>NC_056498.1:51800108-51841704 GCF_014905685.2 Nematolebias whitei
ATCCATCCATCCATCCATCCATCCATCCATCCATCCATGCATCCATCCATCCATCCATCCATCCATCCATCCATCCATCCATCCATCCATCCATCCATCCATCCATCCATCCATCATTTTCTGCTTGTTCTGAAGTCGGGTCATGGGAGCAGCAGCTTGAGCAGGGAGGTCCAGACATCTCTTTCCACAGCCACCTCTTCCAGCTCCTCTGGGAGGATTCCAAGCTGTTCCCAGGTCAAGTGAGAAACATAGTCTCTCCAATGTGTCCTGGGTCTTCCCCGGGGTCTCCTCCCAGCCGGACATGCTCGAAGCACCTCCCTAGGGAGGCGCCCAGGGAGCATCCTTACCAGATGCCCAAACCACCTCAACTGACTCCTCTCTATGAGGAGGAGCAGCGGTTCTACTCAGAGTTTCTCCTGTATAACTGAACGTTTCACCCTATCTCAAAGGGAGAGTCCAGCTACCCTGCAGAGGAAACTCATTTAAATCGCCTGTATCCGCGATCTCATTCTTTTGGTCACCAGCCAGAGTTTGTGGCAGTAGGTGAGGGTAAGAACGGAGACCGACCGGTAAACAGAGAGCTTCACCTTTCAGCTCAACTCCCTCTTCACCGCAATGGACCGGTACAGAGTCCGCAATACTACAGACGCTGCACCAATCTGTCTGTCAATCTCACGCTCCATTCTTCCCTCACTCGTGAACAAAACCCCGAGATACTTGAACTCCTCCACTTGAGGCAGAACCACACCCTTCACCCAAAGAGAGCAATCCACCCTTTCCCGGTTGAGGACCATGGCCTCAAATTTAGAGGTGCTGATTCTCATCCCAGCTGCAAACCGGTCCAGTGAAAGCTGAAGGTCACGGCACAGTGATGCCAACAGGACCACATCATCTGTAAAGAGCAGAGATGGAATCTTGAGGCCACCGAACCGGACTCCCTCCGCCCCCTGGCTGCACCGAGAAATTCTGTCCATAAACGTTATGAACCGGTGACAACAGGCAGAGTGAAACTCCCATTAAAAAATTATCAAACTGTTAAATTTGAGCTCATACAAATAAGAAAAATAAACAAACAAAATAAGAAAAATTCTCAACCACAAAATATATTTTTCCTAATCAACAACAATAAAACAACAACAAAACATGAGAAGAAATGCGATGCATTGCTGAAAACATTTTAAAATGGTGTCGTCTCTTAAAGTTTACCACATAGAACATCGGTTGGCAGCCACTCGCTGCTGTTGTGGGGGTCTTACTAGAAAATGATAAAAAGCACGGGCATCACATGCCGCCTGTGTGTTTTGCCCTTTAGTCATGCACTCCACAAATCTGGCCTTCATGAAGAGTGGCAAGAAGAACGCCATTGTTGAATGAAAGACTGAAGAAGTCCTGTTCGCATTTTGACACAAGCCAAACAAACACGTGGAAGAAGCTGCTCAGATCAGACCAAACCTGAACTTTTTGGACTGCACACGCCATCCCCACTGTAAAACATAGTGGTGGCAGCATCACGCTTTGGAAATGCTTTTCTTCAACAAAGCCAAGGAAGTTGGTCAAAATTGATGAGAAGATGGATGGAGATAAATGTGGGGCAACCCTGGACCTGTTAAGTGTCTGCAACAGACTGGGGCGGAGATTCATCTTCCAGCGGGACAATGACCCAAAAATCTCACCAGAGCTACAATAGAATGGTTCAAATCAAAACATATTCATGTGCCAGAATGGTCCAGACCTCGTTTTCCTTCAACTTCACAATTACGCACTACTTTCTAAAACACAAAATCCCATTAAATTTGGTGAAGTTTGTGGTTGTAACGTGACAAAGAGGAAAGTTTGCACACAGAAAATATCAAGGGGCGTGAATACTTCGTCGTAGCCTCGTATTTCACTCAAAATATACGCTTTTTAAGCTTGACAGTACAAAACAGTGTGGTCATAAATGCAAATTACTTGAGTGGTTTGCAGTTTTGTAGGAAAAACCAGCTTCAGCCAGTCCTGATAGTCTCTGGACTTGGAGCCTGGGAGTTCTGCTCTGGGTGAAAATGAAAGCCATTTCACGGCTCAAGTGGCTCCTCGTCACACGTGGGGTCAACAAAACTCCGGTGCAGCGACTCCTCCGCCCTTCTTTGTGACTTTTATATGGTGTAGAGTGCACAAACTGAGGTAGATCTTATGTCATTTTTTATTTTATTTTATTTACAAATATTAAGAGCTGAATCGAGTTGGCGCTCCTCTGCAACAGAACATGTGAGGAGAAAATATCACAGCCAACCGTGCTGTTTGTTGTTTTAAACATTCCTCCAGTAAGCTCCGAGTTTCCTAACTTAGCCATGAGACTTATTTAGAGCGAACCCCCAGCCGGGCGTGACGTCAAACAGAGGACTGAAAGCTGAACTTGGAAAAAAAAAACTTCAAACCCTTTTATAAAAGCGATGCTTTTTAATTTTTTTTTTTTTTTTTTTTTAATAATCTTTTTCTGACTTCTTGAGGTCCAGAGAAACTCTGACACAAAAGTCTTTGAAGGCTGAATATGACCGGATTATTGACTTAAATAAGTGATTGGAGTTTGTTTATGTGGTTAAGCACAATAATATCCAGCACAAACACATCACATTAATGATCCTCACTGATCATTGCTGAATGTTTTAAAAGAAACGTAATCTAATCACATCCTTGCGTGTACTAAAAGTTTTTGCTGATGTGTGTGTGTCCGATAACAAAATATTTCATGAATCACAGAGCAGATTTTAAGGAAGTATATGCTTAATCATTGAACATACCTCTAAAACTGATTAACATTTACAGTCAACCTAAAATAAGATGTCCGCCACAGGCAACTGACCTTAAAAACACAAATATTTATGGGGTGCTGCTAGTAAAAGTACACATTCAAAAATTAACAGCAATATTTTGGTTTATTTAGCCTTTTATAAGAAAAAAAAAGTTGTTGCTTTTTTCCAGTCATATTTTCACCATGTTATTCATACATTTATAAATACCGTAGTTCCAACCTAAATACTTAATTTACAAGCTAAACATTTAGGTTACAGACTAAATACTTAACTTGCAAGTTAAATATTTAGTTAGCAAGCTAAATATTTAGCTCCACATTAAATATTTAGTTTACAAACTAAATGTTTATGTTCAAGCTAAATGTTTAATTCATTACATAAATATTTAACTTGCAAGTTAAATATTTAGTTGGTGAACTAAATATTTAGGTGTAAATTAAATATTTAGTTTCCCAACTAATTATTTATTTTCCCAGCTAAATATTTAATTTACAAACTAAGCATTTAATTTCTAAGCTAAACATTTAATTGCTAAACTAAATATTTAATTTGATCACTAACTATTTAGCTCAGACCTAAATATTGAACTTGCAAGTTAAAAATAAGTAAAATAAATAATTAAATAAAATATTTAGGTTTGAGCTAAATATTTAGTTAGCAAATTAAACATTTAGTTTGGAAATTAAATGCTTAGTTTGGAAAATGAATATTTTGGTCTGAGCTAAATATTTAGTTAGCAAATTAAATATTTACTTCAGGAATCAAATGTTTAGCGTAGAAATTAAATGTTTAGTTTTGAAAATAAATATTTAGCTTGGGAATTAAATATTTAATCTACACCTAAATATTTAGTTTACAAACTAAATATTCAACTTGCAAGATAAATTTATTTTTGTAAATTAAACATTTCACTTGGACATAAACATTTAGTTTGTAAACTAAATATTTAGTGTGGAAGTAAATAATTACCTTGATTACTAAATATTTAACTTGCATTTGTTGTATTGTATGGACTTTGTATAATGCAGTATTGTGTATTATTTGTACAGTCTGATGTACGTATGTCTGGTGTAGCATAGTGTGTTTGTAGTGTAGGATGGTGTAATATTGTGTAGTATGATATGTGTATGGCATAGTATAGTGTGTGTGTGGTGTAGTATAATATGATGTACTGTGCTTTGCATGGTGTAAGATGGTGTGTGTGTGGAGTAGTATGGTGTGGTATGATGTGCATGACGTGGTATAGTGTAATATTAATTCATTCATTCAACTTTTATTTACACAGATTAGTCTCATTGAGTCACGAGGACTCATTTACAAGAGAGACCTGTTTTAGACCAATCACAGAGAAGGTACACACAACAGTAAACAGCCATAAAATGCATATAAAATAAAAAGTTTTAAAAAATAGTGATATAAGACAAAATAAAATCAAGCTACATTATGAAACGAGATTATGAACTATGGTGTAGCATTGCATTGTGTACTATGATTTGTATGTGTACTATGATGTGCATGGTGTAGTATGGTGTAAGTGTTATTAGTATGGTGTATTATCGTGTGCATGTGGTATACAGTAATATGGTGTAGCATTGCGTATTATGGTGTGTATGGTATAGTATTGTGTACTACGGTGTGCATGGTGTAGTATAGTGTATTATAATGTGTATGGTGTAATACGGGGTAATACTGTATAGTCAGCAGAGCATACGATGGTAAATCATAAATGAGCACCATGAAAAAGGGTTGTGCAAATAAACTTTATTTGACCATAAAGACAAAAAAAATCTGCCAAAGCCAAACCAGGAAGTGTAAAACCTACCACTTGTTTGGCTTGTTACTTGTTACTTAGTGCAGATTATGTCAAATGAATGCACGGAGCTTCAGAGTTGGTGGCGTCTGATAGCAAGAGCAACATGTGAGGTTGTCTGGTTAACCTCAAGCAACGAGCTGCAAGTCATCTTTCTTCCTCAACGAGGGCCCCTTGACTGCACCATCTCACCCATCTCCTCACCCTTAAGAGAAACAAAGTTCATGGGTGGGTGGTGGGGGATGGGGTCGGGTCAAGACTGACACTTCAGAACTTAAACTACGCAGACTGAAGCATCAACACTCCACAGGAGGGATACCACAGCAGCAGAAACTATAGAATGTACCAGTTTGAAAGGCAGGAGTACTTTTACTTTTTACCTCTGCCTGTGTGAATTTATCTGTTGGCAAAATACAACGTGAACAAGTGGGAAGATTTGGATGAAACGTTTAGGAAATAATGCCGCATTTCCAACTTAACATTTGGAGTCAGTCTAATTAAAGATGGATGCTACAACCAATTAACCTTAGCAAACACAAAATTCCTCATTCAAACTTACAAATATTAAGCTGGAACGTGGTATAGTAGTAGCTGAGAGTCACTCACACCAAATTTAAGAGGCCTTAGAAAAGACCTTTAAAAAATACTTTTTGAAAACACAAACGTGGCCGTAACGCCGTCAGGTTATTGCTCTCAGTTTTAGTGAGGTAGTAGCTGAGAGTGATCCCTGACATAATGCTCTGGAAACAAACTGTTCTATTTTTAAAACTTTGGCACAAAATTCCAAGCGTAAAATGCATGCGTTTATAAAACAAATCAAAGCTCATGCTCAATAATTCAGGTAAATTACCTGGATTAATGGGCATGAGCTTTGATGTTTGGAACCACTTTGGCCATGGCTGCCTCAGAGGAGTCAACGGGGGAGAGGACGGACTCCAGAACCATCAAACTGGTTGGTCCACTGTGTGAAGGTGCTATGTATATAAGACTGAGTTTGTTGTGGCTCCTCGGACTGATGAAGTCCTTTGGATGAAAGCCGAAACGTTTCAGCACAACAAAACCATCCAGAGGACCTGACTTAACTTTGATGGATTCGTTTAAAAAATGCATTTTTTAAATTAAAGACGTAAACGTTTTTCTTTAAGGGTGTCTATGTTGATTTTGTTACACACAGCAGGTTGTACTTTCACTGAGTACATCGATACCAGTGAAACACAGAACCTTCCTGTACCTCGGAAGCTCTGAGATCCAATACCAAATGCCCTTTAAATCTGATCCATCGTGCAGAACCAGGTATTTGCTTGGACCAGCCCCAGTAGTTTCCTTAAAGAATGCACCCAGGGTCATTTATTCATTTAGCGGATGTCCACCCAGCATGCTGTCTCTGTTTCTTAGAAACATGAACTGGTGTATTTGTTTTGTGTGGTTAAAAGGCAAGCCAAAGCAAATAAAAAAAAATCTACAGGATCAGTTGTTTTAACTGGACCAGGACTAAAGTACACAACAAAAGGCGACTTTAGTGCCGTTTAGCAACAACAGCATCTCTGTTTCATCAGTTATGTGTTATGGGATTAAGACGGGACACCAATCCACGGGTGCACATGTACCTCTGTGTGTTTTACCACCATTTTGATGTACCCAGACTTTTGGAGAGACCAACAGTCTGTTTAAACCATCCCATATTTTCAGGGACCTGTTGTGCTTTTAGTAAACACAGGAGGAAAGCGCTGACATGTTCTTAGAAGATATACTGCCATCACAAGCAGAGATGAACACTAAACACAACAGTTTAGCAACTTAAGGGCCCCACAGAGGCTGAACGGACTTATCCCAGTAAGGTGAACAATCTTCATGCAAATGAAAACTTTTAGCCGTGCTATAAATCCTGGGTAAACTGTAGAACATACAACTTGTTTGGCTTCAGACTTTGCCTTAAGAGACCATTTAAGAGAACATGGAGATCAGCTGAATAAAAAAATCTGATCTGAGTAAGTTTAGACAAAAATCAAGGGTTTATATTTAATACCGTTAGTGCTGATCCACGCACTTGTTTTTCTTTCTTTTCTTTCTGTAAGGTGTTTGGGAATCAAACTACTTCTGCACACTTTGTGCTATTTTAACAATTTAAACGTGTGATTCGATGGAGAACACTGGGCTGTGCCTTACTCTTTCTAACTTTTACACTCTTTGTTTTAACTTTATTTTGGAAAGTTTTTCTTATAGATACACACTGAGATCTGTTCAGTGTGTGAAGAAACAATGTTCTGTGAAATCTACCACAGTGTATTTGCTTTAAATCTGTCTTCTTATGCTCCTTTTACCTTTTAGCAACAGTTACGCAAATTGTAAGTTTTAGCCATGGTTTTGCTACATGTGGCTTTTACGACGGATTAGCTAATTGTAACTTTTAGATATAATTTTGCTACTCTCAATATTTTGCTAAGTGTAACTTTTATCTATGGTTTAGCTTAGCTTAGTTTTATTTTAGCTCATGGTTTTGCTACATTTAGCTTTTAGTAATGTAATGCTAATTGTAGCTTTCAGCTATTGTAGGTTTGAGCAATGAATTTGCTACTATTGTATATGCCCTGATGCATGCTCAATATACTATTGTATATGGTTTTCTATTTGTCATTCGCACCACATGTGGTACATGATGTGGAACAAAACTGTGTACACAGGATCCCAGTTACATCCAACAAAAGTATAAAATGTAAAAGAAAAACAGTAATAACATCTAAGATATGAACTAAGAGAAACGTTAAACTAAAAATACACTACGCACTATTAGTGCAAAAACAATATGCCGAACAGCAGCACGAACATGAGTCTGTGTGAGCAGATGATAACACATGAACACAGCAGCTTGAAACAGATCAGCAGCATGAAACAGATCAGCAGCAACATGATGTGATTCTACACAGTGATTATTCTGGTTAGAGATTCATGAGTCTAACAGTCTCAGGGTAGAAGCTGTTCCTCAGTCTAGTGGTTCTACACTTAATGCTCCTCGACCTCCTTCCTGAGGGGAGCAGAGCAAAAACTGTGTGCTGGGTGAGTGGGGTCCTTCATGATGCAGGTGGCCCTCTTCCTGCATCTGGAGGTGTAGATGTCTGTGATGGTGGGGAGGCTGACTCCAAAAGTCTTCTGTGCAGCCTTCACCACTCTCTGCAGAACTTTTCTTTCTGCAGCTGTGCAGCCTCCATGCCACATGTTGATGCTGGAGCACAGGATGCTCTCCACTGCACACCTGTAGAAGGACGTGAGGACTGAGCTTCCCAGACCAGCTCGTCTCAGCCGCCTGAGGAAGTAGAGTCTCTGATGAGCTTTCTTGATCAGGCTGGTTTATGTCTATAGTTTAGCTGCATTCAGCCTTTATCTTCAGTTTTGCCAATTGGTATTAGCTACAGGTTAGCTACCATTACCATTAAGCTACAGTTTGGCTATATTTAGCATTTTGAGACAATTTTATCACATTTACTTATTTAATTTTGATACATGGGTGGCACGGTAGATCAGCTGGTAGAGCTGGAGCCTCTCAGTGAGAAGGCTGCCAGAATGAATCCCGGCCGGGGGTGTATTCTTGGTGGAGTTTGCATGTTATCTCTGTGCATGCGTGGGTTTTCTCCGGGTACTCCATTTTCCTCCCACCCACCAAAAACATGCATGTTAGACTGGTTGGTAACTCTAAATTGTCTCTAGGTGTGAGTGAGAGAGTGAATGGTTGTTGGTCTCGTTTGTCTCTATGTGTCTCTGTGATGGACTGGAGACTGTCCAGGGTCTCCCCCGCCTCTCGCCCAGTGACTGATGGATATGGGTACCAGTCGACCAGAAAAGGAAGAAGAAGATAAAAGATAATGGATGGATGTTGCAGAAAATGCCATTTCTGGAGCTGAAATCAATTTCTGATGACATTCCCATCTAAAAATCATCATTCAAAAGGATGAAGCGAATGAGTGAAGCGTTTCTCAGTCAGATGAGTTTAACGTGCACAGGACTTGATGGGTGCCGCATCGACGTGCACAGCCTCCCACAGGAGGGTGTGTTGAGCTGCACTGACCCGCTGCAGGACGTTCAGCTGCCAAACTCTTACTGAGGATGTCTGCTTAGTTTTTCTCTTCTTTTATTTCTCATTTTGTGCTGGTGTTTTCAGCTCATCCGTTCATGTGGGGGAAGAGTTTAAAACCAAGACTTTAAAATATGTCTTAAATTATTTAAATGGTAAAAAATATGGAGATATAGTTACATTGCAACCAGATTATTATTTTTTTCTTCTATTTTTACTTTTTTGGTAGAGATTGCAAATTATTTGACATTATTCTAACAAGTGGCCTTAAACAAAATTTAAAAATGTTTTTTTTCATTCATTCATTCATTCATTCATTCATTCATTCATTCATTCATTCATTCATTCATTCATTCATTCACCCTTTATTTATACAGGTTCCATTGAGCCTCGGGGACTCATTTACAAGAGAGACCTGATTTTTGTTTTTTTTATCAAAGAGTGATGACAACAGTAGACAACAATAGACAATCATAAAAGACTAATACAAATTGTTTTTTTTTTTTACATTTCAAAATAAAAGGACAATCAAAAGGGAAAGTAGCGAAAAAACAGCTAGAAATAAAATACTTAGCAGAAATATTCATGCATGTCATAACATTAATCAATGCCAAAGAAAGGTGCCAAAAGAAGAAATATTTGATGAACAACACGCATGTAAAGCTTAAAGTTTTTCACGTCTCTATCGAGGAAAAGTATTTTCTTTAAAACAGATTAAAAAACAACAAATATTTGTTTGACATATTTTGTGGCAGAACCAAATAGATTTGAGTTTTTTTTTTTTTTAAAAAAAGCAAACTAAACTGTTGATGAAAGCAGCAAAAATAAACTAAGACATATCTTTTGAAACTTAAAGTGCATTTGGATGTTAAAACCTTCGGCTGCAGCTGCACAGTTCAAACGATCCTCGCACATGTTCAGAATGAATTTGAGCAAAGACAAGTTTTCAGCTGCCTCCTGGCAGAAAGCCCTACAGGTGAGTCAGGCCTCTCATCAGTCGCACAGATACGAGCTCCGGCTGCACAAAACCCGCTTTGTTTGTCTGAGGGCAGCCTCTGAACACGACTACAAACCCAGAATCAGCTGCTGAACAACTCCACCCAGCTCCTCAGTCTGAGGTTGGAGCAAACGGCCCTGTGACTCTGAGACTCCCACAATGATGCCCTTTATTACCCAGGCGGCCGGCTGACGAGTCACCGTTTAATCAAAACAATGGAAGGATTAACTGAATCCAAGTTTTGATGAGCAAATTTAAAACAAAATAAGAAAGAAATAGTTTTTTATTTAAACGCTCTGTTATTATAAAGTGATTATTAATGAAGGCTGCTGTTAGTTTGTCTTAACAACCCTTAATGTTTCGGAGTCGACCAAATTCTGGACGGCCTCCTTGATTTATTAAACCAACACAAAAGTGGCTCCACTTCAAGCTCTGACAGATGTTGTGAGTTTCCAGTGTTGCTTGAGATTCACACAAAAACGTCACTTTACAAAATTATAACAAACGGCCACAACTCTGCCCATTTTCAACGTTTTTGTCTAAAACTCGGGTGTGAAAGGCGGTGGTGAGTGTTCAAATCTGGATTCTGGGAGGAAAGACTTCGCTTATCTTTACACTTTGAAATCAGAAACAAATTTATTGACCAAGTTAGTGTGCACAACGAAGAATCTGACTTGGGTTTCAAGCGCTCACAGCGTACAGATATCAACTATAATTAGGCCTGGCACGATAACAAATTTTGCTGGGCAATTATTTATCTCAGAAATTATTGCGATAAACGATAATATTGTTTGAAATTTGACAATAATTAGTAATTATGTCAAATTTAAGAAGAAATGTTGGCAAATTTTTGAGTGTAGTACTTTTTTTGACCACTGGATGGCCGTATAAGACAGTTTGAACCGAAGGATGGATAGTGAGGGAGCGAGCAGCGTGTCTCTTTAAAAAAATGAGAGGGAGGCCCCTTGACGTGACATGGGCTGTCTTTCCTTCCTGTTTTTCAGTTCTCAAAATGGCAGACACTCGGTGTGGTTTGAGCTCTTTAGCATAGCATTTGTCACATAAAGCTTTTTATTTAAAAAAATCATTAAATAAGTTCTCAGCTTCTTTTTGCAGAGAAAAACAACATTTTAGATGAATGAAAGGGTTTTAATTGTGAATTTTTGAGCTTTGACAAGACGGACGTTTTTCCTGAGGTTGGCCTGTTAGCTTAGCTCGTAGCTTAGCTTCTCAGCTTAGCTGCTTTTAACCGTCCAAAAACACGATTTTGGACGGTTAAAACAGATTTTAAAGAGAAAAGAGAAAGGAGGTGAAGAACACCAGAGTTGAGCCTTTTGTCATTCAGTGTCTTCAGTAGAAAGAGAGAAACACAAAGAAACGATAAAGCCGATAAATCAAAATGAGGTTGATCATTTTCATTTATCATGACATTAATTGATTTATTGTTTGTCGCGGCAGGCCCAAGTATAAATATATATATATAAGATAAAGGACGAGTACGTACATGTATGAGCATGTACGGATATTTTTTCTTCCTACAGTTTATTTGAGGAAAAAATTATAAACTGTAGACTTTAGATACTTGTGTGAGCTGAAAGGTAAAGCTGACAAACAGACACACCTGTTGTATCAGCACTGTTTCTGTGTGTTTAACTGTATGTGTGTGAGCTCTGTGGAGGCCATAGATGAGTACCGAGGGGGTTCTGGATTAACGCAGCAGACGGTTTGGGATTAATTAATTATCCCAAGATGCAGCCTACAAACACACCTGGTCAGGTGAGGTGTGATGGTCGAACGACGGCAGCAAAACTCCAGGAAAGTGTGTTCAGAACGATTTGTTCTGTAGCGATTATTTAGTTACTATGTTCTGTAAAATACAATTTAGCTGTAGTAAAGGTAACTAGAGAAATTGCATTTCTTGCAAAAATGCATTGTGAATGCTTATTGCAGAAAAACTTGCTGAGAAACAGCTGAAATTAGCACAAAAAACATGCTGAAATGTAGCTGAAAATGTAGAACATGCGTAAATCAGCAGGAGAAAGCAGAAAGAACATAAAAGTTGAAATGAGTGCAAAAAAATGTGGCATTAGCTGAAAAAGCTAATATTAGCAAAAAACACCTAAATAGTGGCTGAAATAGCAGAAATAAACTGAAAGGTGCATAACAAGTTGAAATTAGCAGAAATTATTTAATTAGGCTGAAAGTAGCAGAAATTACCATAAAAAACATGAATTTATCTGAAAACAGCTGAAATTAGCTAAAATATGCTAAAAAAATAAAAGCTAGCTGAAAATGTAGAACAAGCTTAAATTAGCAGAAGAAAGCTGAAAGAACATGTTTTCCCCAATTAAGCCTTAAAGAAGCAGAAATTAACACAAAAATGGAAATTACCTGCAAAAACTGAAATTAGCATAAAACCAGCTGAAAATTAGCTAAAATTGCAGAAAGAAGCTGAAATTGCCATAAGGAAGTGGATAGAGCACATTTTTGCTGAATTAGGCTGAAAAAAGTTTAAATGAGTGCTACAAAAACTGGAATTAGCTGAAAAGGCTAAAATTAGCACCCCCACCCCACCCCCCACCCACCAAATAGTAGCTGAAATCGCAGGAAAAAGAAACTTGCATAAATAAGCTGAAAGGAGCATAACAAGCTAAAATTAGCAGAAAGAAGTAGAAGAAGCACAAAACTGTTGTAGTAAGCAGAAATAATCTGAAAGGAGCACAAAACAGCTGAAAACAGCTGAAATTAGCTGAAAGTATCTGAAAGAATGTTTAAATTTGCACAAAGAAGCTGAAAGAAGCTGAACCAGAACAAAATGTGAAAGGAGCAGTAAAAGGTTGTAAACAGATCTAAAGATATGAAGGATGTAAAATGAGCTCAGTTCATTTTCTATGAGAAAAAAAAGGGGCAGAAAAAGCTAAATATTTTACAAAGCTAAAGTTGCACCAATACCAAAAGTCATAGTAGGATTGTCCTGAAAGAGCTGAACGTTTTGATTTATGATTTGTTGAAATAGCACAAAAATTGTGGAACGGGAAAGATGCCGAAAAATGTATAGAAGAAAACTGGATCACAATAGTGTGAATGCTTCATAAACATTCACACAAAAATAGTCCCCATGAATTAAAAAGTACAATCTGAAGGCAAACACATAAAGAGTAACACATCTGAGGTATAATTTGCATATCAAATGAAGCTTTATTTTTAATATGAGGACAATCAGTTCAATAAAAATTAATCAAATGTTTTCTAGAATCACCGACTGTAACGCGACCTTTGCCGGCACACACACACTTTTACACCACTTGTGTGTGTGTGCACAAATAGATTTATGTAATCTAGTGTTGTCCATCACATGATGATGAGAACAAGAGCGGCTGCAGGGGTTGCTTCCAGGAAGCGGTGCTTATCTCAGTGACGATCACATGATGACAACTCCTGCTCCTGCTGCTGCGCTCATAAAAAATACATCAGATCAATCACTAAACAGCGCAACAACCGATCTATAAATACTTAAATAGATTAAGGGCCCAGCATTTCTTGAAGGAACGCATATTGCCCGCTGCGTTACGAGCCGAAGCTTTAAACAAGAATCATTTTCTGAGAGATGAAGTTTTAGACGTCTTGGTCAAACCTTGTAATATGTTTTGAACAATCCCATGCCGCATTGCAAGATCTCACGAGAGGTGATGGAGCTCAGACTGTAAGTTAGGGATGACTCAGAGCTACTATCACATCCAATTATAGCTACATCCGTTTTTGTGTTACTTACGTTTGACTAGTCGTGGCAGCCGTGTTGAATTTGAAAAAGTTAACCAGTTGTAGATGTGCATTTACAGATTACTCCCTGAAAGTTCCAATAAAATCTGTCCAGAGCCTCACAAGATATTTTGCTAACAGACAGGCAAACAAGCACACTGAGACAAGAGCTTTCAGTGGTGAGTGATCATAATTTATTTGACTTTCGTTTAAGCCTGTTCAGACAGGAAGAGCAAACCATAGCAGACAAATATGAATGTTGAGATTTGACGATGTCAGCCGTCTCCCGAGAAACTCTGTTGTTTCGGCCTGTTTAAGGAAGCAGAAATTAAACTGCGCTTGTTATCTGGGATGGTGCAGACTGAGCAGCATCATCTAACAGAGGAAGAGGAGTTTGAGATACCATGCAGAGTAAGCTGCATCGTTAAAGAGTCCACGATAATTTCCAACATTTTTACACAAAAGTCTTCCATTGTGGACAAAAGCACCTTACCTACACTCAAACCCGCCTTTAAGGAACACCGCTACATTTTTGCCGTGTCATCTGCCACCAGCAGGCAAATCCTCAGCCTGTGGGAAAGAGCTTCAGTCAGCATCAGCTCTGCCTCACTTCACGTTTTGTGTGTTTCTGCAGCAACACACGTGTGACAAAACACACAACGCGTTCTTAGAACCACCCTCCTGTCAGATGCAGTGTGTGCACGTGTTGGAAAAGCTTTCAAAATGATGGTTTTCTGCTCATTTTTTTAAAGCTATTACAAAGTCTGCCTGCGTGAGGCGTTCAGGGGACGTCTGTAAATTCTCAACAAAAACAAACAAACATGCTTTTCACTTTTTTTATTACTGTAGTTTATTGTCATTGTACGAGAGAGCTTTAGGGCCACGCTAAAAAAAATAATAAAAGCCATAAAATTACGAGAATAAAGTCGTAGTATTACTAGAATAAAGTCGGATAAAGTCAATATTATGAGAATCAAGTTGTATAAGATTTTTTACAGCTCTTGCGTTTTTTTTTTTTTTTTTCCACAAGTCGGATCCACAACGCGACCTGTGAATCAGTAGGCGTGTCAACAAATGACCAATCCAAAGCTAAATGAGTCGTAATATTATTCAAACTCCGACACGATAAAGCAGGGTTTACCGCATTTTAACTGTGGTAAAATGAAGAATGTTGATCATCTTGTTAAGTTATACTTTGGTATTTGTTTTACAAATAAGGAGATAATCTGTTAGCACATCAGCATCAGATTATTGTCAGTATCAGGACTTTGAACCTGTTTACAGTTAGGTGGTACGTTCCAGCTCTCTGCAGGTAAGGAGCATGTAGCTTTGGATTGATCATTTGCTGACACGCCTACTGGATTGACTGACAGGGCGCGTCGTGGATCCGACTTGCGGAAAAAATAAACAATAAATAAACGATGAGAGCTGAAAAAAAAAGTCTTGTACGACTTTATTCTCATACTACAAATATATTCTCATAATCTTATGGCTTGTAATTTTTTTTTTTTCTTAGCGTGGTCCTAAAGCTCCGTTGTTGTTACTGTTACTGTTGTCTGTACTTTATATGTTCTGTCTAGAACAGGTCCCTCTTGTAAATTTGTCCCAGTGGCTCAACGAGGCTAGTCTGTATAAATAAAGGTTGAAAAAGAATAAAAAATAAAATCTTATTCATGCTTTTAGATCCTTTCTGAGTTTTGGGGGAAATAAAATATAAAAATAACATTTATCAGCTATGAAAGGAGTTTTATGTTGTCTTACAATACACTTTTTGCATTTTTTTAATAAATAAAAACTTATTTTGAAATACAGTAGTCCCTCGCTACTTCGCGGTTCGACTTTTGCGGACTTGCTCCTTTGTGGTAAGATTGTACACAAAAAAATGAATTTGTACACGGCACATGATTGTCAACTCTAATATTACTCATGTGATTGGGACACGACAGGATACTGTATACAGTAAAAAGTTAACGAAAAAATAATTCGGGCAGGCGCCACCATTTTGTAGCTTTCTCTCAATAAGCCTATACTATATCGCCACTCAAAACGACTACATTTCCCAGAAGCCAACAGTGCCCCACCCAGAAGCCTTCTGCTGAAATGGAGGGAATGTTTTTGATCTGATCCGAAAAAGTTCGGCCCTCATTCATAGCGACTTCGGTGCCCAGCGGATGCAGAGAGCTGCACGGAATCGACCGGGAACCGGACTCATCGGCGAATCTGAGTGCCGCCCGCCAGCTCACAAGGCCTGCGGAGCGGGGAGGCGCCGTCCTGATGTCCGGTTTTCTCCGGAGTCCACCGAGACTTTTTTCATCCTTGGATTTCTCTGGATTATTTGGACTCTTCTCGGGACCATTGTGTGGTTTTGTGCTGGCTCTCCGAAGGTCCGGCTCTCTCCAAAAGCGTCTGGTGCACAACAGCTGCAGAGAGCTGACCAGAACCGGACCAAGGCTGGTGAGAACCCGCATAAAATTTTGCAGCAGCTACTGTGCAGTGCATATATGTATGTTGTTAAAATGATGTCGCTTTAAGAGTTTAGAACATTGCAAAAGTGTGGGAAGGGTTTCTAAAGCCTTAAAATATATATAAATACAAAAATAAATGTAACGTTTCTACTTCGCGGTTTTTCCACATATTGCGGGGGTTCCGGAACGTAAATCCCACTATAAACAGTATGGCCCACAATCAATGCACTACATGATTGAGGATACAAACGCACCTTTACCAGTGATTAGAAAATGAACTTTGTGATCGTTTGATCTTATATTAATTATCGTGCGTCTCCACCTGGTGTTACCTCAGTAAGAGAGATTTATGTGCATGTTACTTATCGTCAAAACTTTTGACCTGCTGAAGATCCAGTTGACAAATAAATCAGTCCAGCTGTAAGAAATGTGTATTCAGGCCTTTGTTTGACCTTTATTAAAATGTTAGTGTTCAGTACAGGAAAACGGACTGACTCAAGGTGACCTTCACTTCTCTCATCAAACACAGCGACCAACAGGCTGATCAGCTGTTTCTGCATCATTCAGAAGATGACAAGAACAATCCCAGCGTTTCCTGCTGCAAAGTATCTGATGAAGCTTTTGACCGTTTTCATCCAGTTAAGGTTTTCTGAACAGTTGCAGCTTTTCTTAGTATCAGTGTAGACAATCTGTGTTGACTGTAAAGAAATGCTTTGTATTAAAAGTTTACGACTCGCTGCAGAGCGCCGTGCCGCACGTTTACATGCCTTATATGAACTAGAAAGAATCAATAGTGATGAACCGGTGACGCTCAGCATCAATCTAAAGATTTTATTTTTTTATTCAACTTTGGTTATTGTCGTTCTGCTCCTACTGTTTATTATCCAACAAAACATTTACACTAAAATTAATCCACCTTCCAATTAGAGCCTTTCAGACAGTCCGAGGTTCATTTCCTCCTTCAGTCGTCCAGTTCAGGTTTTTCTCTTAAATAATGTCGTAGTTTTAATTGTAAATCATAAATGATGAGCCGTGGTGGGACATCTGACTCACAACGGTTTCAAATTTCTGCTTACTCTGTTTCTAGTTTGTTGAACTAACGGGTAAATAAACCCGTGGCTCCAGACGGGGGGAGGTAAACATAAATATTAATGTTTAAATAAAATAATTGGCGCTTTGAAACACATTCAGCCGTCCTGTTGAGGAGGAAAAAGAAAATGGACGTGAACAAAACTGAATTTATACTTGTTGCTGTCATGAAAGTGTATTTTTAACTTAAATCTGCTGCGTTGCTTTTAATTTAATGTTTCAAAGACAATTTATTGAGCTCCAACTTAAAATTACATCATTTAGAACAAAGTTTTGAACAAATCAAAAACTTCAGCAAATGATGAGATGTTTTGAATTTGGATTTTTAAATTACCGTAATTTCTGTACTACAGAGCGCATCTGAGTATTAGCCGTGCCCACTAAATTAAATAAATAAATAAAACATTTTTGTATTTATATAAAAGCCACTTTTGTTGTAAGCTGCAGGCGTTCACGTTGAAACATGAGATATTTACGCAGAATTAAAAAAAAACTTAATTAAATACATACAGGTAACAAACACAAATACGTACAGTAAATGTTTTCTTTCTGAGCAATGTCTTTAACATGGTTGGTTAAAAAATTAAATAAAATACAGTAGCTATAGAAAAATAATAGATTGCTACCTTCATGCCTCCTGTGCATTAAAACCACTAAAGTCGTCTTCGTCAGAGTCAGAATTGAACAACCTCAGAAAAACGTCACCACGCACGTCCTCCGTCTCTCTTTCGTTGTCGTTCTCACTGTCACTTTCGTCTCGAGGCAAATTGGTGATTTGATTTACGTTTCACACTTATTTCGAGTGGATGCAAATACTCTGTTGTGTACAACGAGGGGGGAAACCCCCACAGAAAGTGGGAGGGGAGGAGAGAACAGGGAAGGCCCCCCCAGTGAACCAATGAAACCAAGTTTCATTGAAACCAGGGCTTCATTTGTAAACCAATTGATGCCGGTGTTACACCATATTTTGTGACCACTGTATATTGTGACCGTAGGGGGTGCTGTTTTTACATCATACTTTGCAATACCTGATAAACACTATCATATTATGTGACTGTCTATATATTTCCATAATAGTCATGATTTTAGTGGGCAGATGTTAATTTTTATTCTTTGGAAAAAGGAGGCTGACTCTCTTCTTCCTCCAAAGAATAAAAAGTAAAATCTGATCACAAATATCATGACTATTATGGAAATATAGACGGTCACAGAATATGATAGCGCTTATCAGATATTGTGACCACACTGTAACTTATAGAAAAACATTAAATACTTGAGCCAAACTGTTTCTGATGACTCTCTACTTACTGTAAGGAATAAAAAGTAGCATCTGACCACTAATATCATGACTATTATGGAAATATAGACAGTCACAGAATATAATAGGGGGGTGTGGTGGCGCAGAGGTTAGAGAGGTGGGCTTGTGATCCGAAGATCGCCGGTTCACGCCCCGGCCCCGACAACATCAAAATTGTGGGTGGGGTAGGTGAAACACCCACACTTGCCCCCATCCTCATTCGCCCCACTCTGGGCCCATGAGCAAGGCCCTTAACCCCCACCATGTGCTCCCTAAACAGGTCTCTCTTGAAAATGAGTTCTCGTGGCTCAATGAGACTAACCTGTATAAATAAAGGCTAAATGAAAAAAAAAAAATGAAAAAAAAAATAATAGCGTTTATCAGATATTGCAAAGTATGGTGTAAAAATGCAACAGCGCCCCCTACGGTCACAATATTTGGTGGACACAGAATATGGTGTAACGCCAGAACACAAATAGCAGGCAGTCTGGCGTGCGTGTTTTTTTTTTTTTTTTGGGGGGGGGGGTGTCCTCCCCTAAAAAATTTTGAATAAAAGAGATGTTGTCTCCTGTATTTTGGTGTATTTTAACAGGTTGTTAAACATCTGTAAACATTTGATTACACTGATTAAAAACAGGTCTTTGTTGTAAATGAGTCCTCGAGGCTCAATGAGACTAACCTGTATAAATAAAGGTTGAATTGAAATTACTATTGTAGAGAGCAGTGAATAGAGCAGCTCCGATTCTGTCAAGCGTCCCAACCCCCACTAATGCCCCCCCACCCCCCCACCCACACACAAACTTCAACGTCCGACCTGAACTCTTCTCAACTTGTTTGTGCTGCTTTGATTTCTGAGACACAGCTGAAGGTGGATGAAGACACTTCATCCCTGCGGGACATGCGGTCCGTGTCTCTGCTGGCAGGAGCGTGTGCGCGAGCTGGCGCGCCTGCTGCAGCAGTAACATCCACACCACAGACACGAACAACGTCTCCTGTCGCTGTATTTCAAAATAAAAATGTGCAATGACTTTGGACTTTTATGGGCGGAGATATGAGCTGCCGGATCCGAACAAACAGTTGCTGGAACGCACACGGTGAAACTGATGGCGTTCCCAGATCTGTTCCGACAGGATCCGGCTCAAATTAACCACTGATGGAAACCAAGTTTCATTGGTCCACTGTGTTCTATTCAGTAAATTAATTGGTCTTTTTTTTTTTTTTACCTTTATTTATACTAGTCTCGCTGAGTCACGAGGACCCACCTCCCCAAGAGAGATGTGTACTGAGCAGCTATGTGAGCACCCGGGTGTGACGAGGCTAAATGTTTTGGTGGCTTTAAGCTTGTTAGCCCGTCAAAAATAAAAATCCATAAATTAGCTGCAGCGTTGTATAAGCCACGGGGTTCAACGCGTGTGAAAAAAGTAGCAGCTTATAGTCCGGACATTACGGTAACTATTTTCTTTTGCACAACTACAACTAATCATAGTAATAGTAAGTTGTTTAAGAAACTATTTTAGACTTTTTTTTTTACCTAATCTTCTAAAGAAAACAAGCTATAAAGTATTAACAGTAACAAGCTTGAAATTAAACATTATCTGTAACGAGGCAATGAGAGATAAGAGCTGGTGGAATGTGAAATTAATGTTTTCATTTTTAAATTAACACGCATAATTGCTAGAATCTATTGTAGTTTTGACGTTTCTGCTGTGCAGTTAAACTTTGTGAAATTAATGTTTCTTACTTGGCGCCAGCAGGAATTATGAACGTGACGACCTTCTTTTTTTATTCTGTCAAACCAAACACATGCGCACACACACATGCACACACACAGGCAAACAAACAGTCCGACGCAGCTCACAGGAAGCAGTTTGAAAAACCGTCTCAGACTCTAGAAGTCCACGTCTCTACATGGCAGCAGCTGAATACCTCATGGAGAAAGCAGCTCCAAAATGTGACAAATCTCTTGGATGCCAGTTTCCTTCTCCAGCACATCCACACCCTGAGCCAGCACAGCCTCCCCACCACCACCATCCCCACCCCTCCCCGGGGCCCCCTTCAGCCGGCTGCGTGTCTCTGGAGGTCGCCTCTGACGTCAGCAGCTCGACTGGGCGGAGTGCCAGCCCTGTGGGCCCTTGATGGATGCGCTTGGTCTGAGAAACAACCCGCTGCGCACGGAGCGCGCCTCACAAACTCGTCTCGGCCCGTTCAAACACGTCTACTGACCCGTAAAGACCCGACAGTTCCCTCTTCTGTCCATCACAAACTTCTTTGACAATTAAAAGAAAACTCGTGAAGTTATTTGTGATGCAAGTGGTCAGGATAAAAAAAATAGAAGCTCCACCTCAGCTCTGCTAGTCCCGTGATCTTTGAAACGTTTTTGTCAAAGCCTGCGTTTGTGGCTGACTGAAAACTCAAATGCGATCGTAAAAGTTAAAAAGTATAAAAAATGTAACGGGGCAAGGTTCTACATAAAATTACCACTCTGTGTCAGTGTAGCCTCCTGAAATCTGCTGATCCAATCAAAATGTCACAGTGATCCCAAGAGCTGTGACCGTGTCTGTGCACGTGTTTGTGTGTGTGTGTGTGTGTGTGTGTGTGTGTGTGTGTGTGTGTGATACCTGCAGGCCTGCTGCTGGTCTTCTTCTTGAGCCATTTGTCCAGCGTCTCCGCACTCACACTCTCCAAAACAAATTCATCCAGCATCTGCGGGTGCAGCGAAAGGTAAGCCTTCACTTTCTCATCGGTCAAGCCTGGAAAATGAAAATAAAAAAGGTTAAAAACAAGTTTTGAAAGGAAAGTCTTTGACAGTAACAGAGAAACAGACTACCATATACACCAGCGTATAAGTCGCATCTTTTTACATAAATTTACAAGTCCTGCAACTTATACACCGATGCGACCACTATATGTTTTTTCCACATATTTATAACCCCATTTTTGGTGGAAATCTAACAATGTCATTCATTCTGACATGAAAAATATTAAACATTACCATTTGCATCCACTAGAGGGCCCTCGAGTCATATGGCAAGCCAAGTGTCTCATTAATAAGTTAAAGTGGCTATTAATGGGACACTTGGTTTGCCATATTTATCCACCTTCGTCTCGCTCTGGAACTCCTGGAGCAAACGTCAAATCAGCTGCATTTCGCTGCGCCGCCCAGGCGAAATGCAGCTGATTTGACCATTAAAGTGCATTTATTAAGGAAAAGTTCAACTGAGATACACCTTTGCTATAATTCTGAGCTAACAAATAAAAGTCCTCCCGTGCACACTCCTGCGGCCACTATTTGGGCAGCCAATCGATTTTTGACACAACACCGGCCCACGTTTGTTGTCAGCGGTGACGCATAATAAATGCGACCTATATGGCAAAGCAACTTATTTATGTTTTTTCCACTTTATTAGACATTTTTGAACTGATGTGACTTATAGGGAGGTGCGACGTGTATGGCGGCAAATACGGTAATTGAATTTACTTCTTTGTATCGTGAGATGGGTGTAGCAGCAGCCTCTGACAGTCAGGCCCATGTTTACTGTAAAGATGTGTCTCAGAGGATAGGAGCCCCCAACAGGGGCTGGGGCATAAAGGATGACTCAAATGTGCTTAACAGGCAATTCTGTTCTTGAGAGCGTACTAAATGCTGCTGTTTACTGTCTGTTGTCAAGGAAAAAAGCCATTTGCCTGACCAACGCTGGGAGAAAGTCGTTAATACACCCGCTGGTGTCTGAGGCGGTCATGGTGCATTCAGAAAACCACGTTCGGGAGATTCATGCAACTGGACCGGTTCATTATTACTTTCTTTTAATCCTAAAATAAAACCAAACTACTAATAAATGATCTAGTCCATATACTGAACAACATGGTATATTATATTATTTAGAGAAAAAACTAGTACATCTTCATGGATTTTGCGATATTTAAAAGCTCAGAAAAGTAATTTGAATGACATCCAGCTAATTAAAAACAGGTGAGTAACTGACGAGTTCCCTCGTGATGCCCCGCCCACTTATTTCACAGTAAACTCTTCCAGTTAGTTCTTTGCTTTCAAACACAGATCCATGTAAAATAAAAAATAATTAAAATGAATGAATAAAACTGCTTTACTGCAGTGACCGGACAGTTTTACAGTGACACATAGATCAGTGACAACTGTTGACCATGAAGATATACAAAAATGGTCTGAGAGCATCTTCTTACATATTTTATTACCTCACCTTGTCTTTTTGAGCAGATGACTCAGTTATTGACAGTTATAAGACAAGTACTGTAAAGTTTTTCACCAAAATGATGGAAGGTACAAATTTAGACCCACACAGTGGCCCACAGAGTTGCAATGGGAACTTGTAGGGTTAGACAGTACATCAAAAAATATCTTCAACACAATATCAATGTACCCAATATCAATATTGCAAAGGATTGCAGCAAAACTCCATGTTTTGTATGCTCCATGCCAATGGTATGTTTGCTAATTGGATGTATCCCCTAAATTCCCGTAGTCATTTTAGATGTTTGTGGCCAAAGAACCAGGAGGACGTTATGAACGTATAGAGAAAAAAGAGAACAAGATCTCCTCTGTGATCATCCAGAAATTTTCCACGCCGCTGATTTAAAACATACAGACAACTCTTCAATTCCTTTATTCCAAACAAACTCAAATACGGTATACTGTATTTTCCGGAGTATAAGTCGCATCAGTCAAAAAAGCATCATGAAGAGGAAAAAAAACATATATAAGTCGCTTTGTGCGACTTTTATTATGCATCACCGCTGACCCGTCGCATTTATTATGCATTTATTTAATGGTCAAAACAGCTTCATTTCACCTGGGTGGCGCCATCCATCCATCCATCGCAGCTAGAGCTGCTAGCTCTGCAGCGTTCCTCCGCCTGCACCAGCTGAGTAAAGTGAGCGTGCACAGGACTCACTGTTGCAGTTCTTAGAAATTTAAAGAGTCAGTCAAAAATTGCGTTATGAATATGGAAAAAAAAAAAGCATATAAGTCGCAGGACGGACAAATCTATGTAAAAGAAACTGTGACTTATACGCCGGAAAACACGGTAGTTTGAATACATACACCCCTTCAAGTTGTCACGATCAGAGATTTTATTCTGTTTTTTAGGTTGCAACTATCTTAACAGTAAGAAGATGAAAGAGTTATTGTGGCAAATAATGTGATTTTTATAAAGCTTTGCTAAATCAACTCTTCATAGCTTTGTGACTGCAATATCAAAACGTGTATATTTTTTATTTTAGGAAACCGGTGGATGGTTTCTTATAAACACAGCTAATTGAAAACGCATACAGCTGTTTTGGTCGGTTCTTCAACCTCAGTCAAAGCCTCAACTTTTTGGCCTCCTTCAGTTTCTGACGCACATCACCAGAGCTCCAAGGCATTGCTAACGGGTCAGATTACACTCCAAATTTAACAGTTCCTCCAGTTATCCTCCCACAAAGCAAGCCATGCTATCCTCAATCAATGGTGTGGCAACGGCATCTTTTAAAGAGCTTTTGGTAAAAAGCAAGTGGGAACATTAACAGTGCCACACAAAATAATGATGCTTTAACTTAGAATAAAAAAGGTGATTGCAACACTGTAGAATGAAAAAAGCCACGTTTGAGAAAAGAATTAGAGCGGAAGTTTTTGGCAGTTTGCGAAACACAATATCAAGAATTAAAAAAGCACATCAGCATTACTTTTAGAAAAAAATGCTGCCGCCCATCAGTTTATGAAGGATTATAGGGCCATTTTCAAACAATTTGGAGTTCATTATTTTACATACAGTAAGATTATTCACGAGTGGGAACATTCAATACTGATGCCAGTATTCCCAGGAGTGAGCATCCCACTAGGTTCACCCAAAAGTCAGACTGTGTAATGCTCCGAGGAACCAAAGTAATTCAGGAGATACATGTCAGACTAAATATGTCAATCAGCATGAAGAATGGTAAAGATCATTAAAACAAACATTTAAAAAAAAGAGTGAGCAAGTACAGCTTACTTTCACTTTAATGTAACAAGACTTCTTGGACGCCATCCTTTACATAGACAAGTTTGTCATGATGCACTGTGCCACATTTTGTAAAAATCAAACATAGCATATCAGCACGGACACGTCACACCAACTGTGAAGCACGACGATGGAAGGCTGACGGTTTGTGCATATTAAACCTTGACTTATTGGTCCAACTATAGGCTTATCTCTGTACCCAAGTATTCTTGAGACCAACTGTTGAACAGGTAAAACACAAACCAAACTCACAACAAAAGGGCTAAAAACAATCTAACGTCAAGGTGTTGCATTAGCACAAACCCCAAACATCCATGTGATTGGAGGTAGAGCTGTCATTTCTAACCTGGGTCCAAATTTTGGTCGGACTGGGCCGTAATAATGAGCTGGATGGGCAAGCTTGGTCGGTGTCTGGCTTTTGTGTCAGTGGACGTGCGCAGCTGGCGATCCAATTATATGGCAACATGGCTTGCTATACATTCACCAGCCGCATGCGGCCATTTGACCACGAGCTGACCGGCCTTGAAAGAGGTAAAAAAAAAAGTTAAGTTAAGCTTCAGATGGGACTATAGTGCCATGGATGTTCAGCCTCTGCACTCAGTGGACGTGCACGGCCGACGACTCAAAACAGGTGAGATCCCAAAGCAGACATGTCAAAGCAGGGTCCGTGTCTGAATAATGCAGAATGCAGACAGAAGCAGGGATTTAATGAGCTTTGATGGCCATGAAAGGACAAACACCCCCTCAGCTTCAAACTTCTGCCCCATTAGCCGCACGCGTCCACCGACCGTTAATAACTATAAGCAGTTAAAGCTTAATTAAAAATGTTTCGGGTTGGGGGGGTGTCATTTTCGGACTTGTAATTACTGTTAATTTGTTGGGTCTGAGTGGGGTTTGGAAATGATGGCGATGGGCTGGGGCAAGGTCGGATTTTTTGGGCCCAAATGCAACTCTAATTCGTTAAGACCTAAAGTGAACATTGCAAAACGAAACTTTGCAAACATCCATAAAATGAAGCAGCTCTGTATAAGATGCCATTCTTTTACAACAATGTGAGAGAAGCCATACAGAACCCATTTCACTTATTTCTGCAGTTTAATTTTGCAGCAAAATAAATTATTGAGTGTATTTAAGCCCTTGCTTCTGAATATTTAGATTAAAAAAAAAAAGATGTAATGTAGTATGTGTTTGCTTAATTATCCCATAAACTGGTAAAGAACATGCTTTTCATTTTGGTCTGACGTGTGTTAAAACAGTCATTCTAGAAGAAAACACCATGAACCATGAGTCCTCTTCTAATCGGGACTGAAATACAAGGGATCTATTTAGATAAAAAGTGAAACAAAAGATTAAAACAACCAAAGACTTTCTAATGATAATGTACTGTAAGGTATATTATTATGTGTTTCACTATACAATATATAATAATATAAATATCACTGACACCTCTGACTGTTGTTGAAACCAGTTTCCATGAAATGGCTGGCTATCAGCAGCATCAGGACAGACCTAACTCTGAATCCCAGCAGGACAAACAGCTGGATAACACGTGTTCTGACGACAAACACGCACACGTACGTATGTCGAAGTGCTGCAACATTATCAAAGCGGACAACAGAATTAGGGTGGTACAAGTATTGCTGATGAGCCATATGATAAAACACAAGCACAAGTCTTACTTCTGTTCCAGGTAACACGCCTTCATCAGAGGAATAGGTTTAAAACACTCCAAAAAGCTACATACAACCTTTGATCTACTCCCACAGGACAAATCATTGGATCTCCCAATGATGGATCATCTGCACTGACTGTGTGTGTGTGTGTGTGTGTGTGTGTGTGTGTGCCGAGTGGGCCTGCGGTTGAAGGCATATAAAGCAACTAGAGCTGAGGGTGAGTTAGGAGTTGGTGGAGGACACTACAGTCTGATGGTTTCCAGACACGAGGCACGGCTCTTCAAGAGTGCAATGCCTCACGAGACTGCCGGCGCGCTCTGACGCACATCGGCAGAACAAAGCTTAATAAATCAGGAACAAGTTAAGGGAGGAGTGGAGTGAAGGTAGCTGCGGGGGACAAAGAGGCACATGGACGGAGAAAAGTAAAAAAGCACCGTAACCCATCCCAAGTCGAAATATAAAGAGCGCTTCAGGATTTTTGACACCACAAGGAAAGCTAGAGAAACTGCATTTCCTGCGAAAATGCAGTGTGAATGCCTATTGCAGAAGAACTTGCTGAAAAACAGCTGACATCATCTAAAAAACTTGCTGAAGCGTAGCTGAAATGTAAGAACAAGCCTAAGTTAGCAGAAGAATGCAAAATAACACATAATTGCTTAATTAGGTTTAAATAAGCACAAAAAATAGGAAATTAGGGGAAAAAATATTAAATTAGCGAAAAATAGCTGAAAAGTAGCTGAAAAGGCAGAAAGAAGCTTAAACTACCAGAAGAAAGTGGAAAGAGATGAAATGAGCTAAAAAAAATTGGAATTAGCTGAAAAAGCTAAAATTAGCATAAAAACAGCTAAATAGTAGCTGAAAAAGAAGAAAAAGCCTAAACTTGCTGAAATAAGCTGACAGCAGAATAAAAAGCTGAAATGAGCAGAAATAAGTTAGAAGAAGTGCAAAAATGTTTTAGTTAGCAGAAAGAATCTGAAATGAGCACAAAACAGCTGAAAGTAGCTGAAAACAGCTGGAAAAAAAGTTTGTTTGCACAAGGAGGCTGAAAGAAGCTGAACCAGAAGAAAATGTGAAAGGAGCAGTAAAAGGTTGTAAACGGATCTAAAGATTTGAAGGATGTAAAATGAGCTCAATTCATGCTTCGTAAGCATTCACACTAAATTAATAATAATAATAATAAATAAAATAATAATAAATAAAATGATTAAAATTATATATTTTTTTTAATTTAACCTTTATTTAGACAGGTTAATCCCACTCAGCCTCGAGGACTCATTTACAAGAGAGACTTGATTTCTTAACAAAGAGCGGTGACAGCAATTACAACAAAAGACAGTCAGAAAATAGGCTTATAAATTTAAGTTTCTCTTTTTATTTATTTTTTTTTGGTTTGTTTTAACAAATCAAAACAAAATAGCAACCAAAATGACCATCAAGAGGAATAGCAGCAAAAAACAGATCACAAGGCGGTTTAGCAAAGTAAAAACAGGAACATGTGTGCATTGGCTGTTGCCAGGTACTCAACAGGGTTTTAAAGTCACTTAGAGGTCAAGGTCGAGAGCTTCAGATCTTTTTGCAAGGTAATTATTAAATATCGATCCAGTGCAATTTCATGAATACAATTTTGGTTTCAAAGGACTCTCCAAATTATGAAACCTCCATATGTCAGCATGGGAATAAAAATGGTCCAGTGTCCATGGGGCATGACCAAACAGCAGTGGATGACTTGTAGGTTCATCACATCCACATTAGCAAAAGCTGTACAGTTAAAAAGAAAGAACTGAAAGGTGCACTCATAAAACGTTACTAGCAAAATTTAAAAAAGGGGGAAAATTTATAGATGTCTATTTCAAGTAGTCAATTAAACAGTTTTATTAGGTTTAAACATGATTGGTTCAATAGTTTTCTGACTTTCTATTGTAACCCAACACAACCTTAAACCTGTGCCAGGGCAGTTTGGTCCCACATAGTTTCTGTTTGATTTATTTTATTGTTTTCATTACAGCACTGAAATACATTGATCGACATATTTGGTTTCCGTTTAATTTAATTTGAGAACTTTTATTCTACCTAAGTTGTAAATAAAATTTATACTTTCTTGGCAGAGCCGTCTATCATTCCAGTTCATTCTGGTCTAGTACATTAAGTATCGCTTCACATTTATTAAAAACGCTGGACAAACTAGCATCCATTACCCGTTCCATATTGTTTTGCACAGTTTGAGGTTGTTAGATCCTTCCAATGGGACATTACACGTCAGTTTGTGAACTACTCTTTTGAAGCCTGAGTTTCACGTCTTTTTTTTTTTTTTTTTCTTTCACGAAGCCACATGTGACCATAACTGAACGGAATAAAAAAACTGGAACACCATAGCTGGGATTATGTTTATTTAAGAGTTCAAATCAATTAAAACCAGAGAAACCAACCACCGCTCCAACAGCTCGTCTGTATTGGGGTTGTGTGTGTGTGTGTGTGTGTGTCTGGGAGAACTCACCTTGCAGATGCTGATTAGTTGAGACGGAGCTCCTGGGTTGCCACCTGTTTCCCATCTGGCTGACGAGTCCAGCCACTATTTAAGCCTGTGTGGAGGTTCCAGTCTTCGCTGAATCATTGTTCACCTTGGGGTATTGTGAGACAGCCACTTTAGTACCTTTCCTTGAGAATTCTGAATTATTCAACTCGTGTTCTTCTTTGATTTCAAGGCAAGCTTCGGACACACCTGGAGTTTCTAAACCTGACGAACCTCCTCTGCACTGGACTCCTCTAGAAGCTCTGTCCTCCAACCTGCCACTCCGCCTCTACTACAACCCCCATCAAGAACCCTTCAAGGTATCTTCATTTTCAAGTGGACTCTCTTACCTGTTGGACTTCTTCCTCCTTGAGTCTGCCTCCTCGTCGTCACCCTGTAAGAAAGAAAAAGAACTCTACTTCAATTCTGATTATCAGTCTCGTCCAAGCCTCCCTGCTAATACTCTGCACTTTGCCTTCCAGGAACCTCGTATCCCCTTTTTCCTGCACTGTAAATAAAATCACTTAAAAGATTATCTGTGTCTGTCATCCCTCTCAGCCTTGTCTGAATTTGAGTACCATTTTGTTAAACCCTAACAGTCTGTACTGACATCACAGCTCAGAGTCGTTATCCAACTTTAACATGCAGTTTACGACTTTGGTGATGCTTTTTTAATGATATCATCATCTACAGTTTCTAATCTGAGGTAAAAATCTTTTTTACATGCAGCGCTCCAGAGCGGTTAACCCCACTGGGGACCACATGTGTTCACAGAGTGAGAGGAGAGACTCCTGTGGTAGAAGAAGTAGCTTAGTCAAGGGTTTGTTTAAGATTTTTTTCCCCTTCTATCTGTCAAACTTAGCATATTTTCTATCTACATCTTCTTTTATGGTTAATGCACGTAGAACTCGTACCACTAAATGCTTATTATGAGGCAACAAGTTTCTGTTGACATTATTGTGACTGCTAATGGCGTGGCTACAGCCTATTTTGTACACATTACAAGTTCAGGGGCTAATCAAAGACGAAGTCATGGATATGGTAAAGCCCAGCCTTGCGAACCACATGTGCTCATTTAGTCAGGACACACTCCTGTGGTGCATTTCAACCAACTGGCCACTGGTTTGCCTTAAAGATTTTTTCTTTTGATATTTTGTCAGACCTCAGTATAATTTTCCTTCCAACATAAGCAACATTGCAGAAGGAAAAACTGCCATCATAAAAAGCAGAAAGGATTCCTGACAAACAATTACGGGAAAAAAAATGCGTATAACATTTTAAACAAATAACTCAAAATATAAATATCCTTTATCTAAAAGGCTTCAACGTTTCCTAACATTTTTACATTTTCAATATTTACAGAAGAACCAATTCAAGACTTTTTGCCAGAGTGGATTGGACATCCATGATTACTCAGCACTAAAGTGTCTGTATAATGTAGGACATGTAAAGCACACAGCAGTGGATAACGGCCATTTCCTTAACATGTTTATGATGACAGCAAAATGTTGGTGGAGGAAATAGTGAGATGCCATCTTTAAGTTTCAGCACCTTCAAACAACGCTGCATAAAAATAACATAAAACTAGAGAAATCACATTTCCAAGTACTTGGGTGTGCACCTAAATGACAACCTCAGCTGAGGCAACAACCCCACCAGCCTGATCAAGAAAGCTCATCAGAGACTCTACTTCCTCAGACGGCTGAGGCGAGCTGGTCTGGGAACCTCAGTCCTCACCTCCTTCTACAGGTGTGCAGTGGAGAGCATCCTGTGCTCCAGCATCAACGTGTGGCATGGAGGCTGCACACCTGCAGAAAGAAAAGCTTTGCAGAGAGTGGTGAAGGCTGCACAGAAGATGGAGTCAGTCTCCCCACCATCACAGACATCTACACCTCCAGATATAGGAAGAGAGCCACCTGCATCATGAAGGACCCCGCTCACCCAGCACACACACTTTTTGCCCCGCTCCCCTCAGGAAGGAGGTTGAGGAGCATTAAGTGTAGAACCACTAGACTGAGGAACAGCTTTTACCCTGAGGCTGTTAGACTCATGAATCTCTAACCAGAATAATCACTGTGAAAAATCACATCATGTTGTTGCTGATCTGTTTCATGTTGCTGCTGATCTGTTTCATGTTGCTGCTGATCTGTTTCATGTTGCTGCTGATCTGTTTCATGTTGCTGTGTTCATTCGTGCTCATCTGCTCACACAGGCTCATGTTCGTGCTGCTGTTCGACATATTGTTTTTATGCTGTTAGTGCTTATTGTATTTTAAGTTGCTGTTTTTCTTAGTTCATATCTTGGATCTTATTACTGTTTTTCTTTTATATTTTATTGTTGGATGTAACTGGGACCCTGTGTACATAATTTTGTTCCACCACATGTACCACTTGAGGTGTGAATGACAAATAAAGAACCTTGAATCCTTTCCTGCAAAATTGCAGAGTGAATGCTTATTCTTGAATAACTTGCTAAAAACAGCTGAAATTAGCTAAAAAAAAAAAATCTAAAATGTAGCTGAAATGGAAGAACAAGCCTAAATTAGCATAGGAAAGCAGAGAGAACACATATTTGCTGAAATAGGTTTAAATAATCAGAAATTGGAACAAAAATTAGAAAATTGGCAAAAAAAGCTGCAGTTAGCAAAACAAGATGAAAAGTAGCTGAAAAGGCATAAATAAGCCTAAACTACTAGAAAGATGTGGAAATGAGCTAAAAAAAATCTGAAAGTAGCTGAAAAAGCTAAAATTAGTATAAAACAGCTAAATAAAAGTTGAAATAGCAGGAAAAGCTGAAAATAGCAGAAAAAAGCTGAAATGAGCATAATAAAATGAAATTAGCAGAAAGAAGTTAATTAGGCTGAAAGTAGCAAAAATTACCACAGAGAACTTGAATTTATCTGAAAACAGCTGAAATTAGCTAAAATTCTAACATGGTAGCTTAAAAGGTAGAACAAGCTATAATTAACAAAAGAAGGCAGAAAGAACACATGTTCGCCCAATTAAGCTTAAAGAAGCAGAAAGAAGAAAAAAGTGTAAATTAGCAAAGAAAAATAGCTGAAATGCAGAAAGCTGCTTAAGTTACCAGAAGAAAGTGGAAAGAGCACATTTTTGCTGAATTAGACTGAACAAAGTTTAAACAAGTTAAAAAAAATGTATATCAAATATATGTATGTATAATTAGTTGAAATAATTAAAATAAGCATAAAAACTAAATAGTAGCTGAAATAGCAGAAAAGGCTGAAACTTTCAGAAATAAGCTGAAAGGAACATAACGAGCTGAAATTAGCAGAAAGAAGTTAGAAGAAGCACAAAAATGTTGTAGGCTACCGGTAGTTAGCCGAAAGGATCTGAAAGGAGCACAAAACAGCTGAAAGTAGCTGAAAAAGTTTAAATTTGCACAAGGAAGCTGAAAGAAGCTGAATCAGAACAAAATGTGAAAGGAGCAGTAAAAGGTTGTAAACAAATCTAAAGATTTGAAGGATGGAAAATGAGCTCAGTTCATTTTCCATGAGAAAAAAATGGCAGAAAAGGCTAAAACTTTCAAAAAGCTAAAGTTGTACCAATACCAAAAGCCATGGCAGGATTGTCCTGGACGAGTTGAACGTTTTGATTTATGATTTGTTGAAATAGCACAAAAATTGTGGAACGAGAAAGATGCTGAAAAATGTATGGAAGAAAAATGGATCATATAGTGTGGATGTCTCATAAACATTCACACAATAAACTCTTTCCAATGACAGCATAACATGTGAGGAGATAATAAAAAATATAGGGACGTGACGATTACCTGATTTGTACTGACTCATAACCGTGCACTTCACGATCCACCTGGATCAACACAGCAGCTACTGTATGTATCGATGTAGCTTAGGGATTAACTCTAGATGCACCACTTTATTTTGTATTTGCACCAATAAAATCCAATCCATTCAACTATTAAATAAAAAGTTTGCAAGCAAGTTTGTTTTTACAAGAATCCACTATAAAAACAGCTGAAAAGTTTCAAAAATGTACAAAGTTATTTTTGTGCAGGGGGAATGGGTCTCCTGCAAGCTCTTCTTTTATGGTACATTTCTACTTGTTTCATGGCATGGAAACCCAACGCCCTCACATTGCAGCATTTCAACTCAGAAGCTGAAGATTCCTGACTGGGCCACGCTCAAAATCCACCATGGTTGACTGGTGAATTATTGTGACAGCTGAACTAGTGTTTCGGAGGAGAACTGCAGCATCATTGTCAACAGCAACAAACTGAAAGTGTGCTTCATCCTGATCATGTGTATTACCTATTGTTCTGTGAAAATATCCAGCTTTATTTTATTGCTTATAATGTAGAAAATATATTTTGTTGCTCACTTATTATTTACTTACGTACTGAAAGTGTTAAACGCATCTGCTGCTAGCAGTTTTATTAGTTTTGTAATAGTCTTCATATTGTTTGATACCTGGAAGCCAGGTTTAATAAAAGTATATTTTAATTTTAAAATCCATTTTAACTATAAAATCGCGTTTTTGGATCATTAAAAGCAGCTAAGCTGAGAAGCTAAGCTAACAGGCTGACCTCGGGAAAAAACCTCCGTCTTGCTGAATCTCCAAAAATCACGACTGAAACCCGTGCCTTCGTGTAAAGTTATTTTTCTCTGCAAAAAGAAGCTGAGAACTTATTTACTGATTTTTTTAATTAAAAGCGTTGTGTGAAAAATGCTATGCTAAAGAGCTCAAACCACACCGAGCGTCCGCCATTTTGAGAACCGAAGAAAGACAGCCCATGTCAAGTCAAGGGGCCTCCCTCCCTTTTTTCTTAAAGAGACACGCTGCTCACTCACTATCCATCTTTCAGTTCAAACAGTCTTATACTGCCATCCGGTGGTCAAAAAAAGCTACTATACTCAAAACAAATTAATAAACATATTTTCTTAAAATTGACAATATTTACTAATTATTATCAAATTTCAAACAATATTATCATTTATCGCAATAATTTCTGAGACAATTAATTGCCCAGCTAAATTTGGTATCGTGACAGGCCTAACTTTGCATTAAATAGTGATTAAAAACTATCAAAGCAGTTCTGCGGTTTGATTATCTTTAATAAATGAGACTGTTGGCGATGTAGTGAAAAACTTCTTATATTAGCCGCAGACCAGAGATTACCAACTCTAATAAAAACATGTAAAATTGGTTAAAGCTGCTTCTCTGAGATTGTTTGCTACATCAGTGCTACAAACACCCTCAGAATCCCTATAGAGCCATTCAATGGAGGATTTGTACCACCTCACAGCATGAGTGTCTCAGGCTTTGAATCTTATCTGTGAAAACCTCTTTCTGCTTGGTGTTCCTACATTCTCCCTGCGCATACAATTCTCTCACAGTGCACGAAAACATGCATGTTCAGTTAATTTATTATTCTAAACTGACCTTAAGAGTATGCGTGCATGTGTGTACACTGTTTGTCTTTTATATCTCTGTGTTGGCCCTTTAATGGAACGGTGACCTCTTCAGGAAGTACCGCGCCTCTTTCCCATTGACAAAAAAACAAAAGAATGAATGATTTTAGGCCAAATCCCACACCCCCTACTTCACCCGTAACTCTATACCCATACATTTTGCACATTCACATCGAGAGAGGAGTTGCAGCTCTTTGTGTGCAGGGGGAGGGCTACTTGGCTCTTCAATCTGAGATGTTTTTAGGGGCATGCTTCAATCAAAGAAGTATGAGCTGTACTAGCAATGAAACACAAAAATGTAAATCTTTTTTTATGTTAAAAAACTCAAAAAATAAAAAACAAGTGCCAAAAATCTGTTGCAAGAGAGATAACTTGTCACACGACACACAGTAAATGACCCCCGTGTCTGTTTAAAGATGCACTGTATCGGTTTCTTGAAGGAGGGTGCCATTTTAATTTTTTTTTTTTTTATTTCAGTTTAAAGGCTAAGAGGTGGAATAACACCCTTAGATTTGATGTCAAATAAATAAAGAGGAATAAGAAACGCCTTTTTAAATGTGGTAAACAAAAAAATAAAATAAATCATGTCACAACGTCATGAAAACCATTAAAAATAAATAAAATACGAAACAAAATGTGCACATTTTTTATTTTATTAATGGTTACTGTATCCTTAAATTAATAATTTGCAAGCAAAACTTGTGACTTGACACCATCAAGTGTGTTTGAAGTGGTGGGCACAGTTAAAAAAAACGTTAGCTTCACTAACCCATACTCCACTAAATAAAAAAACTCAAGCTTTGCCAACACTAAATTGCTAAACGCTTCACCCCTGTTGAATTTAACGGAAGCTAATTCCACTAACAGTTTCCACTGTAAGCAAAAATGCTAATCCACTAAACTAAAACTTTGTTTTGCTGTTAGCTGATTAGCAGAACTGTGCCCACCACTGTGTGTTTACCTACAAAAACAGCTGAAGTGACTGAAAATAGGTCAAACTATGGCAACATCCTTAAAAGAGATGTTTAGATAAGAGAAGGTTGACAATTTTGATGTACTGGTAAGGAACAAGTGGGTAAAAAATGGATGGATGGATGGATGGATGGATGGATGGTTTGTTTTTACACTCAAATTGGTTAAGATATGCAGATATGCTTCCACATCATTATCTCTTACATTTGTTCTAAATTAAATTCTAAAGCTCGTTCAAACAAATGTTAATGTTTGTTGTGGTGCGTGCTTCTAACGATCCAAAGGCCAGTTGGCAGATACTTTAGTAGCTGACTCAGATTTGGGCTTCCTGAGTAAAAAGGTCCGAGTTCATGCAGTGATGTATTGTTGCATAACACTTATCTTGATGCCACGCCCTACGACTGGGAAGGGAAGGCCAAACCAGTAACAGTCTGTCTGGGTTTCTGCTCTTTCACTTCCAAGTCTCGCCATAAAACCCAGCTTTGTTTTGCAGAAAGTATAGGAGAGCACCCGTTAGTGGCATTATTGGGAAATTTCAAGCATGAAAACATGTTTAAAAGGGTTCAAGACTATAAATTATTGAGTTACAATGCAAGTTTGTGAGCATTTTTATTAAGGAAGTCAATTAGGCATGGCTTGATTTTATTTGGAAAAGTTAATTGCTTGTGGAGATGCTGTACACTCACAAAACAAACACTCTGTCTTTTTTTTTTTTTTGCACAGCAGCTTCAAAGTATGGAGACAAACTGATAAAAAGAATATGAGACGTGCCTCATAAATCTGAAAATATACATTTTACACTTCTGCTTTTAGTCTATAAAATGCACCAAGGCCCATCAAAGCAAGTCATAACTTTGTTTTTTTTTCCTCAATATGCTACAAGTAAAATAATTTAGACGTTTTATCACATTTCTGGTCAAATTATAATGACTGCAATGGAATTTCTCTGCACCACGATGCTGGATGTTCGGTTTTGTAGTTGGTTTTAAAGCGCCAGTGGTTTGTAAAAGTGCATATGGCTATAAAAACACAGTAGTCCCTCGCTACTTCGCGGTTCGTTTATCGCGGACTCGCTCTATCGCGGTTTTTCAAAATAAGATTGGACGTGACACACGATTGGTTGATTGATGGATGAGCCGCACGATCGGCATGGGATTTTTATTTAAAATGAATTATTTTAAATTATTTAGCACCTGATGCACATTTGTGCAGCCCAGAGCTGCAGAAAAAGCTGCTCCTGCATGTTTGTGCAGCCCTTCCTGCTGCCGGATAAACTTCCTGCTGCAGCTGATCAGCTGTTCTGTGTGCAGAGCGGAAAAGTGGGCGTGGCCAAGAGTGCTTGCAGGTGGCAAAGAGCAGAGGAGGCGGAGAGCTGAAATCATGACATTTTACCATACCATACCACTTTACTTATAAAGCACTTAAAACACGACAAGGCCAACCAAAGTGCTGTACAGACAGAACAACAGGTAACACACAGAGCAAAATACAAAATGAGGTAAATCAGAATATAGACATAAATTCGATGCAGATAATAAATATGACGACAAACCAGTGTGGAGCGTACAGGATCAAAACACAAATCATCTTGTGTTGAAAGCTATTGAACAGTAATGAGTTTTTTAACGGGACTTGAAAACCGAGAGGGAGGGGGCCTGTCTGACAAACAGAAGTAACTCGTTCCAGAGTCTTGGTCCTGCTACAGAGAAGGCCCTGTCACCTCTGCGCTTAAGACGAGTTCCTGGAACTGTGAGGAGCAACTGGTCCGCTGACCTCAGGGAGCGTGGTGGGACATATGGTTGTAGCAAATCAGAGAGATGGGGGGGCGCGACACTGTTCAGTGATTTGTAGACATACATGAGTATTTTGAACTGGATTCGAAAGTGAACCGGTAACCAGTGCAGTGAAGCCAAAACTGGTGTAATGTGCTCTCTTTTGCCTGTACTGGTGAAAAATCAGGCTGCTGCATTCTGGACCAGTTGTAGTCGGAATGAATGAAATTTTGTGCTCTTTTAGAGCGCTTAGAGTTTAGAAACATTGGTAGAATATTGCAAGAGTGTGGGAAGGGTTTAAAACGCAATACATGTATATATATATATATATATATATATATATATATATATATATATATATGGGCAGCACGGTGGTACAACCGGTAGAGTTGCTGCCTCTCAGTGAGCAGGTCCTTGGTTCAAACCCCGGTCCGGGGGCCTTTCTGGGTGGAGTTTGCATGTTCTCTCCGTGCATGCGTGGGTTTTCTCCGAGTACTCTGGTTTCCTCCCACAGACCAAAAACATGCATGTTAGGCTGATTGGTAACTCTAAATTGTCCCTAGGTGTGAGTGAGAGAGTGAATGGTTGTTTGTCTCGTTTGTCTCTGTCCCTGTGATGGACTTGCGACCTGTCCAGGGTGTACCCCGCCCCTCGCACAGTGATTGCTGGACATGGGCACCAGCGACCCCCGTGACCCAAAATGGAATAAACGGGTAAAGATAATGGATGGATGGATATCAAGTTGTGCTGTAATAAACAAATAAATTAAAGTAATTATAAGGTTGCTGTAAAACGATTCCTTTAAACAATCGAAATAAAACTGACAATTCATACAAAATATAATCTAAAACGAGCGTTAAGTAAAAGCATTTAGGTAAAGGAAAAACCATTTAAATTACAAATTTATTTACTCAATTTATAAAACTGAAATGACTCACTGAAGATAAATTTTCCTAACTGTATGCATGCAGGAAAATTAAATTACTTGAGTTCATTTTACTACATTTAAAGGTTCATACGAGTTTCAAAACAATCAAATGATTCAAGACAATTGGATGAATTAACTTGTGTTGATTGACAGTGAATAAGCCCAGTCAGCAGTTTAAGAGTTATCCAGAGCTGAAGAGAATTTAAAGCACAACTTTCAACTCTCTGCTGGGAGATGATTGCGAACATACGGCATAGAACTGGTCAAAATGTTAAAACACTGGTAAATAATATTTAAAACAATCAGCTTAACCCTTTTTAAAGTATCACAATAAATCCACATAAGTCCAATCTGCATCCCTCCTCCCTGTTCTCATGTTGAAGTAATAAACCGAGCAGAGAGGAGCCCAGCGCCTTCAGGATGACTATGGCAGAGGCCAACCCTGACAGTGACGATATTTAGTGCTCATGATGTTCCTCCTCTGCAGCACATGGATGAAAAATGCACGAGAGAGAACGGGAGGGGAAAGGACCACTTCTCCTGAAGCTCACTCCTGGCTAAATATCAAGGGCAAGTTGCCAAGGCCCTATTTTTCACTTTCCTGACATGAGGCTGAGGCAAGAAACGGGAGGGGTGGGGAGGTGGTTGGAGGCGACTGCTGTTGGGTGCGTGCGTCAGCAGGTCCGCCTGGGACTCCCTTTGCCAGGAGGTGGGAAGAGCATGTGGTTCTTATCTTATCTCTGGGAGGGCTGGAGCACGGCGTCCCGAAGCCGACGTTCAGCGAGCGGAAAAACAAAACGGAGCGAACGCAGAACATGAAAGCAGCTGCCCTCCTCGTCGCCTCGCCGAGGCTCTGCAGGTGTGCGTTTGTGTGTGCACGTCCTGGAGAACAAACTGCAACTCATTTCAGAGCAAAGGATGGAGAGGCCCCCCCCCCCCCCTGCAGACGCCAAACAGCACAAGAATCCCTGAAAAGATGTCGAATTAGGAAAACGCTGTCTCACCGTGAATTTGAGCTGCAGCTCCATCGCTCTCTGGGACAAGTCTGCTGCACGAACGTGCACGCTCACGCCCCACGCTTCAGAAGGACGCACGCACAAACAGAGATTTCCACGGAAACGTCATTTGCCTGAGTTCCACATGCCGGGTTCAGGTCATACGCTGTTGAGGCCAGGGGCTCTAAATGGCCGCCTGAACTGGAAATGAGGCATGTCCCATTATAACCCTTTTACAGTTACAAACCAAAAACGAACTTTTCTCCATTTCCTTTATTAAAACTGAAGACCAGCTGAAGTTGGTCAATCCTTTGGGAAATGTTGCTGATAACAAGCCTTGAAAAACATAAAACTTCAACTGCCTTCAAGTCAGCATCTCGCCGTTTGATGCGGCGCTGCACCGGTCCCCTCCTCCCTGTCCCTGAGCCACATCAGTAATCAGGGGTCATGTTCCCCCAACCCACATCTGGTCCGATGCTGAACTCTACAGCCGCTACGCTGAGGGGCCTGTGGGGACCCGATAATGAGAACCACAGATCCTTGCTCCCTCTCCAAACCCATTTTCTTTTATGAGCCTTGTCACAAGGACAAGTTGCAAAGAAATCAATGCACATGTGGCCCTTTCCCATCTTCTCAGATAGCAACCCATGACAGAAACCGACCAGGAGTCAATGGACGCCTCGAGGAGAACGTCATCTGCTCCGGGGCTCAGACTGCACCCTGGCGCTGATCCAGTCCCGTTCTGATCAGGATGTAAAAACAGCACTTAAAACTGCATAACAAGCGTTTTACTTGGCTTCAATTTCCTGGGAAACATTTAAATCAACACTTAAGATAAATGACAAGGAAAAGCTATTTGGCACTCTTTTTCTCCGTCTGGAATTATTTCAATCAAACGTTGATTTTCGTCAACTAATCGCCTCAAACGTTCCTTTTTTTTTTGTTTGTTGTTTAAGCATTTTATTTATTATGCTGGGAGCAGTCTTTTCTGTGTCAGAGATGGCATGCGTTGGGGGCAGGAAATGTCTAGCGTGAGCACTTCCTGCCTGACAATGCAGCCTTCTTCTTCGATTTAAGCAATTTGTCGGTGACCACTTGCATTTGAAAATGCCTGACAGATCACATTAAGGCTGACCCCGTCTGACCTCCCACACTGACCAAAAAAAAACCCTCCCACACAAACGGATATATATTATCACGAACTACAACACGCGGCTCTGTTATCTCAGGACTGATTCATGAGCACAGCAGGAGTGAGTCTAGTCTTGTAGACTTGTGTTCAGAAACATACAACTTCAAAAACGTCAATTAAAGGAGGCTAGGACAAAAACCAACCTTGTTTTTCTGCATACGAGCCGTTTAAAGTGATCTGTTAAAGGTCTAATTACTGAAAGCTGATGATGGGTTGTATTTGACTTGTTTTTTTGGCAAAGCCTTGAATGCAACTTAAAGCATTTGCTCATTCAAAGCCAATCAACAAAGAAACAACAACTCTAATAAAATTTACATTTAACCCAAATTAACCGTCAGCTTCGATACAAACAGATGTGAAACTGGACAATCGACGTTCAACTAATTCTCACTTCCTTTATGAACAACCTCTTCAGGACGCAGTAAACTCAAAAGTTATTCCCACAGGTTTTTACTTCAACTTACTTCAACATCCACAGACACCCAATTTTGTTTTGCCAAACCCAAACCTGCATGGTGGAAGCTTCGCGAAATCTGACATTCTTGACCTTTTTTGTTAAACACGAGAGCAGGGTACTTATATCCTCTGTCTTATCAATGCATGCCATGACTACAGATTAGTATTATGATAATATTCTCATGATAGTGGACTTGTGTCTACACTGGTCCTGTTCGACCTCGGTGCTGCATTTGATACAGCTGATCACAATATTTTACTACAGAGACTTGAATATGATATTGGGATTACAGGAATTGCCCTAAATTGGTTTAAATCATATTTATCTGATAGATTCCAATTTGTAAATGTAACTAATAAAGCTTCTTTATACAATAAAGCTAGCCATGGAGTTCCGCAAGGTTCAATGCTCGGACCATTACTCTTTACTTTATATATGCTTCCATTAAGTAAAGTTATTAAACAGCAAGGGGTAAATTTTCATTGTTATGCTGATGATACTCAGTTATATTTGTCCATGAAACCCGATGAATCCAATCCGCTACTTAGACTACAAGAATGTCTTAAAGACATAAACACCTGGATGACCGTTAATTTTCTGCTTTTAACTGAAACAAGACTGAGGTTCTGGTTTTTGGATCGAACATCTTAAGAATAAATTTAGCAGTTTTTCACCCTTTCTCCCAGCTATATAAATAAAATGAATTGAATTGAGTATTAGTTGTGTATTTCTGCATTATGTGGTAGATTAAGACCATAAACTGCTATGAGAGATCACTTGAAGTGTCACCATAATTACCAAAGCAACAAATTAAAGACTGTTCAGGTTAGATATATTAATTTGGGGCTTTGAATGATTTATTTGTACTGTTATTTTCCAAATATAACACTTTTACAACATGCAACTTCGATCATTTTTAAATACAAAAACTGGGCGCTTAAAGTTTGAATTTATTTTGGATTTTCTTTCATTCCTGGCTCAAATATACACACATTCACCTAAGCTGTTTAATAAATGGTGCTGAAGGTTGTAAAACGTCTTGTGACTCAACTAAACCAAGGCCTGGTGATGTTTTAGGGATCAAGATTGACTGCAGCTGTTTGCCGTCTAAAAATGATTTTATTTGACAGTGCTCATGAGTGACCGATGATCCAAACAATAAAAACGTCCAAAGAACTCGGTCAAGATTTAAGAAGAGGAGGATTTAGCTTCAAGAACAACACAGGAACCACCAAGACTCGAGCCCGCCGTGAACTGGAAACTGCTGGAAGCCCAGTGTCTCTGTGCGCAGGGAGACCAGTTTTATGTTGTCTTGGACTGAGCTGGGTCCGAGCCAAGAAACCAACCGCTTTAAATTAACTCT
>NC_056498.1:51842104-51846254 GCF_014905685.2 Nematolebias whitei
TATATTTATAATATAATAGCTCAATTGTCTGTTTTTTAACACAACTATTAAGTTGCATTACGGGCTAAATTTTTTTTATATTTTTGTATGACAAATTATTGCACTTTATAACAATATTTTCAATTATCAAGCTTCTTATAATTTGGTGTAAAAAAGTAATCAAAAAACTTACTTATGGCAGATAATATTTTAGGTAAAATGTAAATATCAAAATTGCATCGAATTTCTAACTTTAAAAAATTATATTTTCCACACCAATAACTTTTTGAATATTGAGCTTGAACTCATATTTATCCAGGAACGTGTTTAAAATGCGCTTTTGAGCAAAGTTTGCGCCATTTCTACTCTGTCAGGATCATGCTGTGCACGACTTCACCTCGCGGAACTGCTGACCCCACCCCCATCCTCCACGATACAAAAACAAAAAAAAAAAACATCTCACATCCGACATGAGAATGAAACCATAAAAAGCCAGAAGATGTTGCCAAAATCCACCCCGTCAGTCTCCTCCTCATCCGGACTGCCATTCAGAAAGTTTGACACACGGATGATTCCAACATCGGACGCCTGCAGGACCACACATCCCAGCTGACCCCCCCGCCGCCCCCCAAATAGATTTTACACTTTGGCCTCAAATCATCTAAGATTGTGTGAGAGTGTGTGTCGGGAGCACCTACTTGCACCCAGGAAACAGTCCGTTAACCTTCTGAAACAGCTTGTTGAAGACGGACCATCTTCCATGTCGGATTGTGAGCGCTGAAGGGGGTGCGGGGGGGGGGGGGGTTAGAGAGAACAGCCACGGAGAGAAAAGTGCGCCTCTGCAGCTGCAACTTGGTGCGTCTCGGCAAAAAAAAAATAAAAGAATAAAATAAAAGAATAAAATAAATTGGCGAAAAAGAAAGCAAAAACTAATCCAGAGCCCGCTGCGGTGAGGATGTCCTTAATGTTTGAAGCTGTGCAGAGTTTAGGGAGGGCAAGGAGAGCCGCCCCCCCCTCCTCTCCACCACCACCACCTCCACCTCCTCCTCCTCCCTCTCCTCCTCAAGCACCGCTGGCCGAGGCTTGGCTGCGATCCGTGCGCCTCCCCGGAGTGGCGGCTCCGCTGTGGACCCGCAGCAGCAGACTGAGCCGAGCCGAGCCGTCGACGCGTAGAGAAGGGAACGCACGCACACACACACACATGCACGCACACACAAACCGGAGCGCGCCGTCGTCACTCCATGCGCAGTGATCCTCTCGGCTTTTCAAAATAAAAGCGCAAACGACGAGCGCTGTCTTTTAGAACATGAAGTGATCTCATTTTTATTTAGACGAGCAACTCTGAACTCACCCCACCACAGACACCCAGCACCCTGGTGGCGTGGGATGTGTCAATGCACTGCTGATCATTAATATTAGTTCATCTAACAGAGTCAGGTCCTCTGGAAGGATTATTTGTTAGAATCCTTCCAGAGGACCTGACTCAACCGTGTTAGATTTATCTACCTGGATTATTGAGCATGCATCTGGACTTGAGTGCGCATCATTAAATGTAGACTTTTTTAGCATTTGAAGGCTCCATCGCGCTCGTTTCCGGTGTTTTTGCGCGCTTGACGCGTCTGGCCAGAGCTCTTCCTGTTCATGCGTTCGGCTGCGTAAAAGGGGCAGAGCCAAAAAATAATAATTAAAAAAAGAGTCCAGCTTTCTTCTGCTGCTGTTTCCTCACTCCGTGGTGGAGACACAACCACATTCAGGCATCTTGACCTTTCTCTCATTTTATTTCATTGTTTTTATTTTAAGTCTCAAGCAGACTTGAAAGAAAGTTGTAAATCTGGATTAATGGTATAATCATGCAATGAAAAATAAAAAATCCTAAATATATCCAAATGGTGCAGTTTGTGGAAGTTTAGTCTATTGGTTCTCCAGAATTACTATATGCAGTTGTGAATGCACTCAACATAAATAGTCTGAATCCACTGCCGCTTTGCATCCTGTTTACACGTGAACAGTCCATGGAAACGTTCGCCTTTTTCTGATGCCGATTATGAAAAAGTTACACGTTTACACGATGTTCGATCCGCTGTAGTTTCCACGACAAGTCTCTGGCTGGCGCTGTGATTTTTTACATTTCAGCAACACAAGCATGCACACAGACACTTGAGTCTGCGTTACAATTCAAATTAGTGAAACATTCATTTGAACCGAGGATGAGTTTGTGCTGCTCCTCCATGTGGAGCAGCACAAACAGCACTATATCCACCATTGTTACTGTTGTCGCCCCTGGTTATCTTCTTGCACAGAGAAACTTTTGACTGCAGCCGTCTGTAGTGTGCATGCGTGATTTCACTTTGACGACGGGAGTTTCCAAAAAACTTCGCTCTAAAAATTTGATTCAAAACATTTGGTGTCACTGTCAGTGAAACCGGTGGCTGTGGTTGTGCCCACGAAACGCTGAAATGCTTCGGTTTCACTTAAAAACCAAAAAGGTGATCAAGGTGATCGTTTGTACAAAATAAATGTTTTGTTTTTGAGTGCATTCGTGTTCTTTGTCCAGACTTTAAACACAATTTTAGCAAAGGCCTAACTTTCCTGGCAACATTACACATGTGCAGGGTGAAATATTTAGCCCCTCTGCTTTGGTGCAGAAACATAATTGTGATCCATTTTTCTTCTGTACGTTTTTCGGCATCTTCCTCATTCCACAAATTTTGTGTTATTTCCACAAATCTTATCAAAACATTCAGCTCTTTCAGGAAAACCCTGTCAGGACTTTTAGGATTGGTGCAACTTTAGCTTTTTGAAATATTTAGCCTTTTCTGACATTTTTTTTCTCTCATAGAAAATGAACTGAGCTCATTTTAAATTCTTTCAAATCTTTAAACGTGTTTACAACCTTTCACTGCTCCTTTCACATTTTGTTCTGGTTTAGCTTTTTTTCAGCTTCCTTGTGCAAATTTACACATTTCTTTCAATTCTCAGCTAATTTCAGCTGTTTATTCAGCTGTTTTGTGATCCTTTTAGATTCTATCTGCTAACTATAACATTGTTGTAATTCTTCTAACTTGTTTCTGCTCATTTCTGCTTGTTATGCTCCTTTCAGCATATTTATGCAAGGTTCAGCTTGTTCTGCTTGCTATTTCAGCTATTTTTGTTCTAATTTAATATTTTTCAGCTAATTCCACATTTTTAGCTCATTTCAGTTCTTTTCTCTTCCTTCTAGTAGCTTAGACTTCTTTTTGCATTTTCAGCTACTTTTCAGCTTTTTTTATGCAAGTTTCAGCTTTTTCTGCTGTTTCAGCTACTGTTTAGCTATTTGTGTTCTAATTTAATCTTTTTCAGATAATTCCACATGTTTAGCTCATTTCACTTCTTTCTTCTTCTTTAGCTTAAGCTTCTTTTTGCATTTTCAGCTACTTTTCGGCTTATTTATGCAAGTTTCAGCTTTTTCTGCTGTTTCAGCTACTATTTACGATGCTAATTTTAGTTTTTTTTAACTAATTCCACTTTTTTTTTTATTTTTTTTTTTTTAGCTCATTTCAGCTCTTTCCACGTCTATTTCCACTACTTTTAAGCTATTTTTGCTAATTTCAGGATTTGGGTTTGAGCTAATTTCCTATTTCTGCTTATTTAACCCTAATTCAGCAACTATGTGTTATTTCTGCTTTCTTCTGCTAACTGGCTTGTTCTTCCATTTCAGCTATATTTCAGCACGTTTTCTTTAGCTAATTTCAGCTGTTTTTCAGCAAGTTATTTTGAGCATTCACACTCCATTTTCACAGGAAGTTCAATTTCTCTAGTTCTGATGATCAACGTCATGCTGACAGAAATGAAAAAAAAAACTACTTTGTTCAAAATGAATCCTGAGGACGAGACTCAATTGATGCACATGAAGTAAAATTGCTTAATATTTATAAAACTAGGAAAAAAAACACAAAAATACCACCAATTAAAGCAGATGGGACAGATTGTGTAAAGTACATTAAAACAAGCTGAACTAATAATAATACTTGACTTCTGCCTTTGGTGACGTTAACCAGTATATTTTTTTCAGGGTACATTGCATCCATCCATCCATCCATACATACATCCATCCATCCATCCATCCATCCATCCATCCATCCATACATACATACATACATACATACATACATACATACATACATACATACAT
>NC_056498.1:51846264-51881941 GCF_014905685.2 Nematolebias whitei
ATACATACATACATACATACATACATACATACATACATACATACATTGTCTTTACCTGCTTTTTCTTTTTCAGGTCACGGGGGTCACTGATGCCCATGTCCAACTATCGGGCAGGGGACACCCTGTACACGTCTCCAGTCCATCACAGGGACACATAGAGACAAATGAGACAAACAACCATTCACTCTCCCACTCACACCTAGAGACAATTGAGAGTTACCAGTCATTCTAACATGCATGTTTTTGGTCTGTGGGAGGAAACTGGAGTACCTGGAGAAAACCCACACATGCACAGAGAGAACATGCAAACTCCACCCAGGAAGGCCCCTTGCCAGGATTTGATCCAGCGACCTTCTCGCTGAGAGGCAACAGCACTGGAAACTGATCCACCGTGCCACCCGTACATATCATGAGCAAATAATTTACAGCACAATAGCAAAGTACAAGCACTGAAGGGAACCTGCTGTGTAAATGTCTAAATTGAGTTTTAAAGCACTTTGTGGTTTGCTAAAGGTCCTTCACTGAGCTGCAGCTTCAACTAGTTGGAGAACAGGATTTGTGAGCGAGGTTGCAAAACGCTTCTAAATGTTTACGGTGGTTTTCAGTTTCCTCACGTGCTGAAGAAGCTCGCGGCCTTTCGGTGTAAATTGTGAACAAGTTGCAGAATCATCTCAGAGCCAGCTCTAAAGGAACATCTGTATGGGAGCTCTGCTCTGACTGAAACCTGCCCAGGTGTTAAAACTACACCAATGATTAATAACAACTAATAATCATTTTTAAAAACTGGGTCAGACCTGCCTATCCTAATTTCAAAAGTCTATTCTAGTATAAGTAAATGTGGAATCTAGTGGATTCATAAATGTGGGGCTGCAAAGTGGATGCAGGTGGGCATGTGAAAACACGTGCTGCAGTTTTGCGAGCCCTGCCCCTCAATTTAAACCATTATATTTAAAAATTGGCTGCTCAAAACCGTGGCCACAGTGAGACCATAACAAAACATCTGTGTATTTTCTAACAATTTTCTCAATAATTTTGAGTAGCCAGTTAAAATCAGACAGCCTCAGCCCAGTACTGTAAAGGTCTTAAGACTGGTGTTTTATTCAACGTAGAAACTCTCACTCAACGTTACGGTCATGTACACTAATTATTGCTGTTCCATTTGTTGCAGTTTACAGTCTATTGTTTGTTCAACCGTGAAGCCTCGGTGATAAATTTTACTACCTGAACCGGTATATGGACAGCCATCATGTCTGTCAAGAACTAAGAAATGAAAAAGCATGTTGAGTTCCAATGAACAACTACTTTTCCTTCTTTATTTCTGAACAAACGTCATGATCGCCGCCCGTAAAGCTGGGCTGAAAGTCAACATTCTATATGCAGCTAAACCAGAAATAGAATAAATGTGATCATGAGCACACGGGCAAGGTCCTGACGGCTTTTTGGTTGCAGACAGGAAGTCTTCAGCGTATCAACAAAAGCCCAATACGGTCATGTACATCTGAGTACTTAGGTAATCCTGACCCTGAACGCTAATGGTTCAGATTGCATGACCAGCAATCAGCAGCACACGTGTAAAACTTTACTGCTTTAAAAGCTGACGTGCTTTCCACTTTTAAGGGAAAGAAGGAACGCCAGGCCCCAAATGGAGCGAGCTTCCCGTCTGCTCAGCCTGTGCAGATGTGTGCTCACGCTATCAGCCCTGGGAGCAGCTGAACGGCTTTGACTCTGCAACATGATACAGCACAAAGCGTGTCTGACTCCCCCACGGCTGCAGCGTCACATACTGATCATATCGAGACTGAGCGAGGTGTGAGAGCTGTGACGAGCTACGTCAGCGAGCGCACTATCAATCACTGGCATTCCTGCACTCTGCGAGCAGCTGGCCCATTTAGAGGTCATGCACAACATAATGGGTTCTCTCCGACACACTCTGCTGCCTTCCCCTCCACTACTTAATCGTATAGGAACACATTAGGTACTGGTTTTATCTGTGGTGTTGACTTTTTGTAGTATCTGCAAATCTAATTTTATTTTCTAATGACCAGAGTTCTTGGAAGTTGCAAGCTGCGCTGGAGAAGGAGCCGTTTTAGTGAAAGCTCTTCCGGTGCTCTGCTTTCTTTTGCTTTAAACAAAATCCTGTTTCACAAAGGTCAACACTGGACGTTTACAACTTATGGGAGAGAATTAGGGATGAAGATGCCCGACCCCAAGCTGAACCCCCACTGATCCGCAGCTCTCCGAAGCGGCAGAGCAACACTTCACGCTTGATAAATCGTTGCATAACAGGAAGTAAGTGACCAGCTTGACAAAATGACATCTCAGCTGTGCTTAGGTTTGTCCACGTGCTGTGAAACCAATAAAAGATGCAGATTATCGAAAATCAAGTAAGTTCTTGCACATGGTTCCTGTATATTAATTGCTTTTTTTATTTTGAGGGAAATAAACAAAAGTTAGTTGTAGTTGAAAATGTTTTATTTCATGGGCACAAACAGAGAAAACTCTTGAGCCGTCCAATATTTTCTTAAAATGTTTTAAGTTGGGAATCATTTGCTGACTGGGGTGAAGAGTCAGCAAATAAGACTTGGAAAAGCGGATGAATGTAAAGTGTAACTATGGAGTATTGGAGAAGGGGAAGGATTAAATAAGTTTTATCTGTTCATATCCCTTTTCAGACATGTTAAATGGAATTTATGTGCGTGCATGTATATGGGTATGTAGGTGTGTGTACATTGGGTATATACAGTATTTTTCGGCCTATAAGTCGCAGTTCTTTGCATAATTTGCATGCGAAGCGACATATTTATGTTTTTTTTTCCCCCAATATTTATAAACCACATTTTCATTCATTCTGACATTGAAAATATTGAACACTACCATTTTCAGCCGCTAGATGGCACTCAAGCAGTACGGCATGCCGGTGTGTCAGGTAATAGGTAAAAGTGGCAATTAATGGCACAATCGGCTTGCCATAGCCTGCCACCTTCGTCCAGCTCGCCTAGAGCAACCATCAACTCAGCTTCATTTCGCTGCGCCGCCCCAGCAAAATGAAGCTCATTTGACCATTGAAGTGCATTTATTAAGCAAAAGTTCAACTGAGACACACTTTTACTGTAATGCAGAGCAAACAAATAATTGTTTTTAAGTGTTAATCTTGTTAAGTTCTTGCTAAAGTCCTCCCGTGCACGCTCCTGTAGCCGCCATTTGGCAGCCAATCAATTTTGGGCACAACACCAGCCCACATTTCCAGGTTGTCAGCGGTGATGCGTAATAGATGCGACATATACGGCTTTGTGTGCGTTCAGTCAAAGCAGATACATTTACTGATATAAATTTATTTTTTTACAAGGGGTTCTATATGTTTAAATGTGTGTGTATGTGTATATATCTAGGTATACACATGTAGGTATAGATAAACAGATTCATATTAGTGTTAATGTTGATGCGCCCTATACAACGGTTTTGACATGTCTGGAATGAATCAATAAATAAAGCGCTGAACAGCTGCTACTTTTTTAACTTAATGCCACACAATTGATGCTAATTTTCTTTGTAGCATTTACAGATTTTTTTTTAAATTATTACATTATAAATTTCATGTATCATTACTATTATTATTAAAATGAAAAAGTAGTTCATTACTAACAGTAGATGGTGGTCATCCTAATTTTAAACTGTGTATGTTTGTTAATACACAATTTAAATAAAATATTACGCTTCGGACAGCACATTGTGCAGAAAAATGTATAAAAATTAGAAAAAGAATTAAGTAAAAAAAAAAAGCGCTGCTAAATAAATTACATTTAAACAAAAAAGAACTGGATTATATATTATATTATAAAAACATTTAAAAAAAAACCCACATTTTTCAGAAGTTGATGCATCATATGCTGAAAGGCCAACGGGTGGATGGCAGATTGTGCCGCACAGATTTCTTTATTAGTTCAGATCCAGATCCGGAGAACTGGATTGCAGAACCAGAAACCCGAAGACAAATTTTAAACACTAAAATCAGAATACATCTAGAGAAACAAGGACTAAACCAGTGGAAGTAACGTGTGTGTGTGTGTGTGTGTGTGTGTGTGTGTGAGTGTGTTCTGAATTGCCTGCTGGGGATGAACAGCTGACTGAAGGGTTTAACAGTTCCCGTCCTCTCGGCTGCTTTTGCAAACATTTAAGGGCTGCACACCTTCGACACCTTCACACACGTGTGTGCGTGTGTGCATGCTCACTCACAGCCCACCCCCCACCTCCCCAAACACAAACGCAAACACACACCACATGACACCTCATCTTCTTGGGCACATTTCAAATTCAAGGCTCTGAAAACACACACACACACTGAGATAAAACATTTACAGATCACATGCGCACATGAACACATTAACACACACGGCAGCGCACACATCACATGCAGCAGACACACACCGCACAGACTTCCAGTCCCCCCCCCCCCCCCCCTGACTGAATAGTATGTTCTGACAATCCACAGGACAGCCGGAGCATTGACGTCAGAGGCAGGCCCATGAAAATACAGGGTCCCTGGGGGGTTGAGGGAGTTATGCACATCTTCACAGCTTGGCTTGCAACTAGTTCAACAACCAAAGAGCGTATAGCTGCCTCTGTTTACTCTTATACACGTAGGGACAATGTGAATGAAAAACAAGAAAAGAAAAGAAAAGAAAAAGGGTCCACTTTTACACAAAGCCTGCCGTGCACAAATCTGTATGCGACTGCAATGCGGCTCATCTCAGATGTGACGTCAATGGACGTCACTGCACCGTGATCCATTAGAACAAATGTGAGGAAGGTGCATAATTTAGGTTAATGGAAATACAAATCACAGCACACCATTACCTGCCCTCTGCCGTCTTAATCATTGGCGGTTTGAGAAGGCGCTGTCAGACTGTAGTATATTAGACGTACCCAGAGGAAAGCTCTGTTTCTCCCTCAGACGTCTTCAGTCCCGGGAGAAAAGATGTCATCTTTGTTTATCGCTTAATAGTATGAAACTTGCTCTGCTTTTTTTTTTTTCCTTCCTCTTCTTCTTCTGAGACATCATTAGGACACAATGTCCACTAATCTCTTTGTTTTTCTCATTCTCCTCCTTTCAAATATCTGTTGCTGTGTTGGAGAAGAACAGATTATTTTGTACTCTGTCCTGATATTTATTTATAAAAGGTATAAAGCTCTTTAGATCAATTCAAGCAGTGCTACTGGATTATTATTTTTTAAATATAGAGATTTTATCGTTTTAAAGCAACACTTCCACCAAAAGTATGGGGTAAAATGCTGGGACTTGACTTTTTATGAATCAGAGTGTTTGTGCTTGCACAGCAAACATCCTGTTTTTGGTACAACTTTTATTAACTGTGTGTGATTCTTGCAGTGGTCAGGCTATGGAGGATTAATAACAACAAAAATATGCAAAGGTATAATGAAGGTCCTGGTTGAATTTTATGACATTTTACGGACTGGTCACAAAAAAAGGAAAATTATATGCTTTAATGTAATAAACTATGTCACATCACTGCTGCCACTCAAAACATGACAAAGATAATATATATTTTCTGCTCAATAAACTTGGTTAGAAATTGTCTTGTTTACCCTCAGAGGGTAAATAAGATAAGCTGTACATAAGCGTCTGGACTATAACTTGAATAACCGATAGTAAAGGTAGAGTATCGCATGGCTGTGACTGTTGGAGGCTTGTTAGCAACTCAGACTTGAGAGAAAACTCCAGGTAGTTACACAACTTTTAACTTTTTCATTACACACAGACTGATATATTTCAAATGTTTATTTATTTTAATGTTGATGATTATAACTGACAACTAATAAACACCCCAAATTCAGTATATCAGAAAATTAGAATATTATTTAAGACCAATAAAAAAGGATTTCTAGAAATGTTGGTCAACTGAAAAGTATGAGCATGTACATCACTCAGTACTTAGTTGGGGCTCCTTTTGCCTGGATTACTGCAGTAATGCAGCGTGGCATGGAGTCGATCAGTCTGTGGCACTGCTCAGGTCTTATGAGAGCCCAGGTTGCTCTGATAGTGGCCTTCAGCTCTTCTGAATTGTTGGGTCTGACGTATCACATCTTGCTCTTCACAATACCCCATAGATTTTCTGTGGGGTTAAGGTCAGGTGAGTTTGCTGGCCAGTTAAGAACAGGGATACCATGGTCCTTAAACCAGGTACTGGTAGCTTTGGCACTGTGTGCAGGTGCCAAGTCCTGTTGGAAAATGAAATCTCCATAAAGTTGGTCAGCAGCAGGAAGCATGAAGTCTCTAAAACTTACTGGTAGATGACTGCATTGACCTTGGACCTCAGAAAACACAGTGGACCAACACCAACAGATGACATGGCACCCCAAACCATTACTGAGTGTGGAAACTTGACACTGGACCTCAAGCAACGTGGATTCTGTGCCTCTCCTCTCTTCCTCCAGACTCTGGGACCTTGATTTTCAAAGGAAATGTAAACTTTACTTTCATCAGAGAACATAACTTTGGGCCACTCAGCAGCAGTCCCAGGTGAGACGCTTCTGACGCTGTCTCTTGTTCAAGAGTGGCTTGACACAAGGAATTCAACAGCTGAAACCCATGTCTTGCATACGTCTGAGCGTGGTGGTTCTTGAAGCACTGACTCCAGCTGCAGTCCACTCTTATTGAATCTCCCCCACATTTTGGAATGGGTTTTGTTTCACCATCCTCTCCAGGGTGCACTTATTCCTATTACTTCTACACTTTGTTTCTACCACATATTTTCCTTCCCTTCACCTCTATATTAATGTGCTTGGACACAGAGCTCTGTGAACAGCCAGTCTCTTTAGCAATGACCTTTTGTGTCTTGCCGACCTTGTGCAAGGTGTCAGTGTTCGTCTTTTGGACAACTGTCAAGTCAGCAGTCTTCACCATGATTGTGTAGCCTAGAACTAGAATGAGACCATTTAAAGGCCTTTGCAAGTGTTTTGAGTTAATTAGCTGATTAGAATGTGGCACCAGGTGTTTTCAATATTGAACCTTTTCACAATATTCTAATTTTCTGAGATACTGAATTTGTGGTTTTCATTAGTTGTCAGTTATAATCATCAACATTAAAATAAATAAACATTTGAAATATATCAGTCTGTGTAATGAATGAATATAATATACAAGTTTCACTTTTTGATGGAATTACTGAAATAAATCAACTGTTTCATGATGTTCTAATTTTATGACGAGCATCTATAAAATGTGCGACAAAAACACCAAGGTGCTGAACAAACGTTTTGAAAAATCAGTTCATTTATGGTGAGGAAAGAGACACCACAGACCTCCAGAGTGAAATGTTGAGTAAATAGTTGTTTCTGTGCAGAATTACAAAACATCTTGACATGCAGAAGAAAAGATGCCAGGCTTGTGGCAGGGACTGATGTTCATCTGAGAGGGACTTTAAATGTATTCAGTTTCACAGTATAATAACAAACAGCCACCATCACGCTCCTCTTGCTTCTCCAACAGCTCTTGTAGCCGACGTTTTTGGATCAAATCATTTCTATCTGCAATCTTTATGTTGCTTAGCACTGCCACACAAACAGATAGTTTGATGGAGCATCATGTCGAAAAGCGTACAAAGTAAAGAGTTTAGGAATAAAATGAATGCACAGATCTGTGGACAGAGCTCATCTGCAGAGACACCACCCATAATGACAACCTTTACTACAGACAGACACAAACTGAGCTTCACACACACATTCAGAGACTACAATAGTGCAACTCGTCACACAATACGGTAAACAGAATTCATACATGTTAGGAGGACACTACGGCCTGCCTTGAAACAAAGTCCGTCTTGACATGTTTTCTGAATCACTGTGCGAGAAGTAGCAGCGCAGGAAAAAAACTAAAACTGAAATCCATCACTTTAGCACAAATACAGTGTTTTTTTTTTCCACCTCAGACAATGATCGCACAGAAGGTGTGAAGCAAACAAATTCATTCTAATTTTACCAACACTGCATGTCTCTGTGATCATTTTTGTAGGTTATGTAACATTTAACACGTTTCTTAATGCTCTAATGTCGCAAAGCAACAATGAACTTCGAAAGTGTAAGAATCATATTTGTGATCAAAATTAATGTGTGACACAATATCAGTTTATACGAACGTATTCTTAGTTCATGCAGAGAAATGCTTTGAAGCAAGAGTTCATAACACTTCTTGTGTGTCACTACAAAGTAAAAACTAGAGAATCTAACGTGAACTAGAGAAATTGCATTTCCTGCAAAAATGCAGTGTGAATGCTTATTGCTGAAAACATGCTGAAATGGAAGAACAAGCCTAAGTGAGCAGAAGGCAGAAAGAACACATATTTTCTAAATTAGGTTTAAAGAAGCAGAGATTAGCACACAAATTAGGAAATTAGCTAAAAAATCCGAAATTAAAAAACTGCTGAAACGTAGCTGAAAAGGCAGAAAGAAGCTTAAACAAACAGATGGAAGTGGAAGGAGCTGAAATGAGTTGAAAAAATGTGGAATTAGCTGAAAAAGCTCAATTTAGCACAAAAACGGCTAAATAGTAGCATAAAAAGCTGAAACTATCAGAAATAACCTGAAAGGAGCATAAGTTTAAATTTTCAGAAAGGCATTAATTAGGCTGAAAGTAGCAGAAATTACCATGGAAAACTTAAATTTATCTGAAAACAGCTGAAGTTAGCTACAAAATGCTAAATAAAAAGTTAGTTGAAAAGGCAGAACAAGCTGAAATTAGCAGAAGGAAGTGGAGAAAGCACAGTTTTGCCCAATCAGGCTGAAAGAAGCAGAAATGAGCACAAAAAGTGGAAATCATTTTTAAAAAGCTGAAATTGGGAAGAAAAAAAACTGTTGAAAAGTAGCTAAAAAATGCTGAAAGAGGCTTAAATTACCAGAAGGAAGTGGGGAGAATTCATTTTTGCTGATTTAGGCTGAAAAAAGTTGAAATGAGTGTGATAAATGTGGAGTTAGCTGAAAAAGCTAAAATTACCATCAAAACAGCTAAATAGTAGTTGAAATCGCAGAAGAAGCTGAAACATATAAATAAGTTTACAAAAGCATAACAAGCTGAAATCGGCAGAAAGAAGTTAGAGGAAGCACAGCTTTTTTTAAATTAGCAAAAAGAATCTGAAAAGAGCACAACACAGCTGAAAGTTGCTGAAAGTAGCTGGAAAAAGTTTAAATTTGCACAAGGAAGCTGAAAGAAGCTGAACTGGAGCAAAAAGTGAAAAGAGCAGTAAAAGGTTGTAAACACATCTAAAGATCTGAAGGATGTAAAATGAGCTCAATTCATTTTCTATGAGGAAAAAAATGGCAGAAAAGGCTAAATTTTTCAAAAAGCTAAAGTTGCACCTATACCAAAAGTCATAGCAGGTTTGTCCTGAAAGAGCTGAACCTTTTGATTTATGATTTGTTGAAATAGCACAAAAATTGTGGAACGAGAAAGATGCAGAAAAATGTACGGAAGAAAAATGGATCACAATCGTGTGAATGCTTCATAAACGTTCACACAACAACGATCTAAACTCTTCACACCGTGTAGCACTCTGGTGGCAAAATAAAAGTTTGTACATTTAATGTCAGAATATTTGCGCTTTATTCCGATTTAGAGTAAAAGTCAAGTATCAGTTTTGTTTACAACCTAAAATCCATGCTTGATGTAGTTTGTAATTTTATTTAATTTGAAACACCCCTACAACTTCGGCCTCAGGGGTCGTTTTAACCCTAGGGCAGCAGGAGGGTTGAATTCAATGGTCAAACCAAGAAATAATACTTGAATTTATTCTGCTGGTTTTTGTCATTTTAAATTGAATAAAATGATTCAGCAAACTTATAAAACTTGCAGTTTCTGCTAAACACACTGTAGCTCAGTTCTCCAGTGATTTGTCAGTTTAAAACCTCCTCACTTCATATACATTTGTAAATAAATGTTAATGGTACGGTCCATCTTTATCCTGAGTTTCATTGATTGATTGAGCAGAAAGTTGACTGAAACGGCGCAAGCTGCTCGCAGTCAACAGACAAACTATGTGATCATATAACAGCTTTAATACGAGCTCACGTTCAGTTCATCTTAACTGCAAAAAGGATTCATATGTGACGAGGAATAAACAAAAATTAAATGTGAATAAGGGTTGAATCAGTGTGGATGGGTGAGAACGTTTACATCAGAGAGCCCGAGCAGATGTACACAATGTGCTGCAGTGGAGGGAACCGCAGAAGACACATAAATCAAAAAACGGAAGAAACAAAATGTGAGGAAAAAAAGAACACACGTGATGAAAGAAGTGCACAGAGGTGGTGGTGATGGGTGGTATTGGTGGTGGTGGGTATTTGCGTCAGAGCCAGAGCCAATGAAGTCAAAGATGGGGCAGACTCGAGCAGGAGACGCTTTTACTGCCACTCAACAGCACTGACTCGGGCCCCATGTCCTCTACATCACAGAGCTGGCACAAATTATGTCTGCCTGAGCGTCTGTCACACACACACACACACCTACACCACCACCCCACCCCACCCCCACAAACACACATTCATTCTCAGAAAAATGTAAACTATATGCATCACACTCATATCCTGCACCTTACTCTGACAGTAAAATAAGCTCAACACTATGAGGTTCCATTAGTGCCAAAAATATGCTTATGTGTCTATGTAAAGTGTGTAATGTTAAGTGATACGTTAAGTGCATATGTTAAGCCATATGTTAAGCCATATGTTAAGTAATATCTTAAGTAATATGCTAAGCGATATGTTAAGTGCATATGTTAAGCCATATGTTAAGTGATATGTTAAGTGATATGTTAAGTGATATGTTAAGTGATATGTGAAGTGATATGTTAAGTGATATGTTAAGTGATATGTTAAGTGATATGTTAAGCCATATGTTAAGCCATATGTTAAGTGATATGTTAAGCCATATGTTAAGTGATATGTTAAGTGATATGTTAAGCCATATGTTAAGCCATATGTTAAGCCATATGTTAAGCCATATGTTAAGTGATATGTTAAGTGATACGTTAAGTGATACGTTCAGCGATACGTTCAGTGATATGTTCAGTGATACGTTAGGTGATATGTTAAGTGATATGTGAAGTGATATGTTAAGTGATGTTAAGTGATATGTTAAGTGATATGTTAAGTGATATGTGAAGTGATATGTTAAGTGATATGTTAAGTAATATGTTAAGTGATATGTTAAGTGATATGTTAAGTGATACGTTAAGTGATATGTTAAGTAATATGTTCAGTAATATGCTAAGTGATATGTTAAGTGATATGTTAAGTGATATGTTAAGTGATATATGAAGTGATATGTGAAGTGATATGTTAAGTGATACGTTAAGTGATATGCTAAGTGACATTTTACGCGATATGTTAAGCGATACGTTAAGTGATATGTTAAGTAACATGTTCAGTAATATGCTAAGTGATATGTTAAGTGATATGTTAAGTGATATGTGAAGTGATATGTGAAGTGATATGTGAAGTGATATGTGAAGTGATATGTTAAGTGATATGCTAAGTGATATTTTAAGCGATATGTTAAGCGATATGTTAAGTGATATGTGAAGTGATATGTGAAGTGATATGTTAAGTGATATGTTAAGTGATATGTTAAGCGATATGTGAAGTGATATGTGAAGTGATATGTGAAGTGATATGTTAAGTGATATGTTATGTGATACGTTAAGTGCATATGTTATGTGATATGTTAAGTGATATGTTATGTGATACGTTAAGTGCATATGTTAAGTGATATGTTAAGTGATATGTTAAGTAATATGTTAAGTGATATGTTAAGTGATATGTTAAGTGATATGTGAAGTGATATGTGAAGTGATATGTTAAGTGATACATTAAGTGCATATGTTAAGCCATATATTAAGTAATATGTTAAGTGATATGTTAAGTGCATATGTTAAGCCATATGTTAAGTAATATGATAAGTGATATGTTACTTTACATATTTGCTTAACATATCATTTAACATATGAACCTAACATATACATAGCACGCTACGTACACACTTTACATAGACACATAAACATATTTTTTGGCACTAATGGAACCTCATACACCTGGAGATTTTAAAATCTCAATTAAATATTAGATTTTCCATGCATGAAGAAATGCATATAAAAAACAACATTTTTAGTTTTCTTTAAAGTCGTTACACCAATCTTCGCCATATGTGGAACATCAACACATGCAGGACCAAGATAATGTTTAGTTTTACGAGTGCGGTAAATGTAGCAGCAACCAAAGGGCCGTTTGTGTTCTTGTACAGCAGACACCGTGTTGCTTGGATTATATGGTATGTCTAAAGATTATATTAAAAGTATGTTTCATTTAGAACAAGCAGGTATTCTTAAAAATACATAATGGCTGACGTTTGCAAAAAGACAGAAGAAAGTTTTTTTTTCAGAGACAAAGCATTATATTTTTTCCCTCTCTCTCATAATTTGTACCCCCCACCACACACACACACACACCCACACATGTAAAATCTGGTTATTTAGATTAGCTGTTAGTGTTTCTGTTGGCACCACAGCTGACCTAGATTATAACATGCGTAATTCTAAAAGATGATTATGATGATGGTGAGCATGTGGTCAGAGCTCTGTGGGGGAGGGGGAGAAGAAAATAAAACAAAACCAACAGTGCTGCTTTGCTTTGCTGACGTCATGCGGCCGTGCACAAAGCTTCTCTGTGCAATCCTGTTAAAAACCGAAGGCAAAACAGGAAGTCAGACGTGCTTTTTTTAAACGTGACTCTGCAGATAGAGCAAAACGTTGTTTTATTTTTTTCTTTCTCAAATGTTCTGCTCGTGATTTTCATCTATTAAGTTTGTCCTAAACCACGTTTTCTATTTTCTGCCTGTCTGTGCTGCAACAAAAGAGCATCAGCTGCAGCCCTGCTTTGCAGGAAACATCATCTTATAGGTGATGACGCAAGCAGGAGCCAAGAGCCGCGACCTCATTGGCTCCTCATCAAACCGTTACGCCGCTGTTTACCCTCAAACACACACACACACATGCACACAGCACATACACGATACTGAGTTATGCAGAGGACAAACCTTCCTGCCTTAGGGTCATACAATGTACAGGTAGTCACCAAATAACACAAGTCTGTATTTCTATTGACTTCATTTCATTTGTGTGTCCTAACCATGAGTCTAACCTTAAACTTAACCATTACCAGTACAAGCCTAACCCTCCTAACCTAACTATTCACACATTGGCCAGAGAGAGAGAGAGATCTAGCTATTTAAATGAAGTTGAATATATATTATTTTTGGCTGCGCCCTTCTTCAGGGGTCGCCAGAGCTAACTAATTTGCACGAAGACTTGGCAGTTATTTTTTACATATTTACATTTTTACAGATGCTCGAACCACCTCAACTGACTCCTCTCGATGTGGAGGAGCAGCGGTTCTACTCCAAGTCTCTCCTGGATAAATGAACTTCTCACCCTATCTCTAAGGGAGAGTCCAGCTACCCTGCGGAGGAAACTCATTTCAACTGCCTGCATTCGCAATCTCCTTCTTGGGGTCACTACCCAGAGCTCATGACCATACGTGAGGGTAGAACCGTAGTCTGAATGGTAAACAGAGAGCTTCACCTTACAGCTCAGCTACTTCTTCACCACAACAGACCGGCACAGGGTCTGCAATACTGCAGACGCTGCACCAATCCGTCTGCCAATCTCACGCTCCATTCTTCCCTCACTCATGAACAAAACCCCAAAGAGAGCAATCCACCTTTTTCTGGTTCAGGACTGTGACCTCAGATTTGGAGGTGTTGATTCTCATCCCAGTCGCTTCACACTCGGCTGCGAACCTCTTCAGTGAGAGCTGAAGATCACGGAATGATGACACCAACAGGACTACATCATCTGCAAAGAGCAGAGATGGAATCCTGAGGCCACCAAACCGGACTCCCTCCGCCCCCTGGCTGCACCAAAAAATCCTGTCCATAAAAGTTATGAACAGAATCGGTGACAACGGGCAGCCCTGGCGGAGTCCAACTCCCACCCTGAAGGGCTCCGACTTACTACCAGCAATGTGAACCAAACTCTCGCACCGCTTGTATATGGAACGAACAGCCAGTAACAACAGGCCCCCAGTCTCATACTCATGGAGCACCCCCCCACAGTGTACCCTGAGGAACACGGTCGAAAGCCTTCTCCAAGTCCACTAAACACATGTTGAATGGATGGGCAAACTCCCATGACCCCTCAAGAACACTAGTGAGGGTAAAGAGCTGGTCCAGTGTTCCACAACCAGGACAGAACCTGCATCCTCCTGGATCTGAGGTTCGACCAACGATTGGACTCGCTTCTCCAGTACCCTGAATAGACCTTACCAGGGAGGCTAAGGAAAGTGATGCTCCTTCAATTGGAGCACACCCTTATTATTAATAAGGGTGTGCTTATTACTAATTATTATTATTATTAGTAGTAGTAGTAGTAGTAGCAGTGGTAGCAGTAGTAGTATGGTAGTAATTATTATAATTATAATTATTATTATTATTATTATTATAAATAATAATTTATATTCCCAATATTTTTCAAGCAAATAAATTGTCAAAAAAAATTACATTTAAAAACTAAAATTGAATCAATTGTAAACAATAACAATTGATTTTGTTTTCTTCCTTTTCACATTATTCAACCGACCTTTATATATTTCAGGCTAGTCTCACTGAGCCACGAGGACTCATTTACAAGAGGGACTTGTTCCAGACAGAATAACAGTAAACAATGACAACAATAAACTACAGTAAAAATGCAGTTAAAATAAGAATAGTTATAAAACAATAAATCGGGGTGTCATAAAACAGGGTGAAATACTAAAAACAAGAACATATTTGTTTTGATTTTCCATTGACATTATCAAATGTTTGAAACCCCTTAAAGAAATCAAGATGGACAACTTCAGTTCTTGTTGCAAGGTGTTCCAGGTGCAGGAGCTGAGTAGGAAAAGGCCTTTTTGCCAACTTCAGTCCGCACTGAGGGAACGCTGCAGGTAATGATGTCCTGAGAGCGCATGTTGTAACTGCACTTATGGCGTGACATGTGAGAGGAGATATAAGAAGGCAGCAGCTCAAGTAGGGATTTATAGATGAAAATGAACCAGTGTTAGAGTCTACGTGTAGATAATGATGACCAACTGACCAAGGAGTACAGTGCAGTGATGGGTACGGTAGTTACAACCAGTTATAAATCTTAGTGCACCATGGTAGACAGCATCCAACATCCAAAAACATTGACTCATTCACTAACTAAACCAAAAGATAGTTAGCTTTTTTTGTTTGTTTGAGTCAATTTTAGACATAAATCCTTAAAGATCACCTAAAAAAATTGAGAGGAATGAATTGGACTGTAGCTTCACGGCGGGTAATGTGAGCTGAACGACTCGCGTCATCAGACACCACAGTATGAATCAGAGGCGGGAAATATGGCTGCTGACGTACGGGACTGTTGATCTCTGCACAGCAGACAGTGACCAGGTCTGTCTGTAAACTGATAACACCCCCCCACCCACACACACACAGGTTTTGTATTTATATCATTTTTAGGACCGTGTATTGACTTCAATTAATTTCCAGTTATCTCTGTAGCCTAACCCTGACCCTCACCAGTACATACCCAACTTAAACTCAATTCACACCTCAGTCTTAAACTTAACCCAAAATGGTGTTCCGCTAGGACTGGTCTTTGGTCCCCAAAAGGACTAGTGGTCCTGACTAGGTAGGTGCATATATCAGAAAAGGTCCTAAAATGTAACAAAAACTAAGAACAGTGCACTCAAGTATAGTCACTTAAAAACACACACACACACTCCTGCTGGCTTTTTTCTTTTACTCCTGCCTCTGTAACCTTTTATTTGACAGTCTTGAACCATCTGTATTACAGCTTTTATTGATCTGGGGTTCAAACGTGTTGAAGTGTGAGCATCGCTTCGGTCAGAGAAAACTGCTAAATTTGTTACATCTCATTGATTTTACAGCAACTATACAACTTGGTTTTACTTTCATTTGTAAACTCAGAAAAAATAGATAAAGATAAAACCTTTTCCTTTTTTTTTGCATTTGGTGTGTTAATTATTATTTTTTTTTTTTTACATTTTCTTTTAGTAACCAAGTCTAAGTTAAATTTATTGTTAATTTCATTTGAAATTTATATTTTGTTTATCTGTTGCCCATCTCATGAAAATGTTAATTCTTTATCCCCATCTAGTGGCAGTTTACAGGTGCATTTTAAAAAATTAGAATAAATACTGTACCATGAAAAAGTTCAATTATTTGACCATAATTTCAGAAAATTAAACTCATATATTATATAGATTCATTACATAGAGTGAAAGCCTTCATTTCTTGTAACTTTGATGATAAAGGCGTGCAAAGGTATCAAAAACTGGCTATGTAATATTCTCATTCATATTGTTTTTCATTGAAATATTTCACTCTATGTGCAATGAATCTATATAATGCATGAGTTTCGCTTTATCAAATGACTGACAAAAAAACAAGTGAACTTTTTTACGATATTCTCTCTTTTCTTTTAAACGCATCTGCATTTAAAATCAAAAGTGGAAACATCTACGGAGGCGTAAATAAATAAAAAAATCCTGTAAAAAGAGGTGAAACCATGAGAGAAAAAAGATTCCTGTTGTGCATAATTCTCATCAGGACCGGCCTTGTGCTCTGTGTGTGTGTGTGTGGAGGGGGGGTTAAACACTAAGTGCTCTATGACGTCACAGCAGTCATTATGGCCACGTCTGTGTGGACACAAAGCCAGGCTAAAAAGACACACAGATTGCCCGGCTGAAGACTTCTGCCCATTTATGATGCTGAGAAACAACCTCAGCCAAATCTAAGACGACAAACAAATCCACATGATGGACAAATTCTCTTCTAGCAGCCTAAACTCTGTAAAACTGTCCTGCAATGTCCATGATCACGCTTTATAGAAACACCGCCGTTTCATCTCACGGACATTAATATTTTTATTAACTCTTTTGGTGTAAACCTGATTCAAGATGGCCACAATAACCTGCCTTAGCAAACACAAAAAATAATTATAACACTTTGAATTTTGTAGATTTTGAGCTGAAATTTTGGGTGGAAGTAGCTAAGAGTCATCCCCAACACATCCTCTGAGCTCTATTACACAAGGTCTTTGTGTAAAACTTTGGCATGCGAGGAGGTGGGCGATATGCAGTCGTAGAGGACATGTCATTTATGAAGTCTCTTCGATAGCGTTGAGCTGTCGTCATTGTGGAGACGGTGTATAATAACCATTTGTTAATGACTGGAAAACAGCTGGAAAACAAAAAAAGATTTTATATGAAATCATATAAAAACTGCTGATTTGAACTATAGGATTGAACTTATTCGTTTAGTTGAAACTTTTCCAACCAATTCTAATCCATAGCACTGATAATTATCTATTTTATCATAAATTATCTACAAAAAGTTCTCAACGTTGGTAAGGATGATTGTTAATTTGAAAGGTGTTGAGTAAAATAAATAGCACAAAAATATGAAAGTTAATAAATCAACTAATAAAGTGTTTAACATGTCTGCCACGGCTTGTCTTACGCTGGCAGCAGGTTGGAGATGTGACAAGAACAGCAGCTCACTGGTCCGTCCATACGTGACCTACAGGGTGTTGGTTAAGTCCCTGGTCTTTCTCAGTTGTTTCTATGTGTCAGACTGATCTGCATAAAAATACTTTCTGGGTCGACGTTAAAAGAAATATCAGGAATGAAAATTTTTTTCCAGATGGACAAGATATTTTATGAAAATCAAAAGGGCCGCATAGAGAATCGGAAAATAAATTATCTTTAAGACGATCTGGAAGTCATTTTTTTTGGCTTTTTTTTTTATTTTTATTGGTAGCAACATGCTGGATAAAAATATGTCTTATCTTTAAGTCTTAATAAAAATGTTTTGGATGTTTTCATTTAAGGCGTTTGATTTAAAACTTAAGTTTCATTGATAAAATGCTGGTTTTCATCAACTTATTTCAAAGCTGTTTTCTTTTTAAGAATATTGAGTCGGCTGAGACTGTCCAAAGGCCGTTACGTTGCCCACGTCTTGGTTTGATTTTGTGATGGGTATGTGTGTTCAGGTTACGAATGATTCATATTTAACCACTGTCAGTTTTGCGTTACTTATTCTCACGAAAATATCTTAATACTCTGCTGGAGGTGAACTCGGCTGCAAAGAAAGTGCTATTACACAAGCAGCTAACCATAATGAACATGCATTATAGGTTAATTACTCAGAAGTAGAAAATTGACAGTGATGGATGAAATAGCAATCGTGTGAACTGCTTTCAGATTTTGGGGGCGGGACTAATTTTACGATGACGGTGATCCACTCTGATTGATGCCCTGCTTCATAGCTGTCGACTTATCATTTTAGTGATAATTAAACTTTATTTCTCCAAATTAAGGTTGATCAAAGAGCTATCTAGAACAGGTAAGATATTCATTATTTATCTATGCACGCACCTAGGTCTGATCTTGGTACTGGTATTAAACTGTACCAGAGCAGCTGGTGACACTTGAGGGACGTCACCCAGCTGTGGGTTGTGATTGGTGGACGGGGGTCTGGAGTGGGCACCAGGAGCAGCTCTAATTGGCACGTTTAGACTGCACACTAGACAAAAAGGGTGTTATCTTAATATGAATCTGAATGTGCTTGCTCGTGCGTCTCCTCCTCTGGCTTCACAGAGAATATCTGAGCAAACAAAACGATCTACATGAGAAAACACGAGGCTGAGCCCCCCCCAGACTCCCCACTGAAGGGCTCGTTGAAAGCTTCTTTCAGTATCCAGCACAGTTTCATGTGTTTGTTTCATAACTGGAGCTAATCATTTGGAACAAAATGTAATGTCTCTGCAGAACGGGCCTATTCAGGACATTTAGGAGACAGATATTTTGGTTCGTTCTCAGGTTTTTTTTTTCACGTCGTAATTTAACGGTGTGCTGGTGTCGGTGCGTCTGAAACCTGCTTCAAAACAGTCGGGATGGCGAAATCCTGAGTGAGAGGGGCTCAGCAGGAAACACAGCTGCCAGGAACAGTTGAAGGAAACTCTGAGATCTTTACTGCGTAGGTCGAGGGAAACTCTTATTGGGCACAGAGCCCCAGAAGATACACAACCAAAGACTGAGCTGCAAACAGTCCCAAATTTCTGCTTTTATTTATTCTTTTGTAGGTAAAACGTCTGTTCAAGGTGATGCTTAAAACCTGAAGAAGGAACCGAAGATGATTAGAAGCATCAAAGTTCATGCTCAATTATCCAGGTAAAAAAATCCAACACAGTTCAGTCAGGTCATCTGGATGGTTTCCTTTTTTTAAATTATTGAGATGTTTCGTCCTTCATCCAAAGGACTTCATCAGTCCGAGGAGCCACAACAAACTCAGTCCCACAAGCATCACACTCGCATAGTAGACCAACCAGTTTGCTGGTGATAAGATGGTTTCTGGGGTCCGCCCTCTCCCCTGTCGACTCCTCTGAGGCAGACATAGCATCAGGATGGTTTCTTTTTTTTTTTTTTTTTTTGACGTTTTGTTCTTCATTCAAAGGACTTCATTTGAGGACTGAGTTTATTTGTGGCTCCTCGGACTGATGAAGTCCTTTGGATGAAGGATGAAACATCTCAGCAAACAAAAAAGAAACCATCCAGATGACCTGACTGAACTGTTTTGGATTATTTACTTGAATTACTGAGCATGAACTTTGATGTTTTGAACCATTTTACCTATGGCTGCCTCAGAGGAGTCAACGGGGGAGAGGGCAGGCCCCAGAAACCATCTTATCACCAGCAAACTGGTTGGTCCACTGTGGGAGTGTGCTGCTTGTAGTTTGTTTGTAGCTCTTCGGACTGATGAAGTCCTTTGGATCAAGGATGAAATGTCTCAACAAAACAAAAAAGAAACCATCCAGATGACCTGCTGAACTGTGTTGGATGATTAGAAGCACTTCTCTGAACATGCATTTCAAATTTTCTTTAGATTTAATATTTATTTGTTTTATTATTTTCAGTGTTAGATGCATTTAGGCACCCATACAAGTCAAAAAAGGCTTTTAAAAAATATGCAACTTGAGGATTGTGTTCCTTTTTGTGTCTCCCTCTTGTGGTCTCTGTGTGTCTCCCTCATGTAATCAGCTTCACCTCCACCACCTGCTGTCTCTCCCAGCTGTTTGTGTTTATCCCCTCCTTAACATCTGTATAATAAGTCTCTGTGTTCTTCCTTGTCTGGGTGTTGCATCCTGTTTGCGTCCTGTCCCTGTCTCCCTCCACGTCTCCCCTGAATTCATTGCTGCACGTCAGCTTTTGCGTTTCTTATTAAATATATATATTCAACGGTAAATCCCGTGTTCTTTGAGTCCTGCCTGCAGATGGGTGCTAGACACAGGAAACGTAACAAACACATTCTGCAACACACTCCTGACAGAGCTGCAGATATGGTGCAGGGAACGAATCGATGCTTGGTTTCATAAAAATATTGCATTTTGCTTCAGTTGTTCTTTTTGAGCCATCATGGTCGTCTGGCCTTTTCATTTAGTTAGCTTTCTGTCAACATCTGTATTTTTTTTTTTGTTTGTTTAGTTTCTCTTGCTTTCTGCTCTGTCCTCACGCCTGGTTCTAATTTGTTAATCATTACGCCTGCTTTGTTTATAATCCCAAAGTTTTGAAAAAAAATTCTTGATTGACTTACTGATTGTCACTTTTGTTTTTTTTTTCATGTAAGCCAATAAATAAATCAACTTTTGGCAGGTGTATTTTTTTTCAGTCTCTTTTAAATAATTGAACCTTAAGAATGCTGCCTGGTTTGGCCATTTGTTGCATCTTTTACTTGTCTTTACTTGGTATTGGTTAGTTGCTGCTTTCTGAATGTCGTCTTGTCCAAAACCCTGCATCTAACCAGTTCCTCCTTTTGGAGGAAGCTGAGCTTAGCTGAGCTAATAGGAGCACAAAATTTATCAAATATTCCTTGTGGTTGTTGAAAACAGCCTGAATTTAAACATTACAACCTCAAAAAGCAAACTTTTCCATTGACCTTTGCTAACACCTTTTTGTTGCAAATCACTCCTGAAACTTTTCTCCATCCACTCCATCCTGCCTGGACTCTCTTTTTTTTTTACCTCTTTACCACATTCCCCATTTTCCTGGACAGTGGACCCCAAGTACTTGAAGTCCTGCACCTTTATGACCTCTGCTCCTTGTAGCCTCACTGTTCCACCGGCCTCCCTCTCATTCACACACGTACTCTGTCTTACGACGACTGACTTTCATTCCTCTTTTTTCAAGTGAATACCTCCACCTCTCCAAATTCTCTTCCACCTGTTCCCTGTTCTCACCACAGACCACAATGTCATCTGCAAACATCAAAGTCATTCAATTTTAGCTCAACAGAAGTAAAAATGTCCACTGACGTCAACAAAACTAATTATTCACGTGTTTTCGTGTGTTCTGCTTCTACATTTGAAGTGGATGAAAGCAGAACTCGCTGAATATTTGTAAAGTATTCCTGGAGGGTAAGAATCTCAGACTGTTGAAGGTATTGTCCTGATCCAAGCCACTTCTGTTGTACGCTTCAGGCCTCACTCCCTGCTTTAAGGTGATGCTGTTTCTGATCTTGAACTCTTGGCGTGTGTTTGCCTTCAAATACGGCAGATAACAGACATCCTGAATCTGCAACTTGAAAAGCAGGAATGTATGAATTTTGAATTGAAGCAGATTAAACCGTGTTTTCTGGATGCAGGAAGAAAAAAAAATCCATTTCCTGCTGCGCCACTGGAAGTATTCAGGGTCAGAGGTGTCTGATGTAAATGACACGAGACACAATTTGTTCCCCCTTTTAAAGCATATTTATATTTTTAAGCTAAATCTCTATGATCATCAGGCTGGATTAAAACTTCCATATGCCACATGGTGATTAATCTCACATGGACCTGCAGCAAACAGTTTGTTACAGTTCATGTGTGTTGCTCGTGGATTAGGCCCTGAAATTATTTGGTTAGGATTAGGAAAGACTATGATTTGGGTTCAAAGTTGTTATTTTACACTAAAGTTGTGTTAAAGGACACAAGTTTCTTGTTTGCTAAAGTGATGTATCTTTTTGAAGAGGAACCAAAAATTGTAATTCTTGCTTCTTTTTTTTAATCACGTGTGCATTAATTATTATTATTTTAGTCTAAATAACTCAAATACACAGACCAGATACAAACTGACTTTTCTGAATGTGAACTTTTAGAAAAGAGAAAAAAACTGTACAAGAAACACAGACTTTTTTTGTGGTGGTGGAGGAGGGAGATTAACGAAAAGTTAGCATTTAAATTTAGGATTCTGTATTTTTGGGGATTTAGACTAAATTTGTCTTGTTTATGATAAAATAAAACAAAGTTCTTTGTGTTACTTAATTTTTTAGGGAATAAAAAAGCAAAAACTTCATCAAAAGTGAAATAAGCTTGAGTTTTAATTACCAATTTTGATGTAAAATAGCGAAAGCTAACACACAGTCTGCAGTGGTCAACATTTTAGCAGTATAATTTGTTTCTTGAGCATGTCCCGCTGCTCAGATTCTGCAGACTTGGGACAAAACTCAAAATATAAATGTCCTTAATCTATAGTGGAAAAATACAAAATAATAATAGTAATAACCCAAACTGCAAAAATCAAGTTACACAGAATAATTTTCTTGAGCATTAAACAGCTGTTATCATTTATGAGCATGTTGGAGTAGCTCTGTTACTTTCATTCTGAGTTATTGCTTTTGAAAACTTTAATTCCTCTTTATTCTGGATGTAAAACGCTTTTTTCAGATGATTATTTCCTCTGGTATCAGATGCTGTGCAGCTGGAAGGATTTTTACCAAAGCCTTTTCACTTTTGGGCATTTGTTATAATGTGTAACCATGGCAACATGGTGGGTTTTTGTTTTAACCAAGAACTGCTGATTAACATCTCAAAAGCGCAAATACTTCAACTAGCCCCAAAATCCCAAATGAGTTGAAAAGGGGGTGCCGTGGACGAATTCCCGTCAACCTGGTGGTGGTGCTTGAGTACCCGATCGCCGATATTCTGGAGCTGGTGAGAAACTCAGCTCGTGACAATGGGAGGACTGGGATCATCCCTAGCACCTTCAGCTGTCTGTCCGTGGTGATGAGGAGCTCTGCAGACTGCTGGGAGGAGTGACCGTCGCTTAGGGAGGAGTTCTGCCCGGCTTTCAGGCAGTCCTACTGCCCAGGAGGCCCGAGAGGCCCGCCGGATCTGATAGCAAACTGGATCCGGGTGGATGGATCGGTATCTGTGACCAGATTCTTCGGCTTCACTGCAGGAGATGCTTCCTGCCCATCAGCATCTCAACTTTTGAATGAAACCAGGATGATGAGCTATGACAACACTTAATTTCCCTTTGGGATTAATAAAGTATTTCTGAATTGAACTGAATCGAAATTTATTCAATTCAGTTTATTTATATAGCGCCAAATCACAACAAAGTTGTCTCAGGGCACTTTACAGGAACAGTCACACACATAAAAGCCAATTAGTAAAGTTCTCTATCTAAGGAATCATAATATTTACTCTCTCTAACACGATGACAACAATCGAACAGTGCAAATTTGTACATTTTCACAAATAAACTCAACGGCGCGCATGATGTCATAACGTTGTGCTGGCGCTTCAGGCATCCTTGTCATTGTGTCATAGTGTTGTCAAAAAAACAGTGCAATGTCCAATATTTAATTTTATTGCTAATATCGGCCGATACCGACACCATGCCGATAATATCGTGCAGCCTTAGTATTAACTCGTGCTTCCTCAAGAGTCGTGGTTTTGACCAGAAAAGTCCTTATTTCACTTTGGCTGCACGCTATCCTGGATTCATTCTGTATGTTCCTCCCAACAGTTTGTCTCATGTGATTCCATCGGGACGGAGAAGAGATTATGAAGTAATCTTCAGCAGCACAAATTTAATTTCTAGGAATATAAATACCGGAAGCAAGGGGAAGAATAGTTCAGTATATTACATTCTGATTAGAAACACTTGAAGATAAATTCACAGGTCGTTTTGTTTTAAATTCAGCTTCATTTTACAGACAGCTCGCTGTTTGTTTGTGCTGTGTAGGAAACGGAGTAAATAAACGGATGAGTTCCTCATCAGTTCATCATTTCTGAGCAGGGACAGTTGATCAGCAGTTCCTCATTAACTGCATTTGCTGCCTACAGAAATCATCGTTTCAAACAAGCAACTTCATCAGTATTTCCTGACGAGACATAAACAAACATTAAATCCATTTTTTACTTATTTACGCACAACAAAAACATTTTAAAATAGAGATTTAATACATCCCCCCCATTTAGACAGGCATCATCATCATTGCTTCACTTCTTAGTAACCATGGAGACGCACGTGTTTCTTATTGCAAAGTGTTGCAGAAATGCTTGGTTTGTTTTGTGGAGATGACCCGGATCTTTCCACCTGAGTGAAATCTGCTCTGTTAACCAATCGCGCACATGCACGCGCGCCCAGAGACTTTCAGCTGTTCCTGACCCCCGGATCCTTACCTTGCACGCTGCATCCTGTCAGAAGAGGCTCCCGCTCGTCAGGACTTTTCCGTTTCTTCGACATTTGCTCCCTGTTCTGGTGTCGGACGGATCCACCGCCGAACCCACAGATCTGCTGAGGACGACTTCTTCAGCCGGCGGGATATAAAACACATTCAACAGTCCGGGGGAGGCGAGAGGAGAAGTGGGAATACACCTCAGTCGCATTCATTCAGATCTCGTATCTGCGCTCTTTGCAGCGCGCGCAAAGTTACCGCGCGGCGGTGCGGAGGCGCACGGAGCGCGACCAGCTCCTGGATCCCGCAGGATCCACAACAGATGAGGCTCCAGATCCGGTTTGTTATCCTTCTTGCCAGGTGGGAAAGTCACGTGCTTGAACTCGATCTGATGGAAATTACGCGCCGAGTTGATCCAAGTTGATCTAAAAGACACAAATAGTCATTTCCGTCACGAAGGTGGCATTTAAAACAAATCACCTCTTTTAAAATCACACTGCCTTTTTTTTTTTTTTTTCTTACTTGAATGCAGCGACGTCAGACTCCGAGTCTAATCAGGAATGACGCACAGCCGGAACTCTGGACCGACTCCGTCCACTTGAGGAAACGCGCTCTGGCAACCTTTGAGCTCCGCGCAAAGTTGCAGCTCCCCCAGCACTACTTCTTATAGCAAGATGCCTCCCCCGGTGTGAAACCGGAGTCAGTCCGCGCTGAAAGTGGAGCGCGCGCGTCTCTCCTCGGTTTGTGCGCGACGCTTCCTGCACCGACAGTTTAGAGCCGAGCCGAGCCGAGCAGGACAAACAGGCATTGTGTGGTGAGTCCTGGACGAACAGGTTTGCGCAGCAGCCGCAACTTTACTGGGGGGGATAAGCTTTCAATACATGCGCGAGCGGTGTCTCGTGCGTACTACAAAGGAGGGAATGACGCCATCAGTTCGGCTCTTTTACAAACTGCACCACAGATGGAGAAGAAGCTGCGCAGACTTGCTGAGTTTTGCACATTTTATCCTGACACGAGCGACACATGACCTCAACTGAGCGCCTCTCTTCATATGTTGGTTAATTTATGAGCCCCCCCCCAGGCTCAGAATTTTTTTTTCCTATTTATGGTTTCGACGCATTTTCGCATGCTTGAATCTTAAATATTTTTAATTTTTACAAACAGCTGAAGAGCCCAGCTCCACTGCAACAAAATGCAGCTGCAGTCGTGTTTCTGACGCTGGTGTGTCTCCCCCCCCCCCCCCCCCCCCCCCACACACACACACTCCACTCCCAACTCCCCCCCTCCCTCTTCCTCTGCAGCCGCTGACGTCAAGCCATGCTTGCGTCAATGCTCCCTGCTTTGACTGAGCTTTTTTTTTTTCATTGGGATCATAATGGGATTATTAGGCTTAGAGAAATACCCTGCCTTACTGGCTTTAATAGATTCTGTTTGATAAATGCTCCCATTTCATTTCTTGCTTTGAAAGAAGAAGAAAAAGACACGAGGCATAAAATTGGCTCTTACATCAAGGAGAGGGTCTTTTCTCCCCCAGTTTCATGATGATGATGATATTTCCTTTTCCATATTCACGACAAACTACCTCCTAATATTATTCTTTAAAATGAACAACGTCAGGTTTTAATCTGAAACGTGCTGATTTAATTCACTGGACTGACTGAGATCCTGGACATGGAGACACACCGAGGAGTCGTGTTTAGTTTTGCAGATGGGATGAAGGTTCTGTTCGGCTCGCACGTGTGGGAGGATGGAGTGATGTCCTTCTGCGCTGACCTTGATCCCCGGCGCTGAACGGACTCTTGTGCCTCTTGGCCTTCATGCACTTCAAACATAAAGCTCCCGTTTCACACTTGCTGCATTCGTGCCACAGTTTCTTTAACATTCACACTTTTAGACATCAGTAACACAATATATGTTACGAAAGGGGACAGAATAGAACTTAAAGCATTTCTTGAAGCAATGCATAGTTTACGATCACAACCACAATGTTCCGTGTTGATGACTCAGCTACTACCACACCAAATTTTAGCTCAGTATCTGCAAAGCTGACTTGAGTTACAGCTATTTTTGTTTGGCTAATGTTGATCAGCTGTGGCGGCCATCTTTAAAAATGGATTACTCCAAAATGTAGACAGTTGTAGATCCAGTTAATAATTTCTGATATTTTCATTCAAATCAGTCCAGTTTCATGAGATATTTTGCTAACAGACAAATTGGATTGACACCAACTATTAAAACAATAATTTTAGGTAAAGATCTTATGAGTTCAGAGTATGAGTCAGGGATGACTACTCGTACCACTAAATTTTAGCTCAGTGTGTATAGCTATTTTTATGCTCCCTAATGTTGGCTGTGGCACCATGCTAACGTGGGTTGCCTCAAAGTTTATCAGTTGTAAATGTTTATTCAATGATTACTTCCTGAATGTCATCAAAATCTGTCCACCGTTTCATGATATTTTGCTAACATCTCTGCTGACACGTATGAGCCAAAACGTTATCTTTTTTCCTTTGTCACCGAGTGAAGATAAAACGCTCAAAGATTTATTTGAACAAAAGCCCCTTCTAAACCAGAGGATGCACCCCCAGATGAATGGACTCCTGGGGAAGTCCCAGGTTTACGAGGCTGACCTTTGACCCCGAGCTAATGTTTATGAACTAGCTGCAGGGCCTGTGAGTCATTTTAGCTGCAGGGTGACATCTTCAGAGCACTTCTGCTGAAATACTGTTGTAGTTCAACAAAACCACACGACAAACCATCAACTTGTGGGAAAAAAAGTCAAAGATACAGAAACAATGGTTAAAAATAGCACAAAAAAGTTGAGGAAAAGGTTTTTTTAATTATGAAAGTTACAAAAAAAACAAAAGCCACATCTTCATCAAAACATCATCTGCACAATGAGCGTAAAAAAAGAAACAAAATGAAAAGAATAAAACGTATGAGAGGCAGAGCTGCTGCATCCCTCGTGTTTTTGAGGTAACAAGGTTTGCAGATCAGACGAGCCGCTTTAATGAATCCACATTAAATTCAGTTCATCTTAAAACACTAAAAGCAAACTTGTAACAACTCAATAAAACAATCAGCATAAAGGCCAAGAGGATGACCTGCCGTCAGTAAAACGTCAACGGAGCAGGATATGAAGGGCAATAATGGGAGGCTATAAAAACGGTTATTTAGAGTCAAACGTCGTCTGCACTGCAGAAGATTAGTCAAATATCTCGATTAGCACAAAACACTTTTTACATTCGGTACGCTTCTTTGGCTTTAACATTTACATCATATCCAGCTTTAAAATCTCCTTTACATGGACACTTATTTGATCAGTTGCTTAATATAAGCACATTAAAGGTTTCTCATCATCACCCAAACGTCTTAGAATGGAAACATCCAGGATTAAATTAAAAAAAGAGGTTTTAATCAATGAATCATTTGGATCCTGCTGCCTCCCGTCGGATCAGATGTCCTGCTCCTAAGATGTCCGTCTCAGCTTCCAGAGACCCGTCCATCAAAGGGACGGGGGTGTAACAGGAGTCCAGGCCGAAGGCAGCCGGCCGTCATACTGAGCCGCAGCATCCTGCGCCTCCGTGGCCGAGCTGCCACCGTACATGGGAGATCCAGAGGGGGGCGCCGCCACGGAGTGGGTCAGGCCGGGATAGTGACCCGAGGAGCCTCGGAAGAACTGGGAGCCCAGGCAGCTGTTGACCCCCCCACCTTGAGACACCGGGGTGAGGGCCGGGTTACTCACAGACCACAGGCTGGTGTACTGACTGCACAGAGACACACAAAACTCATCTGTCGGGAGTTCAAGGAACAACAAATTCAAATATATAAAGTGGATTTATTTCTTTGATTCATCCGACTTATTACTAAACGCAGAGAGTGGATCAGATGTTTGGGAATTAAGAGTTAATCCCTTCAAACTTTAAATGTTCTGGAGACAAAAAGCCACATTTTAACGACATTTTGTCACAATGGCTTAAAAAGAAGCAGAAACTCAAACTTTTCTTCCTCAAAAATATTCAAACATTTAAAGACATTTGATTTATTGTGTTATATCTATGTAACTGCTCTTTAGTGAATCTTTTAGCTTTAATCCTAAATGTTTAATATTCCATACTAAAACGTGGCAATAAAATCTTATTGTCAAGTAAATTTAACTTTTTTAAAGCATTTTTAGTAATATTAAGATAAAGAGTGATGCACCAACAGTTCACTCCATTCACAGTGTTTATTAATAATAATTAATTATTAATTATTGGTTCAGAACATGTTGCTGGTTTTGTCAGTTTGAGCATCTGTTGATCCGTTAGATTGTTTCTGTTTAACATCAAATCGTGTGAATGTTTCTGGTTCTGTGTTTTTCAGAACTTGTTCTATGGAACGGTGGCACAGAGGTTAGAAAAGGTGTATGTGATTAGAAGGTCGCTGGTTCTACTCCCCGTACAGACAACATTAAAATGTGGGTGGGAAAGTTGAAAAACCCACACCTGCCTCCACCCTCATTTGCCCCACTCTGGGCCCTTGAGCAAGGCCCTCAAACCCCACCATCTGCTCCCCGGGCGCCCTGTGGCAGCTCTCTGCTCCACACAGAGGCTGTGGTAGCTCGGTGGTCTGTGGTTGCGTCAGGAAGGACGTCCAGTGTAAAAAAGAAAATTGGTCAAGTCTTTGTGCGACTTAGTTCACTGTGTCGACTCCCTGAAGAAGGGAGCAGCCGAAAGAAAAAGTTCAGCACTTTTTCTGCTGTTTCAATAGTTCATACATCAAAACGCTCAGCTCGTTCCTGCTTGGACTTTTGATATCATCATCATCATCACTTTTATTTATTATGGTATGGTATATGATATTTGTGTAATTTGTACTTTTTGAAACATTGAGCTTTTTTTGGCCACGTTTGTCTCATTGTAAATGAACGGAACTCTCTGCACATCCTTTAAACTCTTTGTGCTGTTTAAACCTTTTATTTAAGCTTTTATTTTGCTTCTTTGCACTAATTTGAGATTTTTTTTAGCTTCTTTAAAGGCTTTTAATGCATTTCAGCTACTTTTTAGGTTTATTTTTCTGCTATTTTAAACTTTATTCAGAAAAGATTTCCCCCTAATTTTGACCTTTTGTGATTCTTTCAAATCATTTCATCTTTTTTAGGCTCCTCTCAGCCTCTTTTTGCTAATTTCAAATTATTTTTGTAATCTATTCATCCTCCCTCTGCCTGTTTTGGCTTATTCTGCTCACTTCTGCTGCTGTCCTGCTGCTTTCATCTTTTATTTTCTTGCTTTCTGCAAATGTCAGCTGTTCAAACTCAACTCACATTAACAGTTTAGCAATGAAACCTTTTCAGCTAGGTTTCAGCTTCTTCCAACCAATCAACCGTTTCTCTAGATGACAATAAAATTGTCATTAACAATTAAATAAAACTGCGACAAAGGTATTTCAACATTAACGTTCTCCCAGGAGTTTCTTCTCTTATTTTGTCACTTTGTCCTTCTCAAATGTCTCGACTCTCTTCCTGTGAGTCTGAAAGCTGATCAAGAGTCAAACCTGGAGTTGGCAGCAGAGCTGTGAGAGTTGTGGCCAGCGGGCATCATGCTGGAGTGTGTCGGCACCTGAAGACCGGACCAGTTCTCGTGGCTGGTGAGCATCGACAGACAAGTTGAGGAGTTGTCGGAGTAACCAGCTGCAACCCGAACAGAATATCAGATAATCCTAGAGATTAAATCGTTTTCTTTTCAAAGATTCAACAGCCGATAGACGGTTAGAGCTAAATCTTGGACGATCCTCATCTGAAGCCCAAGTTTTTTACTGCTCTGTGGCTCCACTCACACAAAAGCAGCAGGAATGTAAAACATTTCCCGCTCAGCAACATTTGTTTAAGTTTCTTGTTAACAGGCAGGAGGGGGAGGGAGTGGAGTAAGTCTGAGATGGAAGAGAACACTTACTGGGCGAGTTGGTCCGATGGCTGTAAGGGCTGCTGTACGGGGTTGAGCGGTGGCTCCTCAGAGAAGTGTAGCGCTCACAGCTGTGGGTCGGCGAGAGGGAGATGGGACTCCCAAACTGGCTGTGAGAGCTGGCAGGGGGGCAGAGGGGTCCGGTTCCTGGGATGAACCAGCTGCCCACTGGCTCCAAAGAGGACAGGAGACAACATGAGACAAGCACATGGCAGTCTGAGAGCACGCTGCACAAATTCAAATTTAAACTCACACTGAGAGTAACCAGACTGGTGATTTTCACTGGCATCTTCCCGCATGTCTTTGTTATCATTCCTACAAAATAAAACCAGTTTAAATCCAACTGGACACTTTATTTTTACATAAATATTTTTTTAATGAATGCTTACCTCTCCTTAGCATCTAAAAAGGCCTTGGCAAATGGGTTGTACTTTATTTTCAGAGCCGTAATCTGAAACAATGATAAAGAAAATAAGATGCGTCTGTGCGTAAATTATGCGCGTATTTTACGCACGCAGAGAAGACTTTGTTCCAGTTCTTTTCCATCACGTTAGTGACATTAAATGCTGTTTTTATTATCTGAAAACGCAGAATCGGATGTGAGCAAGCTGCATCACTGACCTCTTCATTTTGGTAAGCTGTAACTGCAATAAACTGCGTCTCCGGAAACGAGTGGCTAGTGATCATCCTCCGCGGGCCTCCAACCCGCACGATATGGATGCGGGGCTCGTATTTGTGCAACGAATTTAACATAATCTTTAGAAAATGGAGAGAAAAAAAATAAAAAAACAGTTAGTTGTGTTGGGAGTTGTGTGTCACTGTGGAAGCCCGGCCTCCATCTTTTACCTGACCTCCGCCGTTGAGTTTGTTCGTCAGCTTGACTTTACTGAAGGAGACCGGAGCCTTCATCCAGTGGGCCCCGAAGTTCGGGGAGTCCGGGTGGATGTACACGCAGCTGGGGGTCTGGGGTTCAGGTTTGCCTCCGGGCACCCACTCCCCGTTCACATACTTCCACCTGTGGTTGTCCGCCGACAAAAAGTCCAGCAGAAACGAGTACATGGCGTTCGGGTCCAGTCCGGACACGTTTACTTTCAGAACCGGAAACATGCGCCTTTACAAGGAAAACACACTTAAAAACAAATCCAAATAACTCCACAACCTCAGCACCTGACTTGACATGTTCCACAGTTTGCTCACCTGCCGTTTTTTGTAACGATCATCTCGTTTATGAGCTCCTTGAATTTCTGCCACAGCTCGCGCTCATCCAGGGACACCTTGAGCTCGCGCTCCGTGGGGTCGCCCTTCTCGCTGCCCGCCTGCAGCTCGCTCTGCACGGCGCTGAGGAGGTGGTCCACCCGGTACTGCGCCGCCTTGCTGGGACTCTCAGCAGCGTCTGTCGCCATGGCGTCAAACGGCTCCAGATGTTCTTCACAAAGTTGAGCCTCCTGCAGCTCCTGGTGACTCTTTATTCCTCTGTTTTGCCCCCCACCTGGAACCAGCGGCTCCAGAATATATATGAGGCTCCATCAGAGGAGCGGAGGCGGTTCGCTCGCCTCCTCTTTGATCTGTGCGGGCTTGGCTCTGATTGGCTGCGCGCGGCCATATTGCGCTGAGGCCCACAGGATGGCAGCGATTTGAATAAAGCAGTTTCAGCTTCTTTATTACATCAACCTGTAAATATTGACACTTAGATCAAAGCCACCGGCAGAGAACCAGGACCACTGACCCGGGAGGGTCTGGATCACAGGATCAGACTCATTGTCTCAGTTGATCAGAAATAGATTTAAATTTAAATGTGATGTATATGTAACGAAAGTGAAAAAACAGAACATCTGTTTTATTTCTGTCATTCTGTGAACACGTTTTGGAAAATCCTTCACGGTTTTCTGACCATAAAATCCATGAAGACTCCTTCTCCCCTCAGAATATCTTATATGGATACGTATCTGAAAAATAAAAAAGATGAACACTTTGTCACATTATCATAATCTTAAAGTTCTATATACATAAATGCAGATATGGCAACTCTACACCTTTATGGTCTGTATTCATACAAGAACTCCAGATGTTAAAACTTTCATTAGACTGTGCTAAAAAAACACAAGTTGAAAAACTCTCCGGTCACCTGCTCAGATAATACAGCCCTCTTACAAATTATTTTAGTAATTATGTAGAATATTAGAAAAATAGTTCTGTGTGTTTGTTTTTATTTGCATTAGTTTATTTGCAAATTATCTGATAATAATGTTACCTAAATTAAAATTTATGATGGTTAACATGTTAACTTGTTGTGGACCTTAGGTATGACATAAGATATTTTTGCATGCTTATATGTATCATTGTAATTTGAGATTGTCATTTGTTCTTTTGTTCTTGTGTTCCTTTGTTTGTTCAATAGTTCAGTAAAATAAAAAAAAAAGATAATTGTCTCCATTTTTTTTTTTTTACAAAATGTTGCCCAGGTTTGATTAAACATTAAATGTTCAGCATTTTGGAGGATTTAAGATTTATTGAAGGAAATGTGAGGCGTTTGGTTTGGTCCATTTACTCCTGGGTTCTGCTCACTCTTTGTCAGGTCTTGATTTATTATGTCTTGTTTTAACTTTTAGGTGCCCCCCCCCCCCCCCTCCACCCACCACCACACACGCACCAACCAAATGAAATATATTCCATTTAACATATTAATGCCACAGGTTGCAGAGTTAAGGGCTGTGGTATCTGCAGCAGAAAGAAAAACATTTTCAACAAAAATGTTCAAGCATCAAACAAAGCATGCGTTTGTTTCTCAGTCAATAATCAAAAACATGTCTTAAATATAAAAATTAAATATGTGTAGGATGCATGCTGCTTTTTCCAGGCTGTGGTAGCTCGGTGGTCTGTGCCATGGTCTTGCAATCCTAAGGTTGCAGGTTTGAAACCAGGTTGCATCAGGAAGGGCAACCGGTGTAAAACAATTGCCAAAATATTTCATGTGAGTTTGATCGCTATGGCAACCCCTGAAGAAAGACGTAGCCAAAAGACTCTTACTTACCAAACATATGCAGCATTATTGAAAACTATGTTTGTTTTTCCAAATATTTGGACATGCATGTCCACTGGTGTCCCTGGGGGGTGCTTCAACTCCATAACCCCTGCTTCTCCACTGCCTTTTAACTTCGTTCACTCGTTTACTGCAAACTTTACCTCTGTAATGCCATATCAAAGAATCAAGACACTTTGAAAGGAACCGGACACATTTGGTGTTCAAGTCCCAAAATGAGGAAACCTGATCAAAACAATCGGAAGACGATTTTAACAAAGAAAAAGAGACGAAGTTATGATCGTGAGACGGCTGGGAAACTTCAGTGACATTAAAGATAAGAACATTTATTCAAATAACCTAAAAATTTTCTCTAAACAGAGTTTTCTTTAAGCTTTTTATGACCCATGTCAAAATAAAAGGACACATCTGTGTGTCAATGATTTTATGAAGGGTTCACAACTAAAAATTACTTTAGCCTCGATGCACCTGACGTTTGTCACTTTTTATAGATGTGGAAATGGTTTTTGGTTATTTGGGACAATTCGTGGATGTTTTGGAGAGCAGAGATGTGGCTGCTCGGCTTGCGTTTTAATTAAAAGTTTTTAAAAACAAATCTGTCACTGTCGACAATAAAACCCATGAGATGATTTACATCATGTAGCACAGTCATATCAGTCTCATAAATAACTAACGATGCTGTTGCCATGGCTTCCAAACCCCACAAAACAAAAACAGATGTTTAAAGCAGGAATTTATGTGACAGATAGGTGTTAGCTTCCGTGGAGCTCTGCGGTGTTGTGTTGTGGCTGGTTTGTGTTACTAACCGAGTCCTGGACGCCTCGTTCCTTCTGCCAACCTTGAATCCGTCTCTCTGTCCAGCAGTCTGGGCCTGAGTTCACAGCAAGCAGAGAAAAACAAACCCCCGCTCAGTTGAAGGAGCAATCGAAAAGTTGGGGCCGAATTTGACTAAATCAAAGAACCTTGTGCAGAAAATGACCATTTAATTATATTTTTTCCCCCAAATCAGGGATCTTCTCCCTAAAGCTCCTCATAAAACTAATATCTATGATTGCAAATAGATGCTTTCACCTGTTGGTCACAAATTACAATTCTTTTTTTTATTATTTCCTAATCCATTTATGACTTTGCATCTGGAAAAGGAGACCTTCTTTGTATGCGAGGAGAAGAACCCAGGTGTAAAAATCAGCAGCATAACCCGTGTCAATTCCCACAGTGCAGGTGTCCCACTTGGCACCTGTGTCCTCTTGTTCCGCACCCCACCAGGTGCTAACTGTCACTCCGGGCCACTTCCTGGTGCCGGTTGGCTGCAGCACCGCGAATCAACGTTCTTAATCCAAGTGATGGTATTTCAGACCAGTTTCCAATAAGCATTTCAGTGATCAAACCTAAAAGAAAAAGCTCACACATGCGCATTGTTAAAGTTTGAAGCACTTTCTGTTTTACACAGTACTTTTTTCATGATTTTGCAGTTTCCCCATTCCAGTATTTTGTTACAAACTCTATATCTAATGTTAAAACATGCACAAAATGTAAGATTTTTTTTTTTTTACAAATTTGAGCTCGGTTGACAAAATCTATTTGAAAAAAGGGCTAAGTGGTGTTTATTTATTTATTTATTTATTTATTTATTAATCATTTGCCAGGTTGTTGTTTTTTTTACCATACCATACCATTTTATTTATAGAGCACTTAAAACAGCGACAAGGCCAACCAAAGTGCTGTACAGACAGAACAACAGGTAACACACAAAGCAAAATACAAAATGAGGTAAATCAGAATATAGACATACAAAACAATGCAGATAATGACGACAAACCAGTGTGGAGCATACAGGATCAAAACACAGATCATCTTGTGTTGAAAGCTACTGAATAGTAGTGAGTTTTTAAACGGGACTTGAAAACAGAGAGGGAGGGGGCCAGTCTGACAAGCAGAGGTAACTCGTTCCAGAGTCTTGGTCCTGCTACAGAGAAGGCCCTGTCACCTCTGCGCTTAAGACGAGTTCCTGGAACTGTGAGGAGCAACTGGTCTGCTGACCTCAGGGAACGTGATGGGACATACGGTTGTAGCAGATCAGAGAGATGG
>NC_056498.1:51882041-51882821 GCF_014905685.2 Nematolebias whitei
AAGGTGAACTGGTAACCAGTGCAGTGAGGCCAAAACTGGTGTAATGTGCTCTCTTTTGCCTGTACTGGTTAAAAATCGGGCTGCTGCATTCTGGACCAGTTGTAGTCGTGCAATGGAGGTCTGACTGATACCAAACAGGAGTGAATTGCAGTAATCAAGCCTAGATGTAATGAATGCATGTATTACTGTCTCCAGGTTCTTTTTGGACAATATGGGCTTCAGTTTAGACAGCCGCCTCAGTTGGAAGAAGCATGATTTAACAATCATGTTTACACGATTGTTAAGCTTCAGGGAAGGGTCCATTATCACTCCCAGATTAGTGACTCTTTGTTTTTCTGACAGGGATAGAGCGGAGAGGTCGATGCAGTGGTTTGTGATCGTGTCGTTGGGAGGGAACAACATGACTTCAGACTTCTTTTAGATCACAGTGCATCAAATGCATCCACAAAATAATTTCTAAGAAGAATTTGTGAACAGCTGCCAACTACAAAGTATGTTTATTTACAGAAGCAGCCACAGTGACGGAATATATATAATTAATAAATTGATTGGAATAAAAAAAACAGTTATTTTGATGTATTGGTGCAAGTTTATTCTCAGATTTGTCGAGTAAAGTTGGCACATAAAAGGGCTTTGTTTACATTGAGTGCATACCTGCAATTTAGAATAGCATATATCTGGAAAACTACCGGAGTAGACTCTTTCAAACTGCAACATTAGTTGATAGCAATTTTATATATATATATATATATATATATATATATATATATATATATATAT
>NC_056498.1:51882831-51892927 GCF_014905685.2 Nematolebias whitei
TATATATATATATATATATATATATATATATATATATATATATATATATATATATATATATATATATAGTTTGCAGTCAGTCCCTTTAAAGTAATTATCAGAATTGATCAAGGGTTAATAAATAATGTTTTCACCTCCAAGCTAAAAATCAAGAGGAACTCATGCTTCCTGTGTAGCTTGTTAAAATATTTGATGGCTTTATTTAAAAGATTAATTATTCATTTCCAAAACAGCCTTATTATGTGAAAGTGTAGCTAAAATGCTAATTGTGTGTTCATGTTGAAGAAAAAATTACTTATTTTTAAAGCATAAACAATTATGAAGTGCTGTAAAACAGAATGCCGATAAGGTTAAATGTGAAACCTTTTTAGCAAAAATAAATGCCATTATATAAATATATAAATAAGAACAATAAATGTTATTATTTCTGAATTTTATTTTATATATATATATATATGTATATATTTTATTTTTATTTTATGTATATCATTTATCCTGCTTCAACTTTTTGGAAATGTACTTTTGACTTCAAATAGAAACAAGCTGTTTTTATTTAAAGGTAAATTAATGTAAAACTGATTTCAGGGTTTTATTCTGATTTCAGATGGTTTTCTTTTGAACCACTAGGAAATAAAAGTACTTAAAGACCAAAATCTTCAAAGTTTTTGCTCTGAACTTCTTTTTTTTTTTTTAAGGGGTCTTATCCGGGGCCTAACCCTGCCCATGTGGACAGGACCGACGGCAGATCTGAGTGCAGAGCTGGTCTCTGTTTGCCTTCCCCATCCCTCTCCTTCCAGCCTGCCTCGTCCTCTGTTTGCTTAGCTTCATCTTGACACAGAGGTGAAAGAAAGAAAAAAAAAAGAGCCATCACAGCGCCTGAACATAGCTGTTTTTGAGATTCTCACTTTTTGATCTCTCCTAATCTCTGACACAACGGAATATTTTAAATAAAGAAACTAATCATCTGAAAACTGAGGCTATACACGCTCATATGTTTGCACAATTCCTATGGCTATTTTATAAATATATTTTATGTCTTTAGAAGCTAATGTTATGTGCACAGGAGATGCAATGAGATGTCTACGCAGCCTTGGACCTAAGAAGACGCAAAAACTGATCGGGATGTTCAGGAACTACCACGAAAAGAAGGCTAGCTAGCATTTAGCTTCAGGAATGACCTTCTCACGGTACCAACCTCAACCAGATAAAAAACTTGTAGATTCCGATTAAAAGCGCAACTAATATAAATGAACTATGAGAGTTATGTCATTAATAGATGTAAAATATAACTTTATTGTCACAAAAAGAGAAACAAGTCAATTTTACACAAATCCAGAGTACTCCAATTAAAATCTGTGTTTTTTGGCAAAACGTAAAAAACTATCTCCTTTACTTTCTAAAATGTGTCTAAAACACAACAAGCTGTTGTGTTGTTAATATGTTCTTAACGGCGTGCTACTCCTGAAGAGCACCCGTAGTTTGCTTCAGCTCACACCCGATAACACAGCACACTCGGGTGACAACACACTTTGTCTACTGGGTGCAAACTGGCTTCGGGGAGGCCTCCTTAGCGAGGCAGCGTTTACTCACAAGACGGTGCAGCTGCTAACAGACCTGCACAAACCCCATTCAGCTGCAGGATGCAGGCGGAGGAACACTGGTGGACACCTGGCATCCACATTTAAAACCTGTGCACAACAGCTTGAAGATGAAAACCTTAAACAAATAAACTGTTTTCAAGCAGATTCCTTCAAAATATAGGTTGATGAACCAGCCCTGTGTCAGATCGTCCTCCCACTGCGGTCTGTTAATGGTAAATATCACGGGATGTTCAGGTCCATCTTTTTTGCAGAGCTGTGATATGCATGTGAAATTCAACACGTTGAAACGGCCATGACTGAATGGCCACAGAGATAGCAACTTACTGCATCAGATGTCTGATAAATCATGGCAGCTAACAAATAAACAGCCACAAACGGGGCAGGTTGGATGAACTGCCTTATTTAAAAACCTGAGCAGGGACTTTGCAGACGCCACATTTGACCTCATCTCTAATTGCTTTTACTCTGAGTATTTCTCACAGACGTGGGGAATGTGCCTGGTACAGGCGGGTGGTGGAGGCAGGAGGGGCAGCTGGCTCGACATGTTTGTCTGTGGCGCGATGGGACTTCACATCCAGAACTTAGGCAGATCAACTTTAACATTTTTGTATTTGTTCATCAGATTCAAAACTGCAGCTTTGTACAAGCCGTGCATTATCTTTACTATATGTTCCTTTTCGGGTGGCGGGGGTCACTGGTGCACATATCAAGCAGTCACTGTATGATCTGAACAGGTCATAAGTCACAGGACTTTGTGCAAACATCACCTTAAAGTTCATTTCGAACCTACAAGAAAGATGACACTGTCTCTTTGAATGTTTTCAAAAACACACCAGTTTTAGCTTTTAGCTTGCATATTGCTAAACTGCGCCTTTAAACCTTTTGCTACTTTTGCTTTAAGTTAGCCTTTTTTACTTTTAGCCTTTAGCTAGCATTTTGATACTTTTAGCTAACTTTTGGTTAGGTTTCAGTTCGGCCTTTACTAATTTTATTCTGTTCTGGGCAGCATGGCGACTCAGTTGGTAGAGCTGTTGCCTGTCAGCGAGAAGGTTGTCGGTTCAAATCTCAGCTGGGGAACTTTCTGAGTGTAGTTTGCATGTTCTCTCTGTGCATGCGTGGGTTTTCTCCAGGTACTCCAGTTTCCTCCCACAGACCAAAAACATGCATGCTAGTCTGATTGGTAACTCCAAATTGTCCCTAGGTGTGAGTGAGAGAGTGAATGGTTGTTTGTCTCGTTTGTCCCTGTGATGGACTGGAGGCCTGTCCAGGGTGTCCCCGCCTCTCACACAGTGACTGCTAGCGACCCCTGCAATCCAAAAAGGAAGAAGTGGGTAAAGACAAGGGCTGGCTGGCTGGCTGGCTGGCTGGCTGGCTGGCTGGCTGGCTGGCTGGCTGGCTGGCTGGCTGGCTGGCTGGATGGATGGATGGATGGACGGACGGAGACCTGTCCAGGGTGTCCCCCATCTACCAGTGACTGCTGGATATGAGCACCAGTGACCTCTGCAAACTGAATAGGAAGAAGCAGGTGAAGTTAATGGATAGATGGATGCAATGGTGTAGTCTACATTTTACAGTGGGTATACTGTGCTTAGAAACCAAAGTACATTAGTTAGTTCAATGTAACTGTCAATTTATTTTGATTTTTTTAAGCATATTGAACTTTTCCAAATTTCTATGATGCTTATATTTGAATAAATGAACAGCAAACTTTGTACAACAGTTGTCTTTGTATTAAAAACATGTTATAGATTTTATAAAACAGTATCAAAGCAAAGTGCTGCATACCGAGTGTGAGTAGTTTGTCCATCAGGATCTGGGGATCATGGTGTTGAAGGCAGACGTGAAGTCCACAAAGAGCATACGGACGTAAGAGTCCTTCTGCTCCAGGTGTGTGAGAGCAGTGTGGAGCACAGAGGCGATGGCGTCTTGTGTAGATTGATTCTCGTGGTATGCGTACTGGTGAGGGTCCTTGCTGATGATGATGGGTGTATGGATGTGGCTCATAACTCATAACCAGTCTTTTGAAGCATTTAATGACTATCGGGGAGCGGGTTACCGACCGATAGTCATTCAGACCAGTCACTGTAGACTTCTTTGGGACTGGGATGATGGTGGCAGTCTTCAGGCAGGTGGGAACTGTTGCCAGGGTGAGGGAGGAGTTAAAGATGTCGGCCAGCACCTCGCAGAGCTGATCGGCACCTTCCTTAAGCACTTTCCCTTGGGCATTGTCTGGGCCGGTTGCTTTGTGAGGATTAATCCTCCTGAAAGTACTCCTTACTTCGGCTAGACTTTTAGCTTCTGGCTATCCTTTTCAGAGTCAGAGTCAGAGTTTCTTTATTGTCATTCACACCTCATGTGGTACACCACTGCACCCTGTATTCACTGGTTAACTGGACATCATTAACTTCACGCAGACTCTCTCACTGGTACATTTTCATCTTTAAATCACTTCTTGGTCTGTTGCCTTCATACATCTCCTCCTACATGTCTCTGCGTGAGTGCAGCTACGGCGTGCGCTCTCAGGACATTATTACCTGCAGTGTTCCCTCAATGAGGACTGAATTAGGCAAAAGGGCCTTCTCCTACTCCGCTCCTGTTTCCTGGAATATCTTACAAAAAGATTTGAAGCTCTCGACCTTGACCTCTCTAAGTGGCTTTAAGAATCTGTTGGACTCCTGGCAGGGACCAATGCAGACATGTTCCTGTTTTTAGTTTTCTACATTCGCCTTAGAATCTAGCTGTTTTTTTTGTTACCTTTTTCTTTTGTAGTAGCCATCCTATTTGTTTAAAAAAACAAAAAAACAAAACTGGAGTGTAGTGAACCTAGGCCCATGTCAAAACTGACCAGATGGACAGAGACTGTTATTTCATTGATCTGCATCCAGAAATACAGTTTGAGCCATCTGGAGACTTTCTTTCTTGAATTAATCAAGTAGAAAAGACAATTCTCTATGATCATTACTATTTTACAAATGTTTGATAATCAAATTGTGTTAGTTCACTCAATGTTTACAGGTTGAAGAGAACTACTCATTTTATTTACATAAACAGTAAGTAATGATTTTTATTCCTCATTCAAAGAAGAAATCAGGGTAATATGCATTTCTTGATTTTTCTGTCTTCAATGAGCAAATTTGTAAGTATGTTAAAGGTCGACTTTCGGTCAACTAAAATGTTTACTGAGAAGAAATGTCATGTTTAATCTTCACAGAAGATACAGGAGAGTTTGACTCCACGAAGTCTGGTTTTCTCCAATAATCTTTCTGTCTGTTTTTAAACAATCTCATTCTCTGCCCTTGACTTTGATAACACCTTACATCACAAACCACACCTCTGATCTGGTCTACCCACCAATCAGAAAGCTCTAAAATGACCCGGAAGTCAACTCATTTAAATGTGGCAACTTCCCGGTTCTCCCCAGAATGAAAGAGCTAGAGAGTGAAAAAGAACCAATGAGTTAAAGAGGGAAAAAGAGTAAAAGAGTTCCAGAGTTTAACTCTCTGAAGAGAGTTCTGAAGGAGTTCAGAATTCTGACGAGACAAGATGCAGATTGGAATTTGGGAATTATAACTTCTGTTTGGATAACCTCGCACGACTCTCTAAGGGTTTGGCTGTCCTCATGGAGACGCTGAAAGAGTCAGAAAGGAACCCTACGCCGACGCTGATTTTATCATCAACCAGGTAGAAGGTTCTATTTTCGACCAAGTGTACCGTGGCCAAGCTGATTCCCCAAAGAGCGTGCACGTTTCTGGTCAAACAGATTAATTCCCTCACACATCTCTCTGTAAGATAAATCTCCATTTTCCATCTTAAACTCTCCTTTCTCCTAAAATCATTACAGATATTTTAGAAATATCTGAAGCAAAGTTCTCAATCACCGCCGTGTGATTGATGTCTGTTATTTTGCTGAGAAGTGAGGACAATCTCCGTATTGTTCAAACTTTCTGTGAAACTTGCCATTGTTATTGTTTTCATATTCTGCCAAATTAATGTAAATGTGTGATGTTAAACTTTGATTCTGCAAATAAATGACCGCATTCATTTTGATGGGTCAAAGGTAAATAACGTCTCTCGTTACATTTCTGTTAAACTCAATATACGCATTTACACAGTCAGAAAAATGAAGAACCCGTCTTAAAATGTATGAATATATACGCATATGTCATACTACATTTGGTGGCCCGTGACGGTTCATAAATGACTGTGTATTCGTGTAAAGATTGTTTTTTACATGTTGGCATGAAGAGAAGTAACAGTTTATCAGCTGTGCTGAAACGCAGCTCAAGCTGCGCCTCTGTGAAGTCAAAACGCTACATGTTTAAGCGTGTTGGGCTAGTGATGTTTTGAAAGTTGAAATAGTGTCATAAGTCTTTATGAAAGCTGAAATTGTACGCCTGTTATGGTAACTAAAAGCTGGGTTTGTGGAAAACGTTATTCTGTTTAAACTGTGGTCCAAACGGACGGAGGTTCTGTTGGTCCGGCTCGGTTCTGAAAAAAATCGGACGAGTTTTTTTTAAATAGCTAGAAAGACGTTTTTGAGACCGGAGTAGCAGACTCCGTGCAGCTCAGTGTTGATTCGTTACAGTTTTTAACAGAAAAAGTGCATTTTGACAGTTTAAAAGACGAAAAAGTGACGAACTTATTTCATGCTAATCTAACATGCTGGTTGCTAGAAACGCTTAGTGATTGGTTGAATTTTGCTGCTGTGGAGCGCTCTGATTCGCTGAGAAGTTGAATGACATGTCTACATCATTTCCTCTCACCCCTGCGCTGCTCTGTCATTGGTGATTTCAGTCACGTGACCCGGAAATGAAACTCGTTTTCATAGGGAAATAAAATCTGCTTTTTAAAGCTGAAAAGCGCTTTAAAGCTGTGTTCTGAAACGCTGTTTAGGTTCTTCGAAATCTAATTGCTAAAATTTTGCCACGCTTGTGTAAAAAATCCGTTCAGAAATGTTGGTTTTAACCGAGTCTAGCCGATGCTAATTTTTAGCTAACAGCTAACGACCGGACGCCACAGGAAGTTATAGCTCCCCTACTGGACAACACTAACAGTGTCTGAGTTAAAATTAATAAGGCTGTTCTGCCATCTTCTGGAGAAACTTGAGAACACAGGTTTTCACTTCGCTTTTTAGGTTATTTTAGTGAAATTAAACGTATTTTCTTTTTAAAAGGCATTTTTGAGTTAATAAACGTTCCTCAAAGCTGAATAATCACTGTTATCTTGCATTTTAAAAGTTATAAAGGTATTTATGCAAAGAGCATTTACCAAAGAGACTTTATTCACTGGTAATCCCTTATAAAAGGTACAAAATAAAGTTAGGAACTTTTTAAAAAATAGAAACAGTTACAGATTTTCACAGAGTTGGAAAAAGTTTACTCATTTGCTAAAAAGATAGTGCACGTTTAATTGATAAATCACTAAATAAGAGTAAATATATCAGACAAAGAGACTTTTCTGATTTTATTTATTTTGAAAAAACCTAAAACATTAAATTCTCCTATTTAATCCTTAAATAGAAGAAAAATGGCAAGCGACGAAGAAGAAGAGCATCTTTTAAAATCCCAAACAAATGATGATATCATTTTGGGGGCCTTACATATTTTAACAACTCCACTTATTGGCAAGGAAATACAGCAATTACAACAACTCGATGAAATTCAGAGACATGAAGAGCTGAAAAATCTGGCCGCAGGAACATTAGAGCCAGAGAGTAAAAAGCTTAGCCATGAACGGTTAGCAAAAATCTCTCTGCTTCTAAAAGCAGAATTGGATGAACGGTCGGAACGCCTTGTCTGGATGTCTAAAACACATGAGAGGGAGCTCTCAGAAATGCAGGCGTCATTACAAACACAATCTTATGAGAAGATTAGTGAAAAAGACCGTCAATACGAAGCTGCGTGCTCAGACAATGAACAGCTACAAAGAGAGTTGCAGCTCGAAAAAATGAAGCTGGAACAATGCAAAATAGATAAACACAATCTACAACAGCTACATATGCGTTTAGAAAGTGACTATTATACATCCTAAAAAAATTTAAAATTTAAAAAAATGTGAGGAGAAACTAAAAGCAGCAACAGATAAAGGTAATGAAGTTGGGCAAGGTGATCTGGAATCCAAACCAGACCCTGAACAGAGTCGGAGTAATACACCAAAACCTCAACGACCTTTTTACTCACCCGGTGTTTTTAGACCCATCCAAACACCTACACATTCAGGCAGAGTAACACCCCCACAACCGATCACGCAGGTGAGACCATTGATATCTACTCGTTCAATGGATGATTTGCAAAAAATCTCAAAATATGTACAACGCTTTGTTCCTGGACCGATGGGCTCATCTGGAACAAAAGCGTACCTCAGAGATCTGGAGTTCAGATTGAGATCTTATCCTAATGCTACGGTAGAGGATAAAATCAGTCTGATACGGCTCACTTCGGACAGAGAGGTGTTTACCTTCATCGAGCGTCTACCTGATGCAACGAGAAGGGATTACAACCTTCTGTGTGAAGCTTTGATCAAAGAGTACGACTCCTGCACAGGACCAGCTGGATACCCAGCCGCAGAAAAGGTCACGCAGGGTAAAGCTGAACATCCAAAAGTTTATTACAAAAGAATCTTCCAAGCTTATTTCGGTAACAGAAATGAAACCGGGATGGAGGAAGAAGAAGGTTTTAAATTTGTTTTCAGCAAAAATCTCCACCCTGACATACAAACGTCAGTGCAAATGATGGCAAATTTCAGAGAAAAATCCATCAGTGAGATTAAACAGTGCGCTGTAAATGTGTTTGAGGCACGTTCTCATGCCAAGACGCCCATAGAAGTGTTTACTGGTGTAAAGGTTAAACCCCACTCCCTAGAATTAGAAGGAAGGCGTTCATCGCCACCTCCTCCTAAAAAAGGAGAAAAAAGGCAGTATTTTCAGACTAACAAACCGCATCATGAAGGTGCACGCTGGGACAAAAAGGCTCCTCCTTCAGAGGACGAACGTGATTATCGTAAATGGGACCAGCGGAGGACGCAAAAATATGGCAACCGAGAGGAACCATATTATCAGGGGACGGCCGGAAAGGAACCCCAAAAAGACGTACCTAGCCGCCTCCCACCTCGGATGAAACGTCCCGAGGCGAAAAAATCACAAAAGTTCCAGAAAAAAGGCCCTCCACCTCTGAGCTCGGAAGAGACAGAAAAATTGCGCGAAATGTTAGAAGATTTGAAACACACTGACAAGGGAAGCCGACCAAAAGCACTATGCAGTGAGGTACTCACTATTACATCTCTGGGCGCGAATGACAACACTACAGATGTCGGTGAAACACACCAAGACGTTGCTGTTGTTGCCTCAAACAACCCCTCATCGGATGAAGGGGGGGTAAACACACACACAAACGATGACGAGTCATCGCAAGCTGAACACGCAGAAACAGCTACAGCTGTGCTGACGGTTCAGACAATCCAAGATTACACAAGCACTTCTGAACGCATGAAGAAGCGTCAGAAAAAAACCAAGAGGTTTCTGTGTAACTTTATCAGAAAGGGGGCCGCCAAAAAGGCGTACCTGTCAGTAACACTCGAAGGTGTCCTCACACACGAAGCACTTCTGGACGGTGGAGCAGACATAACAATTATGTCAGCTAAACTGTTCGAGGAGCTGAGGACAGCCGCAGCCGAGAAAAACAGGATAATACCTCTATCTGATTGTGCTATAGAAATGCAGGGTCTCTCAGAGAATAAAACAACCCTGACAGCTATAGCAATGGTTCACATGCAGATTGGCAATATGACACTGTACCACCCGGTACACGTGACTCACGTTGACTCATTCCCATTTTTGGTTGGCCAGGATTTTATAAATCGCTTTAACGCGATTATAGATTATGGTGATCAAACAATGTGGACAACAGTGAGCAAACCACTGCCAATAGATACGCCTCCGGAGTGTGACACAGACTGCCCAACAGCAGGTACCGCGGAAGGCACAAAGGACTCCTCAGCCGAGGACACGAACCCGGTGAGTACTCCTCTGACATCATGTGAAACCAAAGAGACCCACCAAGTGGTCCAAACTCTGACTCAACAAGACAGCCTCCTCTGTGAGCTGGAGCAGTCAGAGTCCACCAAACACTACCTACCACTGGTAGTTAAGGGTGTAGAGATCCAAGGGTCCCACACCAACGATGCTGTACTGTCTCTGTGGACAGATAAATCAGCAATTAACCGAGCTTTCTACGAAACCTTGGTCCACAAACACGTTGGTCTAGAACTAATTAAAAAAGCTTTCCGCTTTCCATTAGTTCCCAATAGTTCACAGGTAATGACCGCAGAAGGGGTCATTAACCTAAAACTAAACTGGAACCAACGAGAACTGGTTCACCCATTTCTCGTTATCCAAAACTTACCACATGCATCCTACATAGGCTCTGACATGTTGGTAAGGTTGGGTGTCCGCGTGGACACCATCAACAAGGTGCTGTGGTCCCTCAAACCAGCCACAA
>NC_056498.1:51893027-51894507 GCF_014905685.2 Nematolebias whitei
CCATTAACCTAAAACTGAACTGGAACCAACGAGAACTGGTTCACCCATTTCTCGTTATCCAAAACTTACCACATGCATCCTACATAGGCTCTGACATGTTGGTAAGGTTGGGTGTCCGCGTGGACACCATCAACAAGGTGCTGTGGTCCCTCAAACCAGCCACAAAGGATCCTCCTGTGCTAGACACAGCAAACCTTAAGGCTGGGCAGACCATTCCAGAGGCCTGCCAGGTTGCTAGCAACCAAACCACCACAGTACCACCTCAGGTGATTAACCTAATGGTGCGAATTCACATAATAGCTGGACAAGCTATTAGCCATAAACAGGCATATTTTCAACCCTCTCCTGCATTTTTCAACTTGGGACTGTCCGTGGAAGCCACGAACCAAGTGAGTCTTGACTCCAGGACCACATCTATTGCTGTGTGTAACACGGGCATGGATGAGGTGCTGATCCCAAAAAACACTATGCTAGGATGGTTGATTTCAACTGACTTTCATGATTTTGAACTAGGCATTCCATTTCTGGGAGGACTCCCAGACAACCTGGTACCGAGTCAAGAAGCTGGGCCAGTATGGTTTACAAAACCAACACAGGCCATAGCCCTTTTCTCAACCGATGATGTCGACCAAGGACCTCAAACCTATGGTGTCTTACCCATAGACAGGCCCGACGACTCAGAAAGGGATTCATTGGAGCTCCCCAAGGAGCAAGAACCCTTAACAGTCTCATCACAGATTGATCAGGTGGTCGCCCAAGCCGACGCTCTGACATCTGATGAAGAAAGAGACAAACTACGCCAAGTTCTTTTAAAATATGAAAAGTCATTTTCAACTGACTCTACAGATTGTGGGTTGACCTCACTCCACGCAGTGAGAATCCCAACCCCACCCAACGCACCGCCAACATTTGTCAGACAATACAAGATCCCTCTGGCAGCACACCAGCCTGTCCAGGAGATCATTGATGACCTTTTGGTCAAAGGTATAATCAGACAATGTAACAGCACCTACTCTGCGCCTTTATGGCCAGTTTTAAAACCTAATGGTAAGTGGAGACTTACCATAGACTACAGAAAGCTAAATAAACAAGTACCCTTATCCAGGTGGCCAATGACTCAGCTCCATCAGGAACTGCCAAAGGTCACTGATGGTAAGTACTTCTCGACCCTCGACGTCGCCTCTGGTTTTTGGACCATCCCTGTGCGCGCCGAGGACCAACACAAACTAGCTTTCACTTTTGGCAGCCGACAATACACCTTTACCAGGTGTCCCTTTGGCTACGCTAACTCACCTGCAGAGTTCAACATCTTTTTGAACAAAGCATGTCCAGACGCCCACGAGCGTGGGACACTGATCTACGTGGACGACATCCTTTTGAGGCAGCCAACACTGGACTCTCATTTGGCTGAGATCGACCACGTCCTAAATCAGCTAACAACTGCTGGTGCTAAAATCTCACTGTCAAAGTGCCAGTGGTG
>NC_056498.1:51899507-51925296 GCF_014905685.2 Nematolebias whitei
ACCCGTCTTAAAATGTATGAATATATACGCATATGTCATACTACAGGAGTATGACTTTTTATAACTGTTTATTGTTGTCACTGTTGTCCATTGTTGTCTTCATTCTTTGTTGAAATCAGGTCTCTCTTGTAAATGAGTCCTCGAGGCTCAATGGGATTTACCTGTCTAAATAAAGGTTGAATAACATAAAACATCACGTCGAACATCAGCACAAACATGAACACGAGTCCGTGTAAGCAGATGAGCATGCATGAACACACAAACATTGCAACAGATCAGCAGCACCATGAAACAGATCAGCAGCAACATGATGTGATTCTTCACAGTTATTCTGGGTAGAGATTCATGAGTCTAACAGCCTCAGGGTAGAAGCTGTTCCTCAGTCTAGTGGTTCTACACTTAATGCTCCTCAACCTCCTTCCTGAGGGGAGCGGGGCAAAAAGTGTGTGTGCTGGGTGAGTGGGGTCCTTCATGATGCAGGTGGCTCTCTTCCTGCATCTGGAGGTATAGATGTCTGTGATGGTGGGGAGACTGACTCCAACAGACTTCTGTGCAGCCTTCACCACTCTCTGCAAAGCTTTTCTTTCTGCAGCTGTGCAGCCTCCATGCCACACGTTGATGCTGGAGCACAGGATGCTCTCCACTGCACACCTGTAGAAGGAGGTGAGGACTGAGCCTCCCAGACCAGCTTGCCTCAGCCGCCTGAGGAAGTAGAGTCTCTGATGAGCTTTCTTGATCAGGCTGGTGGTGTTGTTGCTCCAGCTGATATAATAATCATTTTATTTAAAAAGTGCCTTTCATGACACCCAAGGACACTTTACAGTACACTTTACAGCTGAGGTTGTCATTCATGTGTACACCCAAGTACTAGTAGTTGGAGACCACTTCCACCGCAGATCCTCTTATGTTCAGGGGGGTGTAGGTGTTTTTGTTCCTTCTGAAGTCCACAATCATCTCCTTTGTCTTCTTCACATTGGTGTGAAGGTTATTCTCTTTGCACCAGCTCTCCAGGTGTTCCACCCCCTGCCTGTAGCTGGACTCATCATTGTTTGTGATGCATCCCACCACCGCTGTATCATCTGCAAACTTTACAATGTGACAGCCTGGATGGGCAGCCGCACAATCATATGTGAGCAGAGTAAACAGGAGGGGGCTCAACACACATCCCTGAGGAGAGCCAGTGCTGAGGGTTATGGTGGAGGAGGAGAAGGTGTGGATCCTCGCTGACTGTGGTCTGTTTGTTAAGAAGTCTACGACCCAGTTGCAAATGGGGGACTTAGTCCTAGTGTGGATAGTTTGTCCATCAGGGTTTGGGGGATCGTGGTGTTGAAGGCAGATGTGAAGTCCACAAAGAGCATCCAGATGTAAGAGTTTTTCTGCTCCAGGTGGTTGAGCGCAGTGTGGACCACAGAGGAGATTGCATCCTCTGTTGATCGGTTCTCACGGTATGCATACTGATGAGGGTCCTCGTTAATGATGATGGTTGTTTTGATGCGAGTCATGACCAGTTTTTCAAAGCATTTAGTGACTGTCGGGGTGAGGGCCACTGGCCGATAGTCATTCAGACCAGTCACTGTAGAGCTTTTTGGGACTGGGATGATGGTGGCAGTCTTCAGGCAGGTATGAACTGTCTACGGGGTAAGTGAGGTGTTAAAGATGTCTGCCAGCACCTCACAGAGCTGATCGGCACATTCTTTCAACACTTTTCCGGGGATGTTGTCTGGGCCGGTTGCCTTGTGTGGATTAATCCTCCTGAAAGTACTCCTTACTTCGGCTGAGGTCACGCTGAGATGCTCTTCACCCGGTGGTGAGGTGAGTCTGGTGCTGGGTGGTCAGTTCGGGTCTTCAAAGCGTGCGTAGAACTTGTTGAGGGCATCAGGCAGAGATGGGTCTTTGGGGCATTGTTCACTCCTTCCTTTATAATCTGTTATGCACTTAATGCCCCTCCACATGCTCCGAGGGACTTGTGAGGTGAATTGACCCTCGATCCTCTGTGCATATGTGGCCTTGGCCTTCTTAATACCAGCAACCAGCTCTTTCCTTGTCCTACTCAGCTCCTCTGAGCTTACAGACCTGAAGGCAGTGTTCCTGGCTTCCAGCAGGGTGCGCACCTCTGCATTTAGCCAAGGTTTTCTGTTTGGGTCGCTTTTGTGGAGAGTGTCAGTGCATGTACTAATGTTACCCAGAACTGAGGATGTGTATTGGTCTAGATCAAGCGATTTTAATACTTAAATAGGACTACTGTAGCTTATAGATGGGCCTTTGCTACTTTTCTCTAGCTGGCCTTCTGATACTTTTAGATAGCATTTAGCATCTTTTACCTTCCATTCTAACACTTTTAGATAGCTTTTTGGTACTTTTAGCATCTAATTAGCCTTTTACCTTTAGATAGCATTATGCTACTTTATCTTATAGCTAGGCTTTTGTTACTTTTATTTAGTTTTTTACTACTTTTAGCTAACTCTTCTAAATGAGACCTCGAGGCTCAATGAGACTAACCTGTATAAATAAAGGTTAAATGGAAAACAGTTTGCCGGTTTTAACTTTTAGTTAGTGTTTCGCTACATTTAGCGTAACAACCAGCTTCAGCTGGTGTTGTAGAACAGACGGAGGAACGTGAACCACAGCTGCAACACAAACATCTGTTAATATGTTGTGACTAGTTGATGCTTCGGTGTCAGACAGCAGTGACTACCACCTCTGTAGATGTTCCCTGTTTCTTGTACTTTAAAATGACTTGCAGTTACGACTCTGGATGAAGTCGTCTTACTAATGATGAGTCAAACAACCCGACAGGTTTTCAGATGATTCCTGCTGTTTGCCTGAAAGCTCGTGAAGCTTTCCAACAGAAGAACCTCCTCAAACAGCTGCACATCTGCTCGCTGTGCTGGCATGAAGTAACACCCCCTGACCAATTGCTGGTGTGCTTTTGTAGTCAACATAAATATGAGTGGATGATGTTTGCACGAGCCGGAGCGACTGCCGCGACACTGAGCTTCCACAAGCATGGGGGTCACTTTCTGTTTGCTCATCTCACTTCCACGAGAGTCATCAGCTCCAGCAAACACACGCAGTTCCACGTTTGTTGAAGTCCAACAGCTAACTTTAGCTCTGAGTCACAACTCGGTGGTGCCCGATGCCGTCTCTTGTCTTCGAGCAGGGACAGGAGACGGCGGCAGACAGCGAGAGGAGGACAGAGACAGCCACGTTGTGGGAATAAAGATTTTAAAGTGGGTCCTACTGGTTTCAGGGGCTGGGAAACAGAGCTCACAGAACAAATGAGAAGTAAACACGCAGCCACAGGAAGCTATTAACTGCAGCGGGGCCCAATTAGACCCCAGCAAGTGTCCCGGACTCAGCCTGCTTTGGTCCAGCATCACTTCTGTCTGACGGAGACCCCCTCCCACCCGCATCAGACTCGAGGAAACAACGGAGCAGTTTCATTTGCTCAGCAATTTGTGGCAAAGAATTCCTCCTGGAGGTCCCTCTAAAGTCCTTTATTGTCCTCTCTTTGTCCCACACCCCCTCAAGTGCAAGTCATTAGGGAGGACAATTACAGCGCCCCGATGAAGCATGACTTTTATAGTAGGGGAAGATAAGGCAGGATCTCTCTCATGTTAGAACCCCCACCCTCTCTCTCTCTTTCTTAAGCGTATTGCTCTCTTCACACCCAGACAGAAGAGATGGTCAAAATCAAAGTCAATCGTAGGGGAAGGAAACGTCCAAACAGCAGGCAGAACTCACAACTTTGAAGTAAGGAGGTCTGAAAAGACCCGAATCAACAGAAAAGGAAACAGAAATCATTAGCAACACAACACCAAACTGTGAAATATGTCACTTAGAACAAAAAGGCTCAAAGTTTAAAAACGTTTATTCCGTGTGTGTCACTTCATTTTTTGAAAACAGTCGAGTTCTTCCTGAGTGCTGCAGGAAAAAAAAAAGAATGTCAACGTGGCGTTTACAGCAGATAATTTATAGTGGATTTTCTTGAGTTTTTACCTTTATCTTTACGTTAAGACATAATGACGGGGGCATGTTTTAGTTGAGAGTGGGTGTGAATATGTTTGTATGACCAATACACACACAAAGAATATTATAAAAGTAAATGTATGCAGTGAAAATGGGCATTAAAAAAATCTGTTGTTCGTCTGTCTTAACTGGAGTTAGCAAGAGAGATCATCTCCAGTTTTAATTTCTCTCCATCCCTGTCAAATCCAGAATAGAATTCAAAATCCTACTTCTAAACTACAAAGCTCTCAACAACCTAGCTCCATCTTTTATTACAGATCTTATTGTTCCATATTTTCCTAACAGAGCACTTTGCTCTCAGACTGCAGGTTTACTTGTGGTTCCTAGAATTTACAACAGAATGGGAGGCAGATCCTTCAGTTATCAGGCTCCTCTCTTGTGGAACCAACTTCCAATCTCTGTCCTGACACATTATCCAGTTTTAAAACTCGGCTTAAGACTTTTCTTTTTGATAAATCCTATAGTTAGGATCGACTCGAGTTTCCTGAGCTGTCCCTTAGTTATGCTGCTATAGGTTTAGACTGCTGGAGGACAAACTGACCACACTTTTCACTCTGCTACTGTCTTTACTTACTCTGCTCAACCTGTTTTGTATTTGTAATTATTTTTTCTATCCTTGACGTGTGTTTTTTGTCTTTCAGGTACACCTGGACCTATATCTGGTCCTACCATTCTGTGTTCGTCTGTCTCTCCTTCCTGTCCTCTCAAACCAGCCGGTCAAAGCAGATGGCCGCTTGTCCTGAGTCTGGTTCTGCTGGAGGTTTCTTCCTGTTAAAGAGAGTTTTTCCTTTCCACTGTTGCCACTGTGCTTGCTCAGGATGGGAGACTGCAACGAAGCCAAGATTCATCTTGTCTGCTGGATTCTTTAGATAGAAAATGTTACTAATCGGCTTTTCTATGTATGTGAATGTTCCTGTAAAGTGGCCTGAGACAAAATGTGATTTGGCGCTATATAAATAAACTGAATTGAATTGTCTGTCTGTCTGTCTTGGTTGGTTGTAAAGTTTTGCACACATATACAGTAAACCACATTTACAAAAGTCAAAAATATCAAAACTTTAGTTGAACTGGAAATCTTTTGTAAAAAGGTTCTCATTGCAAAGTTTGTAATCAAGAGCAAAATAGTTCATCCTGAACTTTATCACTCCCAAATAGTTTACTCCAGTAGTTAATTTAGAAATATTGAAATGCAATTCTGAAATGTGGGTCTGCACTCAGTGTAAACAAAGCGCTCGGCTGAATGCAGAGACAACCACGTAGAAGCTTGAGTCACAGGACTGACCGACATTTATCTGGCAGTATAATCTGTGTAAATAAACACGGGGGGTGGGGGTGGGGAGGGGGGCTGCATCACCTTCCACACTCATACTTCCCACAGCCATGTATTGTTGCCTAATCCAGGGCTATTAACCTAAAGTTGCTCAGGGGGGGGGGGGGCACAGTTACTGAAAGCCAAGAGCTCAGGGGCCAGAAATTCAACAGTTATCATTAGGTAATTTTGTTTTATGGTTTAAAATTTAGTTTTATTTAAAATGAACCCACTGGTGGGCCGAACTGAGCTCACCCATGGGCCTGATTTGGCCCCTGGACCACCAGTTGAATTGCCCTGCCCTAATCTGTTGGGGGGGTGGGGGGGGGATTTGTTCTAGTCCATCTTCAAAACAAAGATAAATATATGTCTTCAAGGTAATATGTTGTAAGAATCTTCTTTTATTGCAGCTTGGTTACTCTGATTCAGTGTAGTAAGTGATACAGTACATGAAGTACCTATATATAAGTACATAAGTGTTGCAGTAGTTGAGCCTCTGTCGCCTGCAGCACAAACTCAAACATGTATACTGTCCTTGTTGTTACTGTCGATGCCATGCTCAGGGTCAAAGGTTAGACCAGAGGTGCGTTTATGACATAGTTTTTAAAAAGTTGTGTTTTGGATGTCCACATGGAAACAAAAAAGGTGGCATTTTAAGATTATTTTATTTATTTTTTAATTTTTTACACTCTGCAGCCCACATTTTAAAACGATCTTTTAGGAGCTCCTGAAAGGCTGCTTCTGTCTGGATGAAAGGCTTGAAACTATAAAGAAGAACTTTTAAATATTCACAAAAAATATTACCATGTGCTTCAGTCATATTAATGATATTCACGCCACTTGGAGGAGAGATGGGAAAGGGAAGGGGATACTGTCTAAACAAAGAGGCTTTGATTTCCATGGCTGTGTGCTCTGCCACCAACAAAAGGGAATTGTGGAAGCAAGTAAACAGTTGCCTTCTCTGTGGGGGTCGCACGTTCCTCTCCACCTTTCAAGTTTTTGCTGTCATGGAAACTAATGTCAACACTTCCTGTGCTGTTGATACAGATGTGATGTTAGATTAAAACGATCCGCACGAAAGATTCACAACGGAAAGAAGTGGCGCAAAACAAAACAGCTGATGTGTGTCTAGACACTTTCTCACTGCATCCAATTCGGTTTAAAGACGGCGAAGAAACTGCATCTTTATTATCACAGCGGAAAACATGTGGCCACATCTGTTAAACACAACAAGCTCGAAGTTACAAACCAAACAAGTTAATAAATCTAGTTTATCATTTAATCACCTAAACACAAATCAGATTCTTTTATTTGTGTTTTCTGCTGCACTTGTCTTTGCTTTCAAATAATTAACCATCTGGAAATGTGGGATGTTTTTGCTACCCCCTGCTGCTGAATTTACCAAACAGCAACAGAATGATGGTCCCAAACGTAAAAACTCATTTTACGTCAAATGATATGCCATGGCATTAGATTACATCCTTTAAAAAGTTTGTTTTATTGTGTGAATGCCATAGTGGTGCTTTTTCTTCCGTACGTTATTCGACATCTAACTACTCCCACAGTTTTTGTGCTATTTCAACAAATCATACTTCAAAACATTCAGCTGTTTTAGAACATGTCTGCTATGACTTTTTGTAATGGTGCAACTTTAGCTTTTTTGAGATATTTAGCCTTTTCTGGCATTTTTGCTCAAATGAATGGAGCTCATTTTACATCCTTCATAACTTTTGATTTGTTTATAACCTGGTACTACTACTTTCACATTTAGACCTGGTTAAGGTTCTTTCAGCTTCCTTGCACAAAATATTAAACAAAACTCAGCTAGTTCAGCTAATTTCAGCAGTTTTTTCAGCTGTTTTGTGGTCCTTTCTGCTTCATTCTGCTAACATCAACATTTTTGTGCTTCTTCAAACTTATTTATGCTCATTTATGCTTGTTCTGCTCCTTTTAGCTTATTGCTGGATGTTTCAGCTATTTCGGCTGTTTCAGCTAGCATTTAGCTGTTTTCATGCTAATTTCATCTTTATCTGCTAATTCCACATTTATTTGCAATCATTTAAACTTTTGTCAGCCTAATTCAGCAAAAAAAATGTTCCTCCGACATCATACTAGTATCTGAAGCTTCTTTTTGCTTGTTTTAGCTACTATTTAGCTGTTTTTAGCAAATTCCAGCTTTTCACAGATAATTTCAACTTTATAGTGCTAATTTCTGCCTGTTTCAGCCTTAGTGGGCGCACTTAAGCTTCCTCCACTTCCTTTTGGAAATTTATGTTTCTTTCTGCATTTCTTTAGCTACTATTCAGCTGTTTTACAGAGAAACTAGGATAACTGGAATTTTTAGAGCTATTCAGATGAAACGTGGCATATTGGTAGATGATAACGATCCATAATAGACGTTGAATAGCACAGAGAATAACCTTCACATCAATGTGAAGAAGACAAAGGAGATGATTGTGGACTTCAGAAGGAACAAAAACACCTACACCCCCCTGAACATAAGAGGATCTGCGGTGGAAGTGGTCTCCAGCTACAAGTACTTGGGTGTACACATGAATGACAACCTCAGCTGGAGCAACAACACCACCAGCCTGATCAAGAAAGCTCATCAGAGACTCTACTTCCTCAGACGGCTGAGGCGAGCTGGTCTGGGAAGCTCAGTCCTCACCTCCTTCTACAGGTGTGCAGTGGAGAGCATCCTGTGCTCGAGCATCAATGTGTGGCATGGAGGCTGCACAGCTGCAGAAAGAAAAGCTTTGCAGAGAGTGGTGAAGGCTGCACAGAAATCTGTCGGAATCAGTCTCCCCACCATCACAGACATCTACACCTCCAGATGCAGGAAGAGGGCCACCTGCATCATGAAGGACCCCACCCACCCAGCACACACACTTTTTGCCCCACTCCCCTCAGGAAGGAGGTTAATGAGCATTAAGTGTAGAACCACTAGACTGAGGAACAGCTTCTACCCTGAGGCTGTTAGACTCATGAATATCTAACTAGAATAATCACTGTGAAAAATCACATCATGTTGCTGCTGATCTGTTTCATGTTGCTGCTGATCTGTTTCAATGTTGATGTGTTCATGCGTGCACATCTGCTCACAGACTCATGTTCATGTTTGTGGTGATGTTCAATGTTTTATGTTATGAGTGCTTAGTGTATATTTAGTTGATGTTTTTCTTAGTTCATATCTTAGATGTTATTACTGTTTTTCTTTTACATTTTATTGTTGGATGTAACTGGGACCCTGTGTACATAATTTCGCTCCACCACATGTACCACATGAGGTGCGAATGACAATAAAGAAACTCTGACTCTGACTCTGACTCTCTGAATGAAAATCAATAAATTCAGCTAGTTCAGCTCATTTCAGCTGTTTTTTCAGCTGTTTTGTGCTCTTTTCAGCTTTATTCAGCTTATTTCAACATTTTTGTACTTCTTCTAACTTATTTCTGCTAATTTCAGCTTGTTATGCTCCTTTCAGCTAATTTTTGGAAGATTCACATATTTTTGCTATTTCAGCTACTATTTAGCTGTTTTATGCTAATTTCAGCTTTTTCAGCTAATTACACATTTAAAAAAAAAATTAATCCAACTTTTTTCAGCCTAATTCAGAAACATCATTCTCTACCCACTTCCTTCTCGTAATTTAAGCTTCTTTCTGCTTGTTTTAGTTACTATGCAGCTGTTTTTGTCCAATTTCAGCCTTTTTTCAGGTAATTTCAACTTTATTGTGCTTATTTCTGCTTATTTCAGATTTTTTAAATTTCAGATTGTTTCAGATATTTCAGATTATGCTCCTTTGTGCTTATTTCTGCTAATTTCAGCTTTTTTTTGCTATTTCAGCTACTATTTAGCTGTTTTAAGCTAATTTCAGTTTTTCAGCTAATTCCACATTGTTTTAATCAATCCAACTTTTTTCAGCCTAATTCATCAAAATCATGTTCTACCCACTTCCTTCTAGTAAGTTTAGCTTCTTTCTGCTTGTTTTAGCTACTATTCTGTTGTTTTAGTGAAATTTCAGCTTTTTTCAAGTTTTTTGCGCTCATTTTTCCTTCTTTCAGCTTATTTGGGAAACTTGTTGCTCTTTCTGCTTCCTTCTGCTAATTAAAGCTTTTTTATGCTTCTTTAGCTACTATTCAGCTATTTTAAGATAATTATTGAGCAAAAGGCATTCACACATGTATTTTCGCAGGAAATGCGATTTCTCTAGTTACTATTATTAATATTACTCAAGTGAACGTTACAAACTGTCATTTTATCTACATCACTTCATTACCAGTAGAACCATTTAATTAATGCCACACTTACATCCACATGTTTATAACTCCAGCTGCTAATTCAACACTGCAGACACTTACTCATTTTACCTCATTTATCTATTTTTTTTGCAGCTCTTTTTTTTTAACTGTTCCTTTACAGTACTCCCTCGCTCCTTCGAAGTTCATTTATTGTGGACTTGCTCTATCGCTGTTTTTCAAAATAAGATTGGACATGACACGCACGATCGCCATGGAATTTTTATTTAAAATAAATTGTTTTGAATTATTTAGCACCTGCTGCACGTTTGTGCAGCCCATAGTGCAGGATAAACTTCCTGCTGCAGCTGATCAGCTGATCTCCGTGCAGAGCAGAGAAGTGGGCGTGGTCAAACTGGCAAAGAGCAGAGGAGGCAGGGAGATGAAATCATGACATTCTGTGCTCTTTAAGAGCGTTTATAGTTTAGATATTTTTTTTAGAATTTGCAAGAGTGTGGGAAGGGACTATTTACTACTAGTACTACTATTCCTACTTCGCGGTTTTTCACTTAGCACAGGTCTTCAGGGTACGGATCCCCTACGATAAACGAGGGACTATTGTACGTCGACATGGAGAGGTGCCAAATGTAAATTCATTGTGCACGGTACGATGATAATTAAAAAAAATATATATATTATTATTATTCTGTCTTGTTTCTGGAATTACCATGAACTAATTCAGACCAACACAGTCTCAGTCATGTGACTCACGAGGGAACCTGCCCAAGCGTCAACATACACTGCCTGGCCAAAAAAAAAAAAGTCACCACCTAGATTTAACTGATCCAATAGGTACGAGCCTCCTATTGGATAATTACTGCAAGGGCGATTATCTTTCAGCTGCAACAAGTTATTTAACCCCGACTGCTGCAATGAGTTGCTTCTCATTTCTTAAACAACCATGTTGAAAGACACATCGCATGGTCGTGGAAAAGATGTCAGTCTGTTTGAGAAGGGCATGCGGCCGGAAACAAATATCCTGAATGATCGTGATCAGCGATCACGTAAACGTTTGGTGAAATCAAATGGAAGAAAAACAACAGTAGCGCTCGGGGATATGTTTAATAATGAAAGTAAGAGCATTTCTTTACACACAGTGTGAAGGGAACTCAAGGGATTGTGACTGAACAGCTGTGTAGCCTTAAGAAAACCACTAATCAGTGTGGCTAACTGGAAACAAAGGCTTCAATTTGCTAGGGAGCGTAAAGATTGGACTCTGGAGCAATGGAAGAAGGTCATGTGATCTGATGAGTACAGATTTACTCTGTTCCAGAGTGATGGACGCATCAGGGTAAGAAGAGAGGCAGGTGAAGTGATGCACCCATCACGCCTAGTCATCAATGCAAGATCTTGTTGTAAAATTAATGCAACACTGGATGGAAAGAGATGCGACTTTGCAGAAGCTTATTGAAACAATGTCACAGAGAATGCATCAAAGCTAAAGGCGGTCCAACAAAATATTAGCGTGTGACCTTTTTTTGTTGTTGTTGTTGTTGGCCAGGCGGTGCATGTTGAGTAGGGACAGACTGTGTTGTTCAGACACAAATCTAAAGATGAAAGATTTAAGACTTGTAGTAATCCTTTCAGAGCACGACTGAAATAAATGCAACAACACGTTAAAGGATGAAATCTAGAAAGTTGCTGTTTCTTTTGGCACCTCAGCATCTTCTTTCCTGATAAAAGCAGAAGTATGAAGTTTTGTGAGCGGCTGGATTCTTTGAGGTGATGTTTCCTCCAGGTGGCGCCAGCAGATAAGACAAAAAGAGGACTGTGGTTAAAATGTTGGTCCACCTGATCATGGAGGCAGAAATGCTATTTTTACCCATGTCTTAAAATAATAACTGACTCCATCACCCAGAGAAGCCTGTGCGCTGAGCATTTATTAAACTCCTACATCTGATTCTTTTAGGACTTTATCACACCCATCAAGCATAAAATAAAATGTAACAATTTAAACGGAGTGGGAGTGGAACAACTTGTCTGAAGATTAAAAAAGAAAAAACTTCCTTTTTTCTCTCATCCCTCTGATCTGCCAAGAACATCCTCCCACACAGCGGCCCGATTCTGCTGCAACCTTCCCAAATTTATAAAAAAGGAGCTATAAAATGAACATGCAGGAGGCGTGTGGAGGTTTTTCAGCTGGTTGGACTGAAAACAGGCAGCTCATCAGGAGATGAATTCATTTTGATAGTTTAACAAAATAATCATTTATTAAGTGTTTAACACCCTGAAAGAAACAAACAAGAGGTTCTGCTCGCTGCGATGTAAAACGAACGAGACGAAGAGGTAAAAACAAAACAAAACTGGGATTATATTTAAGTTTTACAACAAATTACCATTAATGAATCGTGTCAAAGTTAATCCCTGCAGTTTAATGGGAGGTGTTTTGTTTATTTATGTATTGCTAATGCAAAATGAATAAAGAATGATGGATGTCACTTTATCATTGTGAGCAATCAAAACCTAAAATCAGACAATTGTTTCACTTTTTAAACATTTTATTCACTTTAACGGCCGTTTTATCAAGTTTACACCCGCTTGTTCTCAGACTCGTTATATGAGCAGAAATCTGACCATACTGACCAAAATGATTTGGTCTCACTGAAAAAGTCGAGATAAAAATCAAGATTTAAATGTGACAAACTAGACATAATAGTTTTACTTTGTTTTTACGCTTTCGCAAACATGCCATCTTTACTTTATTTTAACAATTTCTCTGTTAAAATGAATACTTTCTTGTCCAGATAATTGTTTTACCGACTAAATCAAGGATAGTCAACAAAAGGGGGGCACAGTTTCTGAAAACCAGCAGCTCGGGGGCCGGACATCCAGAGATTAAAGTCATTAAATTTTATCATTAAGTTTATTTTATTCCATTGAATCAAAAATGCAATAAACAGAACCCAAAACCCAAACTCAGAACCCCACCCCCCCCCACCACCCCCAATATATATATTAGTATATTTTTTATGAAGTGGGCCGGATTGAAGTCACCTGCGGGGCATTTCTGGCCCGTGGGCCACCAGTTGAATAGCCCTGAACTAAATATTTTTTTAATGCACCACCCATTTTATGTAGGAAGGGTCAAAGTATGAATTAAAAATTATAAATTGAAGAAGAAAAATGCGCAGCCAGTTGTTTCATGTTCTGTTTTATTCTTTAAAAGAACAGAGTTGGTTGAACGGAGTATCGCAGACAGAAAATAAATCAATTCAACAACTCAAAATATAAAAAAGCGAAGCGTAAAGCGTGAAATAGACATTAAAGGACATTTCATGGGTTTTCACCGGTGAGCCAGAACCTGATCCAGCAGCTTCACTTTCCTGAACTGTTTCCTCGAAAGACAAACTTTGCTTCAGGCTCCGCAGCATCTGGAGGCACATGAACAAGGCTGTGACTCAAACGACACAACTTCCAGTCACTGATCCAGCTCGAATCGTCTCAGGAGAACCAAACGGGCTCCTGGTACTGAAGGGGTCCAAGTCACGCGACAACACATGACAGCATCCTGTGATGCTTCACTTGACTCGCACGAGAAAGTAGAATTTGATCATTTGTTTTACGAAGACGGAATAAAATGTTTTGACGCAGACGAGTGGAACTTTTGTGACAAACGTGAAAATAAAGTTGACTCATATTATTTTACTGTATATGATGAGCCATGGGGAAATACTCTTAAAATTAAAGACGTTTGTGCAGCTCACTTCTATGTAAACCAACCACGTAGGGTTTTTTTTCCACTCGTAAAGACATTTTCTTTTCTTTACCATAAAAACAAGCTTGGAAATGTCACCTGAGTATCTGGTTCTTCTCATGCGTCCTGTCGGTTGCTGGTGTGGGAGACTCCAGTCTTCAGACTGCTTCATGCTGATCTGAGCAAAGTGCTGCTAACTGAGGGAAACTGCAGGAAGCTCCATACAAACATAATTAAAATGGGTCTGTGGGCATGAATGGATGTTGATTTTCTTAATTGCTTTAAACTGGTTTGATGCTTTAAAAAACTATATCTTTAAATCTATTTTTTTACGGTTGCATTTGACTAAATGTGGTTCTGTGACCAACATGTATCTTCCCTGAGTGGTACTTTAATGGTAAAAGGTATGACCAGAGTTAGAAAATTCCTTTTTTGTTTGTTTGTTTGACATCGGAGAGCAGTTTCCTGAAGAGATCCTGCACCTTCAGTTTGTTGAACAGGAAATCTAAGAAGCTTAAACACTAATGCCCAAATGGCCCCAGGTAGAGAGGGAACAAAAGGAACTGGCCACGAGACAAGAAAAAAACTAATAATGTGAGAAAATGTAACTTACAAATCCCGGTTTTAGCTTCAAATAGCTTCAATTTATCAGCTGACAAAACATTTGACAGTAAAAATACAGCATACAGTACGTCAGTGATGACTCCCAACGATTGAACCCTCCTGTTATGAAGAGGGAACAGAAAGAACCCGTTGGAGCTCATGTTCTCCGACACAAAGAACGGTTTGGTGTCCGTCTAATCCAGAGGCACCACTGAAAACAAATCCATGTGCAAAAGGAGGAGAGTTTGACAAGAACAGCAGCATTAGATTGGCATAAAGTTCCTCTCAGACAAGAACCCAAAGACTCATCTCTGCTTTACTGTCTAAAAACAGTGGTTCCCAACCCTGGTCCTTGAGGAACACCATCCTGCATGTTTTAGTTGTTTCTCTGCTACATCTGATCAATGATGTGATTACCAGGGGTACAACCTCAAGTTCTGTAAATCACCCAGTTATTCAAATCAGGTGTGTCAAAAGGGAAACAACTGGCTGGCGTTCCTCAAGGATCAGAGTTGGGAGTGTTTAAGTCCTCACATTCATTTGGAGCAAACTTCTCCTTACTTTTAAGGGAATTCAGATTTAGAGGCAGCGGGCCAACATTTATAGTCCAGTAAGTGTTTATGAGCCAACAGGTCTGCTGTCAGCAGCCTTTAAGGTGCGAAAGTGCCGAAAGTTTGTCCACTTTTCCCAAAGCAGCCGCGCTCTCCACGCCCTTCAGCCACTCCTTACATTTCCTCACCACCGTCTCGTCCACGTCCCCGTCCTCCTCCTCGTACTCCACGTCGTCGTACTTGTGCTGCTCGTTGAGCAGAGAGATCTTCACGATGGCGGTGATGTCCTGCTCCGCGGCCTCGCCTTTGGCGCCGGGCGCGCAGCACTTGGAGCCTCCGTGCGTCTTTTTGGACGGGAAAACGCGCCGGTGCCGAAAGTCCGCGGAGGCGCAGCACTTCTGCTGCTTGGCCATCATCTGCTTCTCCTGGTTCCGTTTTTGGATGACGAGGATGGCTTCCGGGGTGAGGCTGAGCGTGAACTGAAGCTCCTTCCTCTCCTCCTCTTTTCCCTGGAGGTGTCTGGCGGAGTCCATGGAGCTGGAGCGCCGGACTCCTCGGTGTGAATCCTGAGCTTTGGGCACCGACAGCCAGGAGGAGCCTTTTTCCTGAGTCTCTTGTCCAGATGAGGGTTTTTGAGCTGGGCTCTTCTTCTCCAGCTGCGCTTTGCGCCCCAAGTGCCGTAAGTTGGCAGATGCCCAAGAAGTGGGCTGTTTGTCCCTGTCGGAACCGGCAGCTCTGCGGGTTCGTTCAGTCTGTGGGGGCTCCCCTGTGGCTTTCTTCTTCCCAAACAGGTCCCGGCCGGGAGAGGAGATCCTCTGCTGGAGGCTGATCGGAGGAAAAGGCATCTTTTGAAAATGTTTTTGGTCTGAAGGGATCAGGACAGAAAAACCCGCCGTGCGTAAAACGTCATCATCCACCTGAGGAGCCGAGGCGCACCTGCTGTCCACACCGACTGGACTTTAACTACACGCGCACGTCCTGCTGCTTTATGCTGGAGCTGACGAAGAAGGGGGCGTGGTCAAGAGCCGCTCCAAACAAAGACTAGAAAAGACCTGGTGACGTCATTTCATCTATTTTTTTTTCTAGTAACTTCCCAAAGCAGACTCATCAGCCTCTGCTGACACCATCTGCTGCTTCTCCTTCACTCAACACCTACAGACTGTTTCACAAAGAGTCATTTCAAATAAATCACCTGTGCTGGGTGTGATGGTGCTTTTATTGAAATCTCATCTGATTCAAACATGAGTCGTTGAGATGCAGAAGCATCCTTGTTGCTTGTATTTTGAACACAAATAGGTGTGTGCTCAATTTCCTCTCAAACGTGAGTCGTTGCGGCATCTCGCACATCTCATGTTGACAGCTCTCTTCTGACAGAAAACGTGATAATTAAAAAACCATATTCCAGTGGGTTCAATCAAACACTGGAGCAGCCGATCAGGTGGGTAAAGGAATTATGTGCGCGGTGTAGAATACGGTTTTGTGAGTCATTTACACAAAACTAAACTGCGAGTTTCAAAAGGTCACAACTCGCATGATAACGTGTCATTCAGAATTATGTGAAACTGCAACAAAAAATTTGCCTATTTTCTCACATTTTGTCTCAAACTAGCCCAAGACTAAAATGGACTGTTGTCTTCTTAAATCAACTCTGGTCTCATTATGTTCAAAAGTGGCGTAAAGTTAGGCTCATTCAGCTCATCCGTCCTGCCAGTAATAAACCATTTCTCCAAGTTGGGGTTATTTAAAGAACTATCTGCAACAGGTAAGATATTAACTGCTCAGAACTTTTCCATTGGCCCCACTTAAAAGATCTACATTATTGCTTTAACACTTTAAAAACAATATTTATACATCAAACTGTTGAGGGAAGGTTCAGACACATTCTTCATGTAAGGTTCAATAATGACTTGTTTTATTTTAGAGGAAAATCTGAGCAACTGGTATTTGATCATTTTTGCTGATATTTCCTCTTTTTGTCAAACGGTTCTAAAACTGAATTTTGGTCAGTTTCCACTCAGTTTGGACAAAACTGATACTTGGCTGAAAACGTGTTTTTAGACTGACGTCTGCAGATTTCACACTTTTGTTTCCATTTTTCTTTTTACTTCCCAAAGACCTGTTAGTCCACTGCTTCACCCATTTATGGAATGAATAATTTCTTAGCTAAAAACGATGCAGGAAAAACTGGTTCATGCATTTGTCACGTCTAGACTGGACTATTGCAATGGTTTGTAATCTGGGTGTCCAAATACTTCTTTAAAAAGTCTTCAGTCAATCCAAAATGCTGCTGCTTGTCTTAACTGGAGTTACTGGGAGAGATCATATCTCTCCAGTTTTAGCTCCTCTCCATTGGCTCCCTGTCAAATCCAGAATTGAATTAAAAATCTTACTAATTCAATTCAGTTCATTTATACAGCGCCAAGTCACAACAGAAGTCATCTCAGAGCACTGAACAGAAACATTCATATATAACCTACAAAGCTCTCAACAACCTAGCTCCATCTTATATTACAGATCTTAATGTTCCATATTTTTCCCAACAGTGCACTTCGTTCATAGACTGCAGGCTTACTCGTGGTTCCTAGCGTTTTCAAAAGAAGAATGGGAGGAAGATCTTTCAGTTCTCAGGCTCCTCTCTTGTGGAATCAACTTCAAGTTTCTGTCCGTGAGGCTGACACACTGACCAGTTTTAAGACTGGGCTTAAGACTTTTCTTTTTTATAAATCCTATAGTTAGGGTTGGCTTGTTATGCTGCCTTAAGCTTAGACTACTAGAGGACAAATTGACCTCATTTCCTTCAACAAATTGTTAAAAATAAATAATTTTCATTTGATATTATTTCTATCTTAATGTGATTCTTGTCCTGCCATTGTGTATCTGTTCCTAACAAACCCAGCCGGTCGAAGCAGATGGCCGCTTGTCCTGAGTCTGGTTCTGCTAAAGGATTCTTCCTCATGCGGGAGTTTTTTCTTTCCACTGTCACCTTCATGCTTGCTCAAGATGAGAGTTCTGTGATGGAGTTAAACTCAAAGCAGTCTGCTCCTCAGATAAATAATGTTAAATTATTATTTTTATATGTGAATATTTCTTCAGTGCCCTGAGACGACATGTGTTGTGACTTAGCGCTGTATAAATAAACTGAACTGAAGATGTGAACAAAATAAACCAGTGGCACAAATAGTTTTAATCTCTGCAGGAAGATCTAAGCCAAAGGCGTAATTCCAGCGTTTTTTGTGCAGAATCTCTCGTCTCTCGGACATAACGGATTAGACAAACTGGAGGAAACAGACAGGATGCTAACAGATTGCTGGGGTCAGGCCCTCTTTAGCCTCAAACTTCAGAATAATCTAAAAATAGTCGGCAACAGAAAACAAAAAAAAACAAACAATTTCTCTGCCTATTTAAAAGATTTCTCTTTAAGTTTACTCTGACGGATCCGGTAGTTTTTTGTCAATTGAAACGACAGCATCTGTGCTAAACCACTACACAATACTGTTCAAACATCTAATAATGGCATGGGCGTTACACAAGACGGGGACTAAGTCCCTCAGATGAAACCTCGTGTCGTGATTATAATTTCTGCAGCTGAACCAGATCAGAACAAAATAATCAGACCTGCTGGTCCGAGGAATTCCATAAGAATGAAACGCACCTAGGTATGATGTGAACATCTGCTCCACAAATGGGGGGTAGGCAGAGGCAATGCATCCTCCAGAGGAGGTTGTCATGACAACCACATCCTCAAAGGCTACATGCCAAAGCAATGCAGGGGAGGAGATGAAGGCTGGGTTATTAGGTCACGTCCAAATCACAATGCTCAGTAAAGCGTAATTAAGTGGGTCGCTGTTGCATCTGGCAGCAAATCACATTTAAAACGGAGAGGCATATTTAATGTAATTTATTGAGTGTGGGGGGTGTTTCGGTGCGCACTTAAGACTATCAGAACAGACACAAAAGCAGCATTTTTAAGCTCATTAGCTAGAAAATAAAGTCTTAAAAGTGATGCAAGTGATACGTCCCAGAGCATCATCAGACTCAAAGGTAAAAAAAATCAAATCCTTTATACGAGCGTGTAAAATGAACTGAGCTCTGCTGATACACAAATAATGTGCAATAATTATGTTTCTTGCATGAAGCTCCAAGACAGTAAAAAGAAACAGAAGAAAATGAGATTCCACTCACTAAAAATGTAAATTTACACGCGTGTGGCATAAATATAAACAGATGTTTTCATTTTTTTATTAAAGCAAGGCACTTTTGTTGTAAGTTGCTTTGCAAAACAAAGTGAAAGTCATTTCCCTGCACATGAATTGTATAAAATCTTTAGAATACATAGACATTTCTTAAATATATTAGGAATCAAAGACGGACGCTCTCTATTCTCGCAGGGTGCTAGAAGCTGCTTACAGGCGAATAGTTTTAGCTGAAAGTGACGAGTGAGAATTTGCAGTACGACGCAGGCAGAGTCAAAAATGTGAAAGAATGATGCAGAGTCAAAAATGTTCATTTTACAAAGTCTCTGTTCAGACAAATGTTGTAGTTTGCACATCGGGACGAGTCTTCAAGGAAAACTCGAGCTTTAATTCAGGCAGGTTGTGAAGCACTTGATCATTGCGTCCCTGTTAAAACAAACAAAATCACGCAGTTAAAAAATGTTTCTCTTTGGGTAAAAAACCAAAACAACAACAACCAGCGGCTTCTCTGTCCTTTGTTATGATGATCTGGGCGGGGCTTATCATGAATTAGTGAGTGTGTTTTGGCGGGGAAGCACCACACACGCTCAGCGATGGGGGCTCCCTCTTCAAGGTGTGCTGAGGTGAAGGATGACACAATGCCAGCGGTCGCCATGACAACCGCGGATCGCTGCCTGCCTCCTTTAACAGGGCTCGTTCCTGGTGTCAGTGGGTTGCTATGCAGACTTTCACCCCAGCTAGACTCAAAATCCAGCCAAGGAGGTGTAAAAAAATCAAGGTCAAAAGGAGACACAATCCGAAAAGGAGGAGGGGAGGTCAGTGGACTCCTGGTTCTACCCCCAGGTCTAAAAACAAAAGATCTGCCACTCGAACCCTTGATCTTTTTTTATTTTAGTGACCTAATGCCATTTTTCTTAGCCTGAATTAAGCAGCATGAAAAGATGACGAGTCTGAGAAGCTCCAGGATCTGGTGGGAAGTGCTCCTGCAGCAGATGCTGCAGGTTATTAGAGGCAACGAGGTAAAATACATTAAAGGATCAGGTCCAGTGGCCATGTGGCGCCTCGGTCAGTCAGGTCTGTCAGTCTGACCACAGTCAGGGAGGTGAAGGACTTAACTTTGGTGCTTTTTAATGCACCAGTCAGAAGGAGTTCAATAAACGCTGCAGCTCTGAACCAACAGAGAGCCAAGCGACCAAACCCAAACTAAATGAAAAATGGATTAAAATAAGAGGCTTAAGAATAAGAAAAAACAACAACAATTGTGTTTACAAATGTTGCATGAATAATAAAAAAAGGAGTGATGAATTTGTAATTTCTAAGTAAAAACTGGCTGAATTTCTTCAGAGGGATGTTTTTTTTTTTTTGACGAGAGCGTCGTGAAAGCGGGTCTTTGTCTTAGCTTTGTTTTGTTGTTAGCATTGGCGCTGGGGGAGGGGGAGCTCGGGGTGGTTACACGACGTCTCTCAGCTGTCAGGACGGATTATAGGGTCAACCAAAACGCACAAGACACTTAATGGAGGAGCTGGGTGTCGGGGGGGGGCATCTGGACCTCTCACCAAACGAGGTCTAATCCCACTTACAGCTGGACTGACAAAATAACATCACGCCTCCTGCTTTGGCTCCATGAAGGCGCTCAGGTGGAGCAAAATGTAAACACAAACAAATCAAGCCTGGCAAGATCTAATCAAAAATCTGCATCCAGTCTTTCTGCTTTAGAGCTTATCATGAGCTCATTACGTCGAATAAAAAAAGCTGGACTGCAGAAGAAATATTTGATAAATCTGTCTGAAAGAGCATTATTCCACAATAAATCGTTTCAATTTGATATTAGGGGCTAAACAGTGTTAATACCAAGAGAGAAAAAAGAATAAACAGCTGCCATTTGACACATGAGCTCACAGCTGGATTAGAGCCATATGCTGGAAGCAAGCGTTGGTAGGAGGCACATAAAAACATGTTTTCATTGATGGGCCACCGAGCGTTTTCACAGCAGCTCCTTGTCCGTCTGCCACCGGGGGACATCAAGACAAAGAGGAGGACTGAAATTATATGAAGATCCCCCTTTTCACCCCATGTCTTCAAAAAATAACACTAACACGGAATTTAAAATCTTTCAGGTGATATAACATTAAACTAGAAAAATTTAATTTACTGCAAAAATGCAGTGTGAATGTGTAGTGCTGAAAAACAGCTGAAATGAGCTAAAACCACGCTGAAATGTAGCTGATATGAAAGAACAAGGTTAAGTTAGCAGAAGAAAGCAGAAATAACACATATTTGCTGAATCTGGTTTAAAGCAGCAGAAATTAGCACAGAAATTAGCTAAAAAGCTGAAATTAGCAAAAAATTACTGAAAAAAATCAGAAAGAAGCTTAAATTACCAGAAGGAAGTGGGAAGAGCACATTTTAGCTGAATTAGTCTGAAAAAGGTTAAAAGGAGTGCAAAAAAGGTGGAATTAGCTGAAAAAGCTAAAATTAGCATACAATTAGCTAAACAGTATCTGAAATAACTTAAACTAGCATGAATAAGCTGAAAGGAGCATAAGCTGAAAAGGCATAAAGAGGTTAATTAGGCTAAAAGTTGCAAAAAAATACCACAAAAAACTTGAATTTATCAGAAAACGGCTGAAATTAGCTAAAAAAATGCTAATAAAGCAGCTGAAAAGGTAGAACAAGCTTAAATTAGCATAAGAAAGCAGAAAGAACATGTTTGCCCAATTAGGCTTAAAGAAGCAGAAATGAGCACAAAGTGGAAATTGTCTGAAAAAGCTGAAATAAGAAAAAAAAATCTGAAAAGTAGCTAAAAAAAAACAGAAAGAAGCTGAAATTACAAAAAGGAAGTGGAGAGGGAACAACTTTTTTTCTGAATTAGGATGAAGAAAGTTTAAATGAGTGCAAAAAATGTGGAATTAGCCCAAAAAAGCTAGATTAGCATAAAAACAGCCAAATAGTAGCTGAAATAGCAGAAAAAGCTGAAACTTGCATAAATAAGCTGAATGGAGCATAACAAGCTAAAATTAGGAGAAAGAAGTTAGAAGAAACAAAAATGTTGTAGTTAGCAGAAAGAATTGAAAAGCATCAAAACAGGTAAAAATAAACAGCTGAAATTAGCTGAAAGTAGCTGAATTTTTTTTATTTGCACAAGGAAGCTGAAAGAAGATGAAGCAGAACAAAACATGAGAGGAGCAGTAAAAGTTTGTAAACAGATCTAAAGATTTGAAGGATGTAAAATGAGCTTAATTTGTTTTCTACGAAGAGAAAAGTGGCAGAAAAGGCTAAATCTTCCAAAAAGCTAAAGTTGCACCAACACCAAAAGTCACAGCAGAATTGTCCTGAAAGAGCTGAATGTTTTGATTGATTTGTTGAAAGAGTTTGAAAACTGCAGGATGAGAATGGTGCTGAAAATCGTACATAAGAAAAATGGATCACAATAGTGTGAATGCTTCATAAACATTCACACAATAACATAAACAGTAGATCAGTACAGACCAAGCATTTATTGTGTTTTATCTTACCTGGCAAATGGAATGTAGGAGATGCTATACCTGAAAAACAGCAAAACAAAACCAAAAAAGATTAGGACAAATCCAGATTAAGAGAATTAATCATGGCTTTACATTAAGTCCAGTTTTCTGTCATCTATAAATAGAGTAATAGGTAGTTACGGAGGGATTAGTCATGAATTAAAATTTCATAATCTCGTTTTCATATTTAGCTTTCCAGTCATGTTAGGAGCAGAAAGCCGATTTCTTTTAACTGAATTTCTAGAATGTTTACAAAAATATTTATCTGCATTTTAAAGGGTTGTATAGATGAAAAAAAACTGGGAAAGGACTAAACAATAAATAACGATATGGATCAGAATATGTAATTGATTGCAATTTTTTTGTAAGTTTTACCGTATGTTGGTATTTATATGGAATATGACCAAAAGTAAACAAACGCTGAACTTTTCAGTATTGATTTGGGAAAGACTTGGGGAAACAAAAACTGTATGTGAACTGATGAAGCTGAAGATTAAACCTTTAATATACAGTATGAGGAATCCAACACTGTAGCTGAATGATTAACCACAGCTGAAGCACATCATGACCGAAAGAAATCGTCATGTGTTTTGGATAAATAATTAACAATCGTCACAGATATTAAACCAGAAAGTCCAATGGATGTTGTCAAACTTCCTGATGAGCGTCTCGGTCGTTCGGTAACTTCAGCCCCGCAGACCGGACTCGGTCCACTTGTGTGAGGACAACACCTTACGACAGAAACACCCTCCCACGGACGTCTGAGCGTTTGTGTGGGAGTTCACTCTGCCCCAAATCTTTTGAGGCTGAGCTAGAAACGTGTGACTCGTCGTTGCCACGGTGATGCTTGTGAGAACCACGGCAGAGCCAAAATGAACGGTGTGGGTTATAGGCTGAAGCGGTCCGGTCCACTCCTCCGTCCGAGTTGTTGGGGGTCACGTGTGGTCATAAAGTGAAATTCTTTCATTAGTCTCTGGTAAATATGTTACAAGTCCCAACACGTTATTCAAAAGGTCGTATTGTTCCTTAAGTTTAATGGCGCTTCCCCTCACTTTGTACTGTCAGAGTAGGTTCGAACTTCGTCTTTGACTTCCAAGGTTTTGTGAATAAACACAAAGGAAATCAAGTTAAATTCTTAAAACGTTTAAAAGATTGAAGCAATTCAGTCAGTTCAGAACTGGGACCGGTTCTTTTTGTTTAAAAGTGAGAGGCAACTGTTGGGAGACCAGTTGGTGACTCGTGTCGTGGGAAAAAAAAAAAGAAGAAGAAGAGTTTTCTGTTGCAGCTTCACTGAATTCTGAGTCGTGATCAACGAGCCATGTGGTCACGTTCTGAGCAAATTAAAAACTGACCTATTTCTTCGTGCACGGCGATCAAAACCGCATTCTTGGGTGTGCAGATTATTCTGTTGCCAACCTCCGCTCATTTTGTACCCACCCTGGCAGCCGCCTCCACGTTTACAATTTAACCTAGTGGAGTTGACGTTTGAAAAGGCGACGGTCAGATTTAGACCGTTTTTTTTTTTTATGTGGTTTTTAGACCTGGACATGTCGATGGATACAAAAGTCAAAACACAGCTTTGGTGCTTTTCAGATGGGTTAGAGACACCCACCATGACCTGAGAGAAAAGTTGTTGCACAATTTACTTTTTTAAACGTTTGAAACACCGCTCACTTCTGCCACTCACGAGAGGAAGTTAAGTTGACTCAACAAACTGACTCTGCAAAAGTTGCGAGACACCCTCAAGACCCTCTAATGAACTCTGTGTTGCTCGTTGCCCTTATTCACCAAAGCACTGACTTCAGCCTTGTCTGTTGCTCAGCCAGAACGATGGAGACTAAACTGACCAACTTGTCGTGCGCGCCACTTAAAAAAATTCAAGTCAGACTAGCATCGTTGCTTCATTTTAGATTAAACAAAACAGGAAGTGTGTGCTTCGTCTCTTTTTAAATTTCAATATCCTCAGTTAGGTTGTGAATTGGTCGAGGTTAACAACAACCGCCACCGGTGCTGTTGACAAACAGGGTGCCGGTGGAAATTGTGCTATTGTTCGCCGAAGACCACGAGGAGGGAAACATGGAGGTAGTTGAAGTGAGGACAGAGGACGCAAAGGACAGAGATGGAGGAGGATGACTCACTGTGGCGACCCCTGAAAAGAAAAAAGCTGAAAGAAGAAGAACAAGAAAAACAAAAACAGAACAAGAAAGAGAACAAGAAAAACGAGAACAAGAACAGCAAGAAGAACGAGAACATGAAGAGAACAAGAACAACAAGAAAGAAGAACAAGAATGAAAACAACAAGAATAACACAAACAAGAAGAGAACAATAAGAACACAAACAACAAGAACAAGAAGAACGAGAACAATAAGAACAACATGAACAAGAACAATGCGAAAAACAAGAACGAGAAGGATGGTTGTGAATGCTGGGTGGTGTACTGTATCAACATGTACTTATATTTACGGTTCCATTTGTTTATAATTCCTGTCGAGGGTTTTATTGTGACCAGTTGCTCATTATATGATGGCAGCTGTGTAATTTACATAAGTGCCAGAGCTTTGACAAAAAGTCAGCGAAGCTGGAGCAAAGTTCTCGAGTATCGTGTTGCGCTTCAGCCAGAGTGCAGACTTACCAAGCCATCGCCAAAAACTGCAGAATACAGAAGATGATAGCTAATCCATTTTTTTTCCACTGAAAAAAAAAAAACAACAAAAAACAGTCAAATTTTCTAGAATATAAAAGAAATGTAAACCAGTATGTAGCTCTGAATCTACTGTATTCTTACCCAAAATGCTGCACAAAGTGTTAAGACGAGGCAGAGCTGGCAGAGGGAGAACACAACAGTTACTAAGAAACATGTTACTTTCTTTTTCATTTAGAAAGTATCTTATTGAATCCAAATTTAATGTCAAGCATTGATGACAATGTATGGTCAAACGGTCATTTTAAGTTATTTTATTGTCAGTTCTTAAAGATCAAACTGTGACGTCAAGAACCTTTAACTGAACACGACTTATATTTAAAGAGTTACAACGAAAAGGTTTAAAATACAGAGAAATAAAAAGGTTAGACTAAAGGAAACAACAGTAAACGTTATATTTACCAGCATAACGATGGTGGCTATCAATCTCGTTGGCTCAAACATGCGCTTCAGCTGCTTTAATGGCCCCATCAAGAAACATGTGCTTTATTTAAAAATAAAAATTAAAAGTTACTCTTTGTTCAATTCATCATTTACAATTCAAACAACTAATTCAGTTCAAGTTACATCAAGTTTAACCAAGTTTGTTGCTTTATAACTGCTGCACCAAAACCTTTATTCACTTTCTGCAGTCAAAAACTATTTATACTAAAGTATGAATAAACGATCATTTTGTCTTTATTGGTAAAGAGACAAACCAAAAAAAAAAAATGCAGAAACACCAGTTAGTGATCTAGATAGTCCTTTATATTCAACAAAATAATTTCCTTGGGTATGAGCGTTCGATTTCCTATAATAAAGACAAGTTTCCATAATGAGACCACATAAACAGGTTAAATACACACACACACACACACACACACACACACACACACACACACACACA
>NC_056498.1:51925306-51946182 GCF_014905685.2 Nematolebias whitei
ACACACACACACACACACACACACACACACACACACACACACACACACACAGTGAGTAACTGTTTGGTCAACAGGCTCTTTTTGTCCTTCATGCTGGAATAATTAGGGGTTCCTGCTCGACAGCACGATGACACAATTAGAGCCTGGTACGTGATGCGTGCGTTACGTCAGAGAAGTTAAAGTGACAGAGGCTTTCCTGACTGACGTGCAGCTGCTCAGCTCAGCTGAGAGAGACGATGTGAATCAGTGAGGTGTGTGTGTGTGTGTGGGGGTCATCTGTCAGATAAGACACGAGAACAGTGCATGTTGATGTTGGCTTTCTGCTAGTTTGATTAGAGGGATGGTTTTATTTATATAAATTCTTTTTTTTTTTTATTACTCCAACTGCCGAGTGTGACACTAATGATGTCCACCCACGTGTTGCTCTGCTCATGGGGGGGTCAGAATCTGTCAGCACCACCAACTGCAACACAAGCTGTGTCATTTATCCACAATTAGGGGAGTTCATGTATATTAGTGAACAGTTTTTCTCTTTTACATTCGTCACTTGAAAATGAGTTCATGTTTTTAGTGTATTTTCTGGATCAAACTCAAGACTTGACGTAAATGAGGCTAAAATGATTAAATATGTGGAAGGGTGGCGCAGTTGGTAGAGCTGCCGCGAACCAGTGAGAAGGTCGCCGGACTGAGTCCCGATCGGGGATTTTTCTGGGTGGAGTTTGCATGTTCTCTTTGTGATGTATGGGTTTTCTCCGGTTACTCCAGTTTCCTCCCACAGACCAAAAACATGCACGTTAGACTGACTGGTAACTCTAAATTGTGCCTAGATGTGAGTGAGAGAGTGAATGGTTGACTCGTTTGTCTCTATGTGTCCCTGTGATGGACTGGAGACCTGTCCAGGGTGTCCCCCGCCTCTCGCACAGTGATGGTTGGATATGAGCACTAACGACCCCCACGACCCAAAAAGGAGGAAGAGGGTAAAGACAATGGATGGTTGGACATGAAGACAGAGACTTTACTGACAGAAACTGTTGGCCAGTTGATAAAATAATAACTGAAGACACATTTCTATTCTTAATAAACATCACACTAAGATGGAGTAAATTAATTATTAAGACAGGTTTACTAGAAATGCTGTTTAATATAAAATATGTACAGTATATGCTGACAGATAATATAAACTAATTATCCTTTTCACAATGGCCATCTTAGACCTGGACTTTGGCGTCTTCTTGTTTTGTTTGTCAGGCAGAAAGGCAAATTGGGGAAAAGCCTCTGAGCTGGGAGAAGACGCAGCCTTCAAGTCAAAATTTGTTTCTCGTGTGCGCGTGAGTTAAAGCCAGAACACAGGAAGTTGCAGACACCAACACTGTTTTAACATGAACTATTCAGCAATGCTAGCAGATTATTTAAAAGGAAGCACTGTTTGGTGCGAATGAACTTGAAAATACTTCTTTCTGATAAGAGCATAAAAAATAGAAAAAAATCTAAATAAAAACCTGATTGTTGCCTCTTCATTATCACAAAGTAGATTTTCAGATGATACAGGATTACATTGAAAATCAGCTGTTCTGAGTTCATAAAATTGAACAATTGAGCCCCTCTTGATGTGAAATGGTTGAGTTAACAGCCAAACTCATCAAGAGTACTTAACATGTATATCATTGTTAAATGGACTAAATATCCAGACTCACCTGGACAAAGCTGCAACGTTTCCTAGTGTGTAGAAAACAGCAAAAAGCTTGACCCCACCAGGAACAAACAGCAGTGCCGTGCCCTTGGAAAGTGGCAAAACATTCATAACTTACACAGAATAATGCCCTTACATATCAATTAAGATGCAAAAACACACAAGAATGTAGTCATAACACCTACAACTAATAAGTATTTAGGAAGAAAAAAATTAACGTACATAATGTATTAATAAAAAGATAAGGATTTTATGATTTTACTGAAGTGTAGCTGGCGCCCTCTGGTGGTATAACAATTTAAAGGATTTGTATGAATTAAAATAATGGCTGTTTACCATCAGATGTGAGTGAAGAAAAACTGGTGCTATGAGTTTCATAAAACGACTGGTTTACATTATTGCCTTCCGCCATGAAAGTGGGCAATCATGTATTTGAAGGCATGTTAATCTATTGTGTGTGTGTTTTGAAATCAACCTGAAGATGACCACTGCACTTTAGCAAATATAAAAACGGCGATAATTCAGCTGACTTACACAAGTGGAGTTAGATTTTGGTGCGTTAGTTGCTGAAAGTCATTCCCAACACATAGTCAGAGCGCTAACAGATTCCATCAGGTCTTTGTTAAAAACTTCTGCATGCAGGGTGGATGGGGTTTAGAGGTGGCAGCTCTGCAAAGACCCTTCACCTTTGAATTTTACCAGCCAGGTTTCACAAACAAAGGCAACATTCGAGGGTTAGTGTGAATTATCACGGTGAGGTGTAAGACTGAGACAACACTTCCTGTCGTCTTGAAATGCGAGTTTTGTTACATACAGCAAACTTTATTTATGGGTAAATCAAGTGTAAGCAAAAGAAGGACGAGGACTACCGAATGGTGTCAGAGATACGGTGAATACTTTGGGTTTAAAGCGAGTAAAGACAGCACTAAGACCTCAGATCATAGCTGATGTTTACCAGGGAGGGCAGAGGCTCTGCAGTCTCCATTTCACAGTGGTCACGAACAAAACACACAACGTGCAGAGACACTCACGAGAATTGAACACAGGATGCCTCCAGCAAAGCATATGACAAACCACTTTATCCTGGTGCTGTAGCTGAGAGAGCTGGCATCAAGGACCTAGTGGGAACAATAGGAGGATGTCACAAGACAAGCCTAATGACCTGCAGAAAGACCCACAGGCTTCACACTCCAGAGGGAAACCTCTAACAACCAAAGTGCTGTCTCTAAACACAAGCAAATACATCTTAAAAGGCACAGAAACAGAGCAAAGTGCACTAAAAATATATACATGACTAATAAACCCACCTTACCTCATCTCCTCCTAATCCCGAAGGCGTGAAAGAGTGTAAACAAAACATTTTATTACCAGAAAGGACACGACAGCTTGCTTTAAGCTAACTGCTTGACTAAAAAAGGAAAATTAACTCGTACTTTTAAATAACCACAAACATTTTACAAGCACGGCCCTTTGAAGTTGTTAATAGTAGTTATTTAAACAGTCTGAGACAGGCAGCGAAAGTGGAGAAATGCAACTTTTTAGGTTTGAGATAAGCAAACGATTAGCATTAGCGGCTAACCTGCGCTGTGAGCCCCAACTCTTCATTGTCTTCCCGGCCGCTTAAAACACGACGAAGTTTGTCCATCACAGAGTCCCCCGCCAGGAAAACTGCTCCAAAAACTCAAAACTGGACACTTGAGTTTCTATACAACAAACTGCACGTCCGCCGTTTGTGTCTACAAATGCTAACTGCAAACACGGAGGACTTCCGGTGTGACGCTTTCCGGAAATCAAACAGAAATACGTTGCGTAACTTTCTGCTGATCAGCCGGAAGCGTGATTAAATTTCCGGGTGTTAAAAAGAACGGTAAAAAATGTACGTGACACAGGTGGAGGAAAAAAGAAAAACACTGCTGTCAAACGTTTTCATGTTTTATGAGTGAATGTTTATGGGTTTGTCGCCATCTAGTGGACATTAAGTGAAACAACTGCTGTTCTCCACGGAATAAAAACATTTTCAAATGTTCCCCTTTTCCAGTTTAGGTTAACAGGCTAAAATACTTTCATGGTAAAAAAAAAAAAAATGCTGAAGTAATTTATTTAGAATTAACAAGCTTCAGTTATGAATTCACGCAATTCAAAAATACAAAGTGAATTGAAAAGTAACCCTGCGTGTTTTCAAATATCAACCATATAGCTCATTAAAAAAAGCTCAGTCTAATGTTATAATTGTATTGCATAATGGGATATTTTCTTCTTCTATGTGTTCAACAGTGTTTTGTGTCAAGGCTGAACAACATTGTTGACTTTGAATTATACTTTTGGGGTCATTCTGTCCTCCTGAAAGGACACCATCACTTATATGGATGTTTGGGCACATTTCCTTCTTTATTACTTAACATGTCAGTTTTCCAGAGCAGAGGAAAGAGATGTTGTTGAAACACAATAATCTTTTTTTTTTCTCTCTTTTTTTTCTGAAATTACTCCAATTGAAAGTAGCATAAAGTTGATTAATTCACATAAAAGTGATACAACAATCAAAACATTTCATTTGTAGACAGGAGCTGGGAGTGATCAGACTGCTGAGCTCCACTCCGTGATCTGTTGCAGCTCAGACACTGAAGAAAAAGAACCAAGAAGCGCAGATGTGACTAATTGGACAAACCGCCTGCTGTGGACGTTTTACAGGCCCAATGAGCGATGTGGACGTTGCTCCCTGTCCCGTTCCTGCGCTGTCACTTTTATTCCTCCATGGATGCACAGGTTTTGTGTGCCCGAGGTTCTGCAGATGTTTGTCCGACGCTGTGCGATTTTATGACAGAAGAGGAGGAACACAGAGACCCCAAACTGTAAGACAGTCCGGGATTTGTAACACAGTGAAGGCTGTCCAAGCGGATCCCGTTTTTGGCCTTTTAATACCTTAAGTCCATCCATCCATCCATCCATCCATCCTTCCATCCATTATCTTTACCCACTTATTCCATTTTGGGTCACGGGGGTCGCTGGTGCCCATGTCCAGCAATCACTGTGCGAGGGGCGGGGTACACCCTGGACGGGTCGCAAGTCCATCACAGGGCCACATAGAGACAAACGAGACAAACAACCATTCACTCTCTCATTCACACCTAGGGACAATTTAGAGTTACCAATTAGCCTAACATGCATGTTTTTGGTCTGTGGGAGGAAACCGGAGTACCCGGAGAAAACCCACGCATGCACGGAGAGAACATGCAAACTCCACCCAGAAAGGCCCCTGGACCGGGGTTTGAACCAGGGACCTGCTCGCTGAGAGGCAGCAGCTCTACCAGTTGCGCCACCGTGCTGCCCATACCTTAAGTAGGGGTGTAAAAAAACACTTACAAAAGGGGGCCAACATTAAAACCTTTATCAAACTAAGTGCCGGTTTCAGAACCTCTCAAGTCAGATACCCAACATCTTTTCTTGATTCCTCAACAAGAGTTTGATTTGTCTCATTTTACGTTTTCTGTTGCATTTTTGACATCATAATCAAAGATTACTGAAAAAAAAATTAAAGTGATAAAAGTATTTTACATTTAAAATAACACTTGGGGTCCAGATAAGATGTTAAGGAGGGCCACATTTGGTCCCCGGGCCTTGAGTTTGACACATATGCCTTAAGTGTTTTTGAGGGGTGGGAAATTTCTTATCTTAAGGTGACTTGAAATTAGCTGAGGTGCATTCATTTGTTTCTTAGTCTCAATGTGACAGCAAATGTGACACTTCAAGCTACTCTAAAACCTTTAGAGAGCCATTATGGAACATGGTAAATGTGGTCTTTTGCATCGTGTTCCTAGAAAAATTACTCTGCAAACACCTGCGTTAAGTATGCAGGCTCTTGTCATGTTTGTTGAGGAAGACGTGCCAGCTTCCTCTAACAGTGCATGTGACCCAGAGGATTTTGGAACAATTCAATTCAATTCAGTTTATTTATACAGGGCCAAGCCACAACAGAAGTCATCTCAGGGCACTGAACAGAAACAACTGTGCAGCTTTCTATGCGATTAAGTTAGAATAAAATCTTAATAAAATCTTAATATGTGTTTAATGTAGCCTAGATGTGCAAACCCCCATTAAGTTGGCCTCAGACAGTCAGATGCAGAGCATCCTCCTACCCTAAACGGTTACCATGCATTAGACTGTGACGAAACCTTGAAGGCAGTAAATCTTGACCTCTGCTTTAATAAATCTCATAGCCTCAAATCTCAGCTGATAACGGGAACATCGAGGTTAGCAGCTTCACGTTTGCATAAATGCAATGAAAACGCGTTTGGGAAACTTTAAAATTAATGGGATTTTTTTTCTACCACTCTACCATAATTTTTCTAATACTCAGCTGTGACTGAGTGGTTAGAGCAGTCGTCCTCCATTGGGAGAGTTGGGGGTTGGATTCCTTCACTATGCAGTGACATGTTGAAGTGTCCCTGGGCAAGACACTGAACCCCTCATTGTCTTCAATGTGTGTCCCTGATGATGCTCCTGGTTTTCTTCTCCAGCTGGAACAAGCTGACAGTGCCTCACTTCCTCATGTGTCACCTGGCTTTTGCTGACCTCTGCATTGGCGTCTCCTGGTGATAGCTACGGTAGACTGGCAAACACGCGGTCACTACAGTCAGCACGCCATCCAATGGCAGACTGGGCCTGGCTGCAGCGCTGCAGGCTTCCTGTCTGTGTTTGGAGGGGAGCTATCGGTCTACATGCTTTCCACCATCACCCTGGAGCGTTGGCACACCATCTTCAGTGCTCTGCAGGTGGAGCGCCAACTGCTTCTTACACAAGCAGCGAGTATAATGGCGGCTGGTTGGTCGCTCTGTTTCATGATTGGGACGCTGCCACTGGTTGGTGTGAGCAGCTACACCTAAGTTAGTATGTGCTTACCCATGGACATAGAGGCTCCTCTGCCTCAGGCTTTCGTCGTCATCGTCCTGCTCCTCAATGTGAGCGCCTTCGTCATCGTCTGCGTTTGTTACGTTCTGATCTTCCTGGCTGTAAAGAACCCAGAGTTCCCTGAAAGAAGTGCAGACACTAGAATTGCAAAGTGCATGGCACCCATCTCCATTTTTGCCATCTCTGCTGCCTTCAAGCTTCCCCTCATCACAGTCACCAACTCCAAGATTCTGCTCGTCCTCTTCTTCCCCATCAACTCCTGCGCCAACACCTTCCTTTATGCCATCTTCACCAAGGCTTTCAGAAAAGACGTTTATCAGCTCATGTATGTCATCGGCTACTGGAAAGGCAAGGGCGGCATTTATTGTTTGAACACCTGCTGCTCAGGGAATACAACAGAAAGCAGCTTGAGATCTGATAATACAATATCCCAAACTGGAATTAGTCTGGCTCCTGTGGAGCGACTTCATCTCAGCAATGAGGGAGACCGCAACTGAAAAACAAGAGAAATGGAAACATTTTGGACAAAGAAAACTGAGAAAAATCATAGTTTAGTTATAAAATAGTCGATATATAACGAAAATAGTCTTTTTAACAAAATACAACATGAAATAAACTCTGCAAACTCAAATCTATCAGATTTCTGGTGTCGATATTTTAGCCCTTGAGACCAATTTGAATGTGTCCTTTTCACTTAAGCTACATCTTAATGTTTGTTAAAGAAAAATACAAGTGTATTTAATAACACTAATAAAAGATTCATCATTCAACCCACATGTACAGTAGTTTTCTGCTTAATGCAAGCGTAACGTGTGAGAAGAAATGTTCTTTGTACAGAAAAAAGTTTAAAAAAAAACTAAGTCAAAGTTTCTTTATTTGTCATATGCGAACAAAATTGTGTACACAGAGTCCCAGTTACATCCAACAAAAGCATAAACTGTAAAGAAAAACAGTAATAAGATCTAAGATACAGTATGAACTAAGGAAATCGTTAACTAAAAATATACTAAACACTAGTAGTACAAAAACAATATGCCGAACAGCAGCACGAGCATGAGTCTGTGTGAGCAGATGAGTACGAGCACAGCAGCAAGAATAAATCAGCAGCATGAGATCAGCAGCATGGATAATCAGCAGCACATATCATCGATCAAAGTGGCATTGCAGTGATTATTTCACAGTGATTATCCTGGTTAGAGATACATGAGTCTAACAGTGTCAGGGTAGAAGCTGTTCCTCAGTCTAGTGGTTCTACACTTAATGCTCCTCAACCTCCTGCCTGAGGGGAGCGGGGCAATAACTGTGTGTGCTGGGTGAGTGGGGTCCTTCATGATGCAGGTGGCCCTCTTCCTGCATCTGGAGGTGTAGATGTCTGTGATGGTGGGGAGGTTGACTCCAACAGACTTCTGTGCAGCTTTCACCACTCTCTGCAAAGCTTTTCTTTCTGCAGCTGTGCAGCCTCCGTGACACACGTTGATGCTGGAGCACAGGATGCTCTCCACTGCACACCTGTAGAAGGAGGTGAGGACTGAGCTTCCCAGACCAGCTCGCCTCAGCCGTCTGAGGAAGTAGAAGTAGAAAAACACGAGCAAACAGAAAAAAAAGAACCTCTCCAGTGCTGCTATTGGACCCTGCTGGGTATAAAGTCCTCAAAGTGGTCTAAACATGACTATTTGAATGTTTCATCGATTGATTAATGGACATAAATACTATGTTATATTATTTTACAGTGTCATCAGGGAACTAGAAAAGTCACTGCAGGTCTGAGTGGTTCTTTCTGGAGCTCAGTGTCTGAATTTGACCACATGGTGGAGGACTTGGGCTCACATGTGGTCACTAAATATCAATCAAGCTGCTATTTGTATTTATCACGTTAAAATGAATCCAATTAAAGGAGAAATGTATATATATAAAAAAACGAATAAACACGAAGCTTCAGGGGGTTAAGATGGGGTGTTTATGAGTGTTTGTTGTGTTCAGGCTCGGTTCGGTCCCGCCTTCTCGGGATCCCGCCTGTGACGTCACGAAACGTTGAAACTTTTTCCTCTTCTGTTGAGTCGTGCAGCCGCTAATCGGTGATGTTGCGTTTAATCCGCGTTGAATCGTCCGCTTCGACGCAGTCTGTTTAAAGTCGCTGTTGTGTTCAAGGACGGAAAAGCTCAAATGGCAAAAGCGTCAAACTGTGTCTGCTTGGAAATATTTCTCTTCTCTGTAGCCATTCTTGTGGAGAGCTCCGCCAGCGGTAAGTTGTTTATTTTTCTTCGGGGGTTGTGTTTTCCTGAACTTAATTTATGGTCCCTGAAGTAGCAGCTCAAGGCAAACTGAAGGCAGCTTTCTAGACTAGAGAAAACAGCTGGAGAAGATTTAAAATCTGGTTAAAAAAACAACTTTATGAGGTTTTATAACCACCACTGAATTACTTAATTGATTGGATAAGTCAGGTTTTATATGTGTAACAGTATTCAGGCAGGTGAGTGTTGTTCAAAGTGCAGTACCAGCTCAGCAAAACGTCTCTTTTCTTGTAAAACCATCAAATCAGAACATATACAGGTATCAAACAATGAAAGACAGTAATATATCATTATAAAAAGGAAAAAAAAAAACAATATTAAAACAAATTATACTGTTAATACAAGAGTAATGTTTGTTTACAGACCTATCAAGCTGCTAAAGTTACAAAAATAAAGACATTTCACAGCTGGAAATTTGTATCTTTTAGCAGCTTTTTTTTTGTCTCTGAGTGATTTTTTTTCATAGTCGAATGGCAACACGTGAGTTTGAACACAAAATTATATTTCTCTCCAACTCTTGAGATTCATCCCATTAAAAAGAACAAAACAAACTATATGAATATCAAAGTGTGCAGTTTGAAAGAGTTTATTCCACTGGTTTTCCAGATTTGTTCATTTGCAATAATGGATTCTGGGTCTGCACTCAATGTAAACAAAGCACTTGGATGAATTGGCCAAAACCCACATGGCAGCTTGAGTCAGGTTGAGTCAGGACGGTCATTTGTCTGGTACATGGCAGAATCCATCAAGGGTAGAATCTCTGAGAAGTTGTTTAAATTTGAGTGAATCTGCTGCTAAAAGTGAGAGAAAAGAGAAAGATGGAGTAAAACAAGTTTCAAGAATAAATACTGAGGGTCAAGCAGGGCAGTGGAGCGCCACAAAGACAGAACTCGCCTTCTTCTAGACCAGTAAGTTTGTTTCAACCTAACTCATCAATTTATCTGCACATTTTACTCAACAAGTCTGAACATAGATATGTATCAACACATGAAAACTGTTGTACTTCTCCCTCCCAAAGGGCATTTTCATGTTGACCTATTTTCAGTCACTTCGACTGATCTGTAGGAAAAAAAAAACATACTTGGTAGTTGTTATCCATCGTAAATTTTTCTTACAAATTTATAATTTAATGATACATCGATATGAGAAAAATGCAGGGATTTTGTTTCTTATTTAGGAATCTTTTTTGCTTGGTCTTCATGACTTTGCACTTAGTACCTTTAATTAAGCTTGTGATAATGTACAGAGGATTAATAAATCTATGCCTTACTTTATAGCAGTTTTAGCTAAACAATTTAGTTTCACATTGGTTCATGTTAGGTTTATTTGTCATATGCAAAATCAACACAAGGTCAACAATGCAATAAAAGGCTTAGGACGAAAAGAACCGGCTCTAAATCAAAACAACAAAAATAAAACAAAACAAAGAAATACCAAAGCATGCAGCAAAAATACTAAAAACTTACTAAAAATATTACTAAAATACTAAAAGCATATTAACAAATACTACTAAAATACTAAAAACATATTAATAAATACTAGTAAAATACTAAAAACATACTAAAATACTACTAAAATACTAAAAAGGTACTAAAAATAATATTAAAATACTAAAACATACTAGTAAATACTACTAAAATACAAAAAACACACTAAAAATACTACTAATACTAAAAACATACTAAAAATACTACTAAAATACTAAAAACATACTAGAAATACTACTGAAATACTAAAAACATACTAAAAATACTACTAAAATAATAAAAACATACTAAAAATACTACTAAAATATTAAAAACATAATAAAAATACCACTAAAATACTCAAAACATATTAAAAATACTACTAAAATACTAAAAACATACTAAAAATACACTAAAATACTAAAAACGTCATAAAAATACTCCTGAAATACCAAAAACACACTTAGAAATGCCACTAAAAACATACTAAAAATACTACTAAAATACTAAAAACATACTAAAAATAATAAAAACACTAAAAATACTACTAAAATACTAAAAAGTAAGGTGCCAAAGTAGAAAAAGAAATACATCTACAGTGTGATTCGGTTAGCAGTGAGGTTCTTTCAACATCATGGTTCTGTTCTGTTAGCGGCGTGGTCTTGTTAGCAGGTCCGCTCAGCAGCTTGATGGTAATAATGACTGCAGCAGCTGCCCTCGCAGACCGCAGTCCAGAACCGGGTCCGGCAGACAGAGAACATCTAAGGTTTCATCCAACTTCCCAACATCCAAAATGTTAAATCCATTCGGCTTTTACAATAAACTGAGTTTGTCGGAACAACGTTGCTACTTTCAGTACAAAGATAAGGTGACAATTATTTGTTCACATTGTTGTGGTAAACTTTATGTTAAATGTTAATACTGCATTATTAAACATGGACAGCATCCAAACTGTATCTTCCCGCAGTTGAAAACTCCAGGAGCAACTTTCTTCGACCACCCAGGAACTCCGAGCCTGTCGTGATCCCACGCCGACTTTATCTGAGCAAAGAGCAGCTGAAGTGGCTGCACTTCAAGCCTACGATCAGCTCCTTGCTGCTATCAGAGGGCCACGAAGCTAAAATCAACTGCTCCATCGACATCCCCGACACAGGGCTGGAGCACACCATCATCTGGAAGAAGGATGAAGAGGACCTGCCCTTGAGAGTTCACGTCAATGACCTCAAAACTACCACCGATGGAGTCACCACTCTCCTCTCCACTGTCATGTATGTAGCTTTTTAAAGGTGACATTTAAAAAAAACGAGAGAGTGATGAGTCTGTATATGCTGCGTTTCAGCATTAATCAAGTGCAGAGAGAGGACGCTGGAGTGTACCTCTGCACACTAAGTATCAACAGTGAGATGAAAAGGTCACAGCCAATCACGGTCCAGGTAGAAGGTGAGTTTATAAAGATATGAACGCCAGAATACTTTATGCTAACGTTTACGTTGAGCTTTTTGTACTTTGTTCTGGCTTTTTCAAGGTCTGCCAACATTCACGCTGCAGCCAGAGGACTTGAACGTTACACGAAACACTTCTTTCTCGCTGTCGTGTCGAGCCGTAGGACCTCCTGAACCCGTGGAAATCCGCTGGCTTCGGGATGGACAACCAGACAGTGAACGTTTCATCTCTCCCAGCAGTTACTCTGTGCCAGGTAAAACCCCCGAACAGCCTTTCTTTTCTCTCTCTTTGTCTTGCACTTATAGAAATTAAGAAGTTTCTTCTCTCTGTCTGTTCCTCCGGAGGAGTGAGAAACTCCTGGTTATAATATGACTGCATAAGTCAGTGTGACTGTGAATTAGTCTTAAAGAAGCTCAAGGTCGACTCCAAATTATCACACATAGAGTTTATCCCTAGCTTGTGTTAAAGTAGCTGAAGATGTTTTTTTTTCACCTCTTCTTATTTTTCTTCTTTTGGCTTTTCCCTCTTCAAGCCACAGTGAGTCATCCTCCTCCATCTCACTCTGTCCTCACTCCATCTACCTCCATGTCCTCTCTAACTGCATCCATATATCTCCTCTTTGTCTTTTTCCTGGCAGCTGCATTTCTAACATCCTTCTATCAATATACCCACTGTCCCTCCTCTGGACATGACCAAACCACTGTCCCTGCTCTGGACATGTCCAAACCAACTCAGTCTGGTCTCTCTAACTTTATCTCCCAGTTGTTCAACCTATGCTGTACCTCTGATGACGTCATTGCTAATCTTATCCATTCTTGTTACTCCTAAGGAGAACCTCAACATCTTCATTTCTGCCAGTTACAGTTCTTTCTTTGTTTTCTTGTCAATGCCACTGTCTCCAGACTCCTGGACTCTCTATTTCACCTTTTTACCACATTCCCCATTTTCCTGGACAGTGGACACTAAGTACTTGAAGTCCTGCACCTTTGTGACCTCTGCTCCTTGTAGCCTCACTGTTCCACCGACCTTCCTCTCATTCACACACATGGACTGTGTCTTACCACGGCTGACTTTCAGTCCTCTTCTTTCAAGTGCATGCCTCCACCTCTCCAAGTTTTCTTCCACCTGTTCCCGGTTCTCACCGCAGATCACAACGTCATCTGCAAACATCATAGTCCACGGGGATTCCTGCCTGACCTCATTATACAAGGGCTGATCTATGTGTAGGATTTTTAAGGGATTTTTGTAGGTTGTAAAAGTAAAACCAACAGTTGTTGAAGAAGATCGTATAGATTTCCAAACTAACAAAACAAGCAGTGCCCCTTTTCTTTCAGTCTGACTTCTCCCGGCAACTGAAAGCGGAAACGTTCATCAGCGCAGACAGATACTTGAATCGTTCCTGGTAGTGAAGTTTGACGTTGCTTTCTCACCACTTCGCACACGGTTTCTATTCTGCCTCTCTCTGCTGCCTCAGCATCTCATACCTTGCTTACTGCGGGGAGATTTGCCATCGCGTTGCACAGCAGAACAGTTAACAGCGGTCACTTATGCATGGACGGCCTTTTTTTTTTGTTGCAACACTGTTTCAAACGTGGGAGTTACACACTCGCTGTGAGCTTCATTGCAGCAGACGGTTACTTTAGCTTGGATATTTTGGAAACTCGCATTGCACTGATTAGTCTCGTTAGAATGATTTGTTCAATTAGCTTTGTAGAGATTTAGTAGCGTGCTGTATGAATGGGTAAATGAGGACACAGATTGTAGTGTAAAGCGCTTTGAGTATCTTGAAATAAGATAGAAAGGCGCTATATAAGTACAGTCCATTTACCATTTATTATTGTACGCTGCATATGCACATGATGGAAATTTGGAGGTTTATTTGCTTGAATTTTCCTATTTTTTTACCTTTGTAAAGAGAAGGAGCAAGGGAACAAATCTGCAACATTTCAGTGTGAACATTGAGAAAACAGGCACTTTGAGCTTGGGGGTTGGTGAGGTATAGAATGTAGCACATGATGGGTGTCTTTTAGGAACAAGACCAGACATGTTCCCCAGTTCCCAGCCTTAAACCTAAACTAAAACGACCAACTTTTAGCTGTGCTGTACCCCTATATTCAACAGGTGGAACAATCTACTTTTCTGTTTGCAGGAGAGCAACACTTGCTTCTTGTAGCATTGTAGCTTTTCATTAATTCACTCAATTCCCTTTTCACGTTGGTCAAAATACAGTTGGATTACAGGGCCAGGGCGCCCAAGATCTGAGCTAAATTCGTTGCTAGGGATTTTAGGAGTTTTAGAAATGTGGTTGTTTAAACACAACTTACCTAAAAGAAAGGGTTCAGTTCAATTCATTTGTTTCTATAGCGCCAATTCATGTTAAAGTCGTGTCAGGGCTCTGTACTAAAACATTCATTATAAAATGCCAGTTGGTAAAAGTTACAGTGGAGAGAACAAGTATTTGATTCACTGTTGATTTTTCAGGTTTTCCCACTTGCAAAGCTTGTAGATGACTGTAATTTTTATCATAGGTACTCTTCAACTGTGAGTGATGGAATCTAAAACAAAAATCCAGAAAAATACAATGTATGATTTTTAAATAATTAATTTCCATTTTATTGTGTGAAATAAGTATTTGATACACCAGAAAAATGAAACTTAATATTTGGTACAGAAACCTTTGTTTGCAATTACAGAGATCAGACGTTTCCTGTAGTTCTTGACCAGGTTTGCACACACTGCAGCAGGGATTTTGGCCCACTCCTCCATACAGATCTCCTCCAGAGACTTCAGGTTTCGGGGCTGTCGCTGGGCCACACGGACTTTAAGCTCCCTCCAAAGATTTTCTATGGGATTCAGGTCTGGAGACTGGCTAGACCACTCCAGGACCTTAAGATGTTTCCTACGGAGCCACTCTTTAGTTGCCCTGGCTGTGTGTTTTGGGTCGTTATCATGCTGGAAGACCCAGCCACGACCCATCTTCAGTGCTCTTACTGAGGGAAGGAGGTTGTTGGCCAAAATCTCACGATACATGGCCCCATCCATCCTTCCCACAATATGGTGCAGTCGTCCTGTCCCCTTTGCAGAAAAGCATCCCCAAAGAATGATGTTTCCACCGCCATGCTTCACGGTTGGGATGGTGTTCTTGGGGTTGTACTCATCATTCTTCTTCCTCCAAACATGACGAGTGGAGTTTAAACCAAAAAGTTCTATTTTTGTCTCATCAGACCACATGACCTTCTCCCATTCCTCCTCTGGATCATTCAGATGGTCATTTGCAAACTTCAGACGGGCTTTGACATGCGTTGGCTTGAGGAAGGGCACCTTGCGTGCACTGCAGGATTTTAATCCTTGACGGCGTAGAGTGTTACTGATTGTTTTCTTTGAGACTGTGGTCCCAGCTCTATTCAGGTCATTGACCAGGTCCTGCCGTGTAGTTCTGGGCTCATTCCTCACCTTCCTCAAGATCAATGATGCTCCACGAGGTGAGATCTTGCATGGCGCCCCAGACCGAGGGAGATTTTCCGTTATTTTGTATTTCTTCCATTTTCTAATAATTGCACCAACTGTTGTTGCCTTCTCACCAAGCTGCTTGCCTATTGTCCTGTAGCCCATCCCAGCCTTGTGCAGGTCTACAATTTTATCCCTGATGTCCTTACACAGCTCTCTGGTCTTGGGCATTGTGGAGATGCTGGAGTCTGATTGATTGAGTGTGTGGACAGGTGTCTTTTATACAGGTCACGAGTCCAAACAGGTGCAGTTAATACAGGTAATGAGTGGAGAACAGGAGGGCTTCTTAAAGAAGAACTAACATGTCTGTGAGAGCCAAAATTCTTACTGGTTGATAGATGATCAAATACTTATTTCACACAATAAAATGGAAATTAATTATTTAAAAATCATACATTGTATTTTTCTGGATTTTTGTTTTAGATTCCATCACTCACAGTTGAAGAGTACCTATGATAAAAATTACAGTCATCTACAAGCTTTGCAAGTGGGAAAACCTGAAAAATCAACAGTGTATCAAATACTTGTTCTCCCCACTGTATGTATTGAAGGAAGCCAGCAGATTGTGTCTCGAAACCAGTGCAGACCAGCTCTCAGCAAACTGTTAGAATAAAATTACTTGTAATGATTCATATTTTAAGCACAAGTTGTGTTCAAGAATGCAGGTGATACGTTGATTGAACTCATTTAATACTTTTTTTTAATCACATGTTGGCTCCATAAACTGGGTTTCAGTGTAGGTCCATTACACCAGGGGTTCTCAAACTTTATGGGTTCAGGGACCCCTTACAGTGGAGAAAAAGTTTTAGGGACCCCCCTCATAACTCTCATGTTTATTAAATAATTTTCTTCAATTTGTCTCTTTAATGCAGACATGGTCAACTGAAGGCCCGAGGGCCAAAAGTGGCCCTTGGACAATCTCCATCAGACCCCCAATATCCTTAGTTAAAAAAAACAACATAACTTTTAAATAAAGATTGATAAAAAAAAATAAAAAAGCGGCAATCTATCAGTGAGGCTTAAGGATATTTAAATTAAACATCTTACCCAAAACTAAAAAAAAAACAAATACATTTTTAAGTCATTGTGTTTCCATGCAGAACTAGACTGAACCTTAGAGACTTAGGAACACATATGTTTGGTTTGCGTGGCTCCGCTAACATGTTAGCTAAGACGTGTAATACAGTATATTGTCACAAGAGCCAGTTTACAGAATATATCTTATATTCCTAAAAGACTTGTTTTATAAAGCATGCTAACTATGCTCCAATAAGAAAAAAAGTCTTCTAGATTATCTGTCATAAAGAAAATTTATTTTCCAATTTATTGCTTTAAACATCTTGATGTGGCCCTTTGGGGGAAAAAAAAAAGTTGCCCACCTCTGCTTTAATGTAATAGAAATATTTGTGTAACATAAATATTCAAGACCTTTTCTTTAATAGTGTTAATGCAATTTTTTATACTTTTAAACACGGGGTATTTTTCATTCAAGACACACAAGAAAATGAAAACAACATTTTTAATTTCAACTTCCAAAAATTACAGTTTTGAGGAATTAACAGTATCAAAAACCACTTTTTTAAAACTTTATCTGTTCACATAATGAACAAAATAAATGTATTGCTTCGTCTTCAAATTATTACAGAAAACTCTTTGTGTATAATTGAACAGAATCATCACAGCAGTAGTCATACCAAGTAACAGGGCTTCATTTGTAAACTGACTGATGCTGCAACGCAAAAAGCGGGTGAGCTGGGGGGTTGGGGGCTGGGGGTGGGGGGGTGGGGGTTCTTCCCCCAGAAAATTTTGAATAAAGTAGATGTGATTTCCTGAATTTTGGTGTTTCGGTTTGTTAAACATCTACGTGCTTGTGAAAAAAATTATTTTATTTTTTGCGGACCTCCAAGCACCAGCTCTCGGACCTCCAGTGGGCCGGGGACCCCAATTTGCGAACCACTGCATTACACTTCAGTTTTTAGAAGCTAAAACTAAGAACTGTTGCTTATATTGGCTAATTTTTGGCAAACAAAATAGTTTTTTTTTAAGCATTTGTCAATTATATGTTCATTTGAATTACTGTTTTGTTTTGATCATGTTTAAAAAGGGAGATTTTAGTCAGAATATAAACCACTGGGCAAAGATTTAATTCTGCAGATAATAGGTTTCTTTCGGCTGCTCCCTTCTGCAGAGGTCACCACAGCGAGCACAGTCGCATGAAAGATTTGGCAATTTGTTTTTACGCCGGATGTCCTTCCTGATGCACCTGAGCCCGAACCCGCAAACCCAGGATTATAAGACCGCGGCACAGACCACCGAGCGACTGCAGCCGAGTGCAAAAGCAAAGATTGAGCTTTTAAACCTTCTGGGGTACAATCCATGATTAGAAGTTCAAGAATCTAAATATAAGGCGGTTGAATTTATTTTTACTGTGAGTTGGATTATGACGTACGCCAGAACACAAATCTGAGCAGCTTACTGAATGAGGCGAGGGAGTGAAAAGTGAGAAAATTTGATAGAAATAGTAATAATTTGATTAAATCTAATGACAAACCACAGCTCTGGACAGACAGGATGCAGAAACAAGTGATAATGATGTTTTATTGTGTCTATGAATGAATGTTGAGATTTTTTCCATGCTTTGTTGGTTAAATGTGTCATGCACATAGAAAAAAATCTGTGTTTTGACATAACAATGTGAACTCTCCGACCTTTTGACTCTTGGGTGAATCTTGTCAGATTTCAGGGAAGTGATACTGAACATCACCACGACTGAGTTGGTTGACTGCTGCATTTGGGCCTTTTTCTGACTTGGTAATAAAGCTGTGAAAAGGATGCATATGGATGAGTTGTTGCTGCTTCTGTGGTTCACATTTCCTGAGTATTTTTGGGCCGTTTGGCTCGGTAGCAGCTTGGCTCTGTCCTTGGCGTGCACTGAGAAGCAGACGTTTGCAAGCTGTAATTATCTGCAGTCCTCTGATGTTGTGGCCCCATCTTGTTTCAAAACAGATTTTTGTCCTTGCCTGTTATATAATAAGGTAAAAATGGGGGAAAATATCTTAAAAATCAGGTTAAATCTGTTTAAAAGTCACATTTTTTATAGCGGACCCTCCTTTTGTGGTCTCAGCTGCCCATTTAAAAAAAATAAACATTGGTCATTAAGCAAAACCTTTGCTCCGTGTGAGTTAACTCTTGTTTTTTCAGTTTGCCACAGGCTAACAGCGCTCCTGTTAATAGTCAGTCAGTGGTGATACAATCAGAAGCTGAGGGGGTTAAAGGTTCAGAGCTGTGCTTTGGTCCAGTATGTGCACGAGGAGTCGGTTCAGGGGTTGGATCTATGGACAAAGACCTCATTCACAGGACGGCCTACTGCCCAGCGAGGAGGGGCCGAACAGGGACTGGCAGGCTGCAGGCTGCTCTGTGCTCGGTCAAATACTGGCGAAACTACACAGAGTAAACCCACTTCACTGCACACCCGCCCTCGTGTTTACTGTCAGTTCATGTGGCCTCTTGTCCTGCAGAAGTTAGGCAATGGAAGTCATTAGCATGCATTTTTAGTTGACAATGCTACATATTCAGGTATCTACTGCTGAAGACCTTTATGCATTTATATTAAATCCTCAACTTGGATCTTTGGGAGTGAGGTTCTGTGGAAATGTAATGAACAGTTGATATTCTGATGTAGACAGGTCTTAGAAATAGAGTTTATTTCAGATTGGACACATCGCTAACAGGCTAGCTGTTAGCGAGGCCTAAGCCTAAGTGGGTTTTAGCTACTTTTAAACAACTCCAATGTCAAAAATGCAAGTTTATAAATCTTTATATTGCTGTCAATTTCACACCGCGTGATTATTTACAATCAGTATGGCTATGTCCAAGAACAAATCGCAACAGCAGCAGCTAGCTGTAGCCCTTTCAGTGCAGCATGAGGGACTTCAGACAGGATTGTCTTAATGTTTTTGCCAGGATAACCGTGTAATGTTAGTTTGACAGCAGAGTAAAGACATTTGCATGAACCATTTTTAAGATTGGAGTTATTTTAAGGAAGCAGAAATCCACTTTGGTCTTTGGACTCGCTGTTAGCCTTGTTAATCCAGTCTGAATTAAATTCTGCTTTTCCAATCTGAGGCGCTTCAAAGAGCTGAGATAATAATTTTCAATCGTTTTCACAGAACCCCTCTTCAACAGATTTGATTAACTGGTTTATGCAGTTAAAGACGGGTCAACTCAGCTTATTTTTGGGTTTTGAATTTTGTCTCGCTCGCAGTTTTAAATCTCTAAACTGTTTTTATTTAAGGTCGTACATTTGTGGCTGATCCACCTGACCCCAAACCAAAACAAAACCCACAAACAGCACGAGTCGTACAGTTCCACCTCTTAGTTCTGTTTCCCTTACCAGTCTTATAAAAGGTTTATACAGTATAAGATCCATGTAGGATCTGTGCGTCCTTTTTTTGCATTTTCTTTTCAGAAACACAAATTAGACACATTTTAAATTACATAAACAAACAACAACAATAAACAGATAAGTTGTGGGTCAACACAGATATCATTCTTTGAGATGACATCTAAGCATTTTACCAGATTTTTAAAAATCAAGGGCTTGTCTTTAGGAACTGAAAAGTTCACAGACTGTCTGTGAGGAGTGAATTAATTAATCTATGCACATTAGATTGAAAAAAAAAATCATTTTTAAAAACAGGTTGTAGTTTTTCATCACCACTTTCAGCCATTGAGGATGAAGGTTTAATTTTCCCCACGAGTTTTCTAATCAGCCTTCACACCTGGATTTCTATGAGCACAATATCACAGAATATGTTTGGGCTTATCAATACAAATAAAACTTAAATCTTTGATCAGCGCTAACTTAGGTAAAATTTAGTTTATTGAGAAATAAAATGTCCCCAAGGTCTGAAAAAGTGAGAAAGCTCTTTATTGAAGAACATTTGACCACACTGTAAAATATTGAAAATGTAAGCAATAATCTTTGATGTTTTATTTTAATTGTCTCAGTGGAAGAAGCAACCTCAGACTAAGTGGATAGATGAAGGTTTGGCACTTCACTGAAAATGCTTTACGTTTCAATACATGTGAAGGAGTTGTGCTACATAATCCACTGAGGATTGAAATATTTCACGAATGGTTGTAATTTTTAAACATACTTTGCAACTGTACTCACTCCCTGAATAGAAAATAGGAAACTTGCATTCATTCCAAACCACTCAGGGAGCTGGAGAAAACCCAAACCAATCAATTAGAGGGAGCTGGATCCACATTGCAGGACGTCCACAATATGCATAGGCCTAAGCTCAGTTTCCATAAACAAATAAACAAAAACAACAACAAACTGAGGGCTTTTTCTGTTGTGCTACTGCTTTTTATGATTATTTTTAATTTATTTACAGTTGGAGTGAAAGCAGAAATGGCAGCTTCATTTCCTTTTAGCAAACTTTCAAAAGACAGTGATCCCTCACCTATCACGAAGGTTACGTTCCAGAGACCCCCGTAGTAGGTCAAAATCTTCAAAGTAGCAGCGTTATATTTTTTGATTTTATATATATATATATATATATATAT
>NC_056498.1:51946582-52004807 GCF_014905685.2 Nematolebias whitei
TTTAAGGCTTTATAAACCTACAAACCTTTCCCACTCCCTTATAAACACTTCATATGCTCTTAAACACTTGGTCGATGATGATGATAACGATGAGATGAATGTACAGTACACACAGTATAAAAAACTGGGTTTAAAAAACCTGTGATACAGTGAAGCTGCAAGAAGTGATAGGTAGGCGTCTATAGGGGACATCCTCGCCAGATGCTCAAACCACATCAATGGGCTCATCTGGATGTGGAGGAGCAGTGGCTCTACTCTGAGACTCTCCCAGATAATCAAACTTCTTACGCAGGCGCTCAGAGAGAAAGTCCAGCCTGCAGAGGACACTCATTTTGACTTCCTGTATCCAAAATCTTGTTGTCTTGGTCACTGCGCAGAGTTTGTGACCACAGCGGAGGATAGGAATGTAGACTGATTGGTAAAAAGACAGCTGAGCTGGAAGGTGAAGCTCAATAATCACCACAATGGTAAAATTTACAATACAATGAAACATCTAAAGCAGGGGTCTGCAACCTTTACGACCAAAAGAGCCATTTTTACAACTTCATTTACTAAATTAAATGTGTCCAGAGCCGCAACAACCTGCTACAACGGTGATTATCAACTGGTGGCCCATGGGCCACTTGCCTAAGTTTTTTTGGAGGAGGCTTTTGAGGCCAGTGTCGACATAATAAAGCTAAAAATATCTAATGATCGTTAACATTTATTGATATCTTTACAATTTAATACAAATGAAAAGACCAGATTCTTGTAAAGGTGGTGGTGGGGTAGTTTTTTTTTTTTATAAAAAAAAAAAAATCTATGAACTGTGCAGACTTATGTGGGGTTTTTTTTTTTAAATGGTGGAAAAAAAACAATTAAGTATAGAAATAAAACAAAAAACAGCTAAAACTAGTACTTTTTTGTTGTTTGTATATCAACCAATAAAATTCAGTTTTATGTCGCTTTTGGTCAAAGCTTGAACGAGCCGCTTCAGAGGAACCAAGGAGCCGCATGTGGCTCCAGAGTCGCAGTTTGCAGACCCCTGGTCTAAAGTAATATTATTTAGATTTTAGCACAGTTCAGTAAAATTTGGGTATACTCTTTGTAGAGTTATCTCTGGAGGAGTTCATGCAATTTCAGGGTTTTGTGAAATTTGTGTTTCAAACTTCTCAACATATTTCGTTACAGTATTTGGACAGTAACACAGGACACATTTTACACTTTCCTACCAAACAAAGGCTGAGTTTCAGTCCGTCAGTGAGAATGAACATTGAAAAGCTGCCAGCGATGTGATAAGCACTCATGTTTCCTGGCTCCTCTTGTTGTTTTGTTAATCATCCATAGAATATTTAAAGAATGAGACTCAAAAAGGAGTTTGAGAGGGGAAAAAGGAATGTTTTCAAGTCCTATTACTTTCTGTTCTAGCATTTGGATCACAGATAACCAGCACTGACCTTGGCTGATAAAACTGTGGTTTTGTCTCAATTAGTCCTTAATAGAAAAACCAAGAAAAAAACAATCTAAACTTTTTATGATCGGCATGTTAAGAAAGCAGTGATGAGGAGGTTGTGATACTCTCCTTAGCAGAGTTAGTTCCAGTCATCTCTCTCTGGCTGCGCTGATGTTTCCAAGATGGGGATTGCAGGAAAACGGAACACAAAAGGGATATTATTTTACACACGTCCCAGTCCTACTCTTGCTGAGCAGAACTCTGGCTGCTGAAAATGGAAATTTGCTCGTCCAAGAAGAGAGACTGTTATTACCTCACTGTAATATTGGAAAAGGCCCATTTGAGCCTACTGCTTGATGTTTTGAGATATAATCAGAGTGGTATTTATACTAAATGTGTATTTTCTATTATTTTCTGCCTGGCTGCTCTAATTTTTCTTTTTTTTTAATGTCAGAATTACATTTTTTGTCACAAAACAAAAGTGAATTAGATCGGTCAAAACCAGCAGAAAGAAGAGAAATTGCATTTCCTGCGAGAATGCAATGTGAATACCGGTCGCTGAATGATGTAGCTGGAACCTGCTTAAGAGAGTTTACTTGAAATTCATTACTAGCTAAAAAATTGAAAGATAAAGCTGCAAGAAGCACAAAAAGGGAGGAAAAAAGAAAAATGCTCACAAAATTTGAATTTAGGTTAAAAAAGCTTAGATGTGCAGAAAAGCAGTACTTATCAAAAATAAGCTAAACGTAATGTGAATTAAGGCACAAGTAGAAAAAAGCTAGTAAAAAGCAAACAATAATAATAATTGCTACCTAAACATCAGGAGTAAAGAAAAATTAGCAAAGAGCAGGAAAAAACTACCATAACTTAAAACTAGAAGTAGTGAAAGTCTATCGTGAAATAAAGAAAACGCTATAGCTTGAATCCATAGGTAGCAAAACACTAACAAAAAAGCAAAACAATGCTAGCTTAGAGGCAGAAGTTGTGAAAAGCTATCAAAAATGGGAAAATGCTAGAAAAAAGCAAAAAAAAAAAAAAAAAAAAAGGAGTGTACTTATATATTGTTTTTCTACCTTATCAAGATACTCAAAGTACTTTACAACACAATCTGTGCCCTCATTTACCCATTCATACAGCACTCTACTTTTTCTGTACAAAGATTAATCAGAGCTTTATCACATTCTTACAGGGATGGGACACACATCGGAGGCAATGAGGGGTTCAGTGTCTTGCCCGGGACACTTCGGCATGTGACTGCTGGTGGAGTCGAACCTCCAGCTCTCCCATTGGAGGACGACCGCTCTAACCACTCAGTCACAGCCGCCCTAAAAAAACTGAGTCAAAAGTAGAAAAACGCTAGTTAAAAAAAGCACCATAAAGCTTTGAAGCATAAGTAGCAAAATGCTTGCCAAAAAGCATGAAAAATCTAGTTTAGAGCAAAAAGTATTAAAATGATAGCAAAAAGCAGGTAGGACTAAATACTATAAGAGCTAAATGTACTGTAGCAAAATGCTAAAGGAATACAGAAAAAAATAATCAAGAGCAAAAAGTTGCAAAACTGGTAAATCCAGTTTAACACTGTTAAATTTAACCAAATAATCAATAGAGAGCTTTGTTGACCCATGAGGTGTTCAGGTGTCAACTTTGAGATTTCTATGTGAAAGGGTTCCCCATATAGATGTTTAAAGAAAGGAGTGACCTTTGACCCCATGACCTTAAAATCAGTGTGTGTTATCTTTGGCTGCCATATTGATTTTTATTTAGCCATCAGGTTGTGTTGAGGATCACTTTTAGCTACTACGACATCTAATTTTAGCTTAAATTATCTAAAAATGAATGACTGGTGAATGAATGAAAATGTAAAAAAACTGATATCAGTGGAAAAGTAGATGACAAAAATAAACTAAAAAACTCAAATTAGCAGAAAGAAGCTAAAAGAAGACATAAACAGCTAAAAAGAGGCTGAAAAACAACAAAAAAGCTGAAATGAGCAGACAGACGCTTATAGAATATGAACTAAACAGAAAAAAATGATCACATTAAAGGTTAAATTAGCTGAAAAAGCTCAAACTAGCAGAAAAACAGCTGAAGGAAGCATAAAAAGCTGAAATAAGCGTTTTGATACCTTAATTCCTGAAATATGTCGCTTAAAAACTGCAGGATGAGTTAGATACTAAAAACATATAGAAGACACTTGAACAGGATCTCAATAGTGTGATTACTTAACAGCATTCACACAATTAAACAATATTTCCTGTATTTATTTATTTTATTTTGTTTGCACTTTAGGATTTCTCACAGTAAAACAGCATCTAAATAGTGCCACTTTGTTTCCTCCAGGTGTTGACGGGCACACCCGGTTCAGCTGTGAAGCTCACAATGCAAAGGGTGTCTCAACGTCCAGAGAGGCCCACATTAACATTAAAGGTAAAACAAAGATTTGTTTTAACTTAAACCTCAAAATTCTTCATAAATTGACTATATGAAGCTCCAAATCTCATTTTATTAAACCCAATTATCTGATTAAGTTATTTCCGTGTTGCGTTTTGTAGTTCTTCCCAGTCCGGTGTTTAATGTTACCGTGGTGGAAAGACAGTCCAACAAGTTGAGGCTGAGCTGGAGACCCAGACATGACGGCTTCTCTCCACTCACCAAATGTCAAATCAAGGTAAGTTTCAGCGCTGGACGAACGGTTCAATCATCATGGCATCATATCGATCACCTCCTCTCTGCTTCACGTCCCAAGGTTAAGGAAGTGAGTCGGAGGAAAGGCGAAGTGACGACAACCAGACTCATCAACATCACCGTGCCGCCTTTCCATTGTGAAGTCCCCGGGCTGAAAGCCATGACGAGGTACAACATGAGCGTTTCCTGTAGCAACGAGGTGGGGTCCTCCCCGGTCTCCACGTGGGTCCAGAGCAACACCACAGAGGGAGGTGTGTTCAAACTAACAACTTCATCCTTAGTAAACAAAACACTAATTCAAACTGAAGGCTTAGCATTCCTTCCATGCCAGAGTTTTAGACCAAGATCATCATGCTGAGGAATGATGACGCTTTTGTTGTTTTTGTAAAACAGCAAAAGCATGAACGACTCAGCAAATCAAGTTTTAGCTCAGTGTTTGCAAAATTGACCGAGTCAAAGCTAATTTTGTACGGACTAATGTTGATTCACTCTGGTGGCCATCTTGATTTGGATTTTCTCCCCAAGTTAACCAGTTGTTGATGCACATTCATTCCTTATATTCTGAAAGCATCATTAAACTCCATTCAGTGGTTCATGAGCTATTTTGCTAACAGACAAAGGACTAGCTTCAAAAGATAATGCTAAACTTTTAGGTAGAGAGCTTGGTCAATGAGCAGCACTCGGAGTACCATATTTTCCGCTGTACACATCACACCACCCTAAACGTCGCATCAGTTCAAAAATGTCTAATAAAGTGGAAAAACCCATAAATACATCGCTTCGCCGTACAAATCGCATCTATTATGCGTCACCGCTGACAACCCAGAAATGTGAGCCGAACTCGGAAATGTGGGCTGGCGTTGTGCCAAAAATCGATTGGCTGCCAAATGGTGACCGTGGAAGCTTGCACGGGAGGACTTTAACAAGAATTTAACAAGATTAACACTTAAAACAGTTATTTGTTTGCTCAAAATTGTAGCAAAGGTGTGTCTCAGTTGACCTTTTACCTAATAAATGCACTTCAATGGTCAAACTAGCTGCATTTTGCCAGGGCGGCGCAGCAAAATGAAGCTAATGTGACGGTTGCTCCAGGCGAGCTGGATGAAGGTGGCAGTCTATGGCAAGCCGATTGTGTCATTAATATCCACTTTTAGCTATTACATGACACAACAGCATGCCATACTACTCGAGTGCCATCTAGCGGCTGAAAATGGTAGTGTCGAATATTTTCAGTCAGAATGAATGAAAACGGTCAGATCTCAGCCAAAAATTGGTTTATAAATATGGGAAAAACCATAAATAAGTCGCTTCATCAAAAAAAAAAAAAAAACGTGACTTATAGGCCAAAAATGTGTTGCGAACAACTCTCAACTACTAACACACAACATATTTGCACAATATTTGTAAAATTGACTGAATTAAAACCATTTTTGTGTTTTCAAAGGCCAATTGACCGTAGTGGCCATCTTGAATTGGACTAGCTCTCAAAGTTAAATCAACTGTTGATCTACATCCATTAACTGTTTCCTGGAAATTTCATTAAAATCCGTTCAATGGTTCATGAGATATCATAAAAGGCAGAGTTGACTTCAAATTGTTATTGTCAAAACTTTAAATTAGGATCTCACACAATGTGTTAATGCTCAGAGGATGTGTAGGGAACCAGCTCCAACTACAACTTCTCTAAATTTTAGTTCAATATCCCAGAAATAAACCGAGTTTGTAGACGTGTTTTTCCAGTTTAGTTGTTTGAGGCAGCCATCTTGAATCAGTTGAAAATTTCACCCATTGTTTACTTTCGACAGGTTTCCCCCAGTGAGATATTTTAGTGATAGACAGACACTATGAGTATAGACAGACATGGGCAAAAAAACTTGATCATCTGCCTTTGCCTTTCTGTGTTGAGTGACTGAAACCCCCATAAATCAGAGGTTTGAGCCCGGCGTTTGTTTACATTCGTATCCGCCTCTTTATCTCACCATTCGTGTTTAAGTTTCACAGTTGCAGCACCGTGTGATTAGCTGCTGCTTTCTCTTTTCACATGTGCCCAGTGTAAAGCCTTCTCGCTCCGGCAGGATTTATCAGCAGGAATTTGCACAACTTGCACAACTACTGGACTACGATTTAAAAAAAAATGTGGTGACCACTAAAAATCTCTGTTGTTTTCCTGATGGGTCGCTCAGGAAAAAGGAGTGGCATCGCTCAGAAAACAGTTCCAACTGGGTGGAGCTGCTTTCTGTTTCCTTCCTAAAGCCACCACAGGGAACATGTTTAGTTGAAAGATTTGATTTGGTATTCCAGGAAATTACAAAATTCCAAACTGTTATCAGACATTCCAGTGATGACATGGCCTATTTTTCTTCAGTCCTATAGAAGTCTACTGTCTTTGTTATTAATATCACTAGTTCATTCAACCTTTATTTATACAGGTTAGTCTCACTGAGTCACAAGGACTCATTTACAAGAGAGACCTGGTTTAAACAAAACCACAGATGAGGTACACACAACAATAAACATTCATATAAAGACATGTAAAATGAAAAGTAAATAAAAAGAAACGATACACAACAACAACAAAAAAAAACATGTTACATTATAAAACGGTGTAAGATTCTAAAAACAGGAACATGTCTGCATTGATTTTTGCATTGAACTTAACAGTTGTTTAAAATCCCTTAGCGAGGCCAAAGTCAAAGAGCTTCAGATCTTTTTGCAAGGTGTTCCAGGAAACAGGAGCAGAGTAAGAGAAGGCCCTTTTGCCAAATTTGGTCCACACTGAGGGGACACTGGTAATGATGTCTTGGGAGCGCACGCTGTAGCTGCACTGACAATGTGTCATGTAGGAGATGTATGAAGGCAGCAGACCAATAAGTGATTTAAAGATGAAAATGTACCAGTGTGAGAGTCTGCATGAAGTTAATGATGACCATTTGACCAATGAATACAAAGTGCAGTGGTGGGTACGGTAGTTACAGCCAGTTATGAATCTTAGCGCACCATGGCAGACAGCATCCAACGTCGAGGTGCTTGCAGGAGCATTCATGAATAATAATGTTGCCATAGTCAATGGATGGAAGGAAAGTGGCAGTTACAACGCGTAACTAACATTCAGAGTTAGACAATAAGATCTATTTCTAAAAAAGAAACCCAATTTTACTTTCAAATTTTTTTACCAAGTTTTCAACATGAGGCTTAAAGAGAGATTGACCCAGATTCCCAAGTATTCATAAGAATCAACAAACTCAATAGGAACACCATTCAAAGATAAGATAGAAGGACCGCTGGTACTGACTTCCTGTTTGAAAACAACACCCCTTTGGTTTTATGAGCATTTAGCACCAGTGTGAGATGGAACAAAACCGACTGGATGATGTCGAAAGCAGACTGTAAAAGTTGGAAAACTTTAACAACTGTTTAACTCGACAATAAACAACTGTATCTTCAGCATATAAATGTAAAGATGCAACAGGAATGATCTGACCTACATTACTTATGTAGATTGTGAAGAGGGTGGGTCCTAAGACTGAGCCTTGTGGTACACCTATGCTGACAGTTAATATCTTTACCACTATGGTTTTAACTTGTGTTTTCAGTGCCGTCAATTTATCCTCAAAACGTCAGCGTGCATGTGAACGAGTCGTGGCTGGTGATCAGGTGGAAGCCTCCACCGGAGGATAAGATCAACGGCGTCCTGCGCGGTTACGAGGTTATCGTGAGGCATGACACGGACCACAAGACGGTGAGCTCATCTTCTTAACTTCACACGGTCCTGTTTTCCTTCTGTCTTTGCAGGATGTCTGGATTGAATTCTGCAGCTTGTGTCTCAATTTGATTTTTTCATCTATACAGATGTTTGTGTTTACTGTGTACTGAAAGTGGGAATTTCTACAGGGTAATAAACCACAGCTCCCATGATCCTTTGCTTCTTTATGATGACGTTTATGTTTCTTTTACTGACTAATATGATGACTGTATAAAGGAGTGTGGAAGACAGTTGTCCTTCCTGGTTAAATCACAGTCAACTTCCTTATTATCTGACTACAGGTCACCAGTTTCTCAGAAATGACCCAAAGAAACGAATGTCACTTACTGAGGAATGACGAAGTGTTTAGGCGATAATGTTTGTGTCCTGGCCTGCTCTCCTTTTTGTATTTCTGTGCCTGTTACTAAAATTTCTCAAAACCTACTGGGAAATTTTTTACAAAACATTCAGAAATTCATCATTGAATGAGCACCTAAAACTGATTAACCTTTGGAGTTAACTTGATTCAAGATAGCTGCTACAGCTAGCTAACATTAAAAACATAAAAACAGAACTAACTTGTCCAATTTTACAGATACTGATCTAAAATTTGGTGTGGTTCTTGTTGAGAGTCACCGTCACTAACAGATTGTTTCAGGTCTTTGTTTGAAGTTTTGTTTTTATTATTGGAGTTGTCTCTGTCTGTCTGTTAGCATAATAACTACAGCTCTTCGACACAGGTTTTCATTAAACTTTTAGAATACAATCATTGGATGGTAATAACAACAAAAAAGGTTCAATCGTGTTTATTTTGATTCTTATTTTTTAATTTTTTTTGGATGGTAATCTTGAACTGAACTATTTTTGGAGCCAATCGATTTCAAGATGGCTGCCACAGACATCCGTGACTTTATAAAATTAAAAATGGTTATAATTCAGTAAATTTTACAGCTATTGTTCTAAAGTTTGGAGTTGTTGTAGCTAAGAGTCCTTCACATCTCATACTTCAAGTGCTACACGTTGCAAAATATTTGCCTAAAATTTTAGCGTTACCAGCGTTACATTGTTTACCAGTCTGTTAGCAAAATATCTTTCGAACCATTGTAGGGATCTCAATGAAATCTCCAGAAAATAATCAGTGGATGAACATCTACAACTGTTAATATTTTGAAGTCAATCCAATTCAAGATGGCCATCACAGATAATGAACATTACCGTACACAAAATGGGCTACAGCTAGGGTCAGTTTTTCAAATTTTTAGCTAAAATGTTATGTATTAGTAGATGAGTACCGTTCACAACACATACTCTGAAACTAATATCTTACCATGTTGAATAAAATCATAAGTAACGTTGTTTTAAATGCTTGACCAAAATGGAAACCATTCTGTCATTTCTCAGCATAAGTCAGAGTCAGAGAGTCAGAGTTTCTTTATTGTCATTCGCACCTCATGTGGTACATGTGGTGGAGCGAAATTATGTACGCAGGGTCCCAGTTACATCCAACAATAAAATGTATAAGAAAAACAGTAATAACATCTAAGATATGAACTAAGAAAAACATCAACTAAATATACACTAAGCACTCATAACATAAAACATTGAACATCAGCACAAACATGAACATGAGTCTGTGAGCAGATGTGCACGCATGGACACATCAACATTGAAACAGATCAGCAGCAACATGAAACAGATCAGCAGCAGCATGATATGGTTTTTCACAGTGATTATTCTAGTTAGAGATTCATGAGTCTAACAGCCTCAGGGTAGAAGCTGTTCCTCAGTCTAGTGGTTCTACACTTAATGCTCCTTAACCTCCTTCCTGAGGGGAGTGGGGCAAAAAGTGTGTGTGCTGGGTGGGTGGGGTCCTTCATGATGCAGGTGGCCCTCTTCCTGCATCTGGAGGTGTAGACAATTAGACAATAAGACAATTGCATCTAAAACTCTTGCATGAAAGGCAGTAAGCAATATGTATATATTCAATAAAAGGGATGCCTTTAGTTTATAAAAGTACTTTTTTTAACTGTACTTTTTTTTTTTAACCGCCTGAAAGGCTGTCTGTGCGTAGTCATGTTTGTCTGCTAATACAATAGCGTGTTTCCTGTTCGTTCTATATGTGGTGTGGTCAAAGGAAGCTGATGATGTGAAAACTGTGGGGCATGTGGACATGAGTCATCAGAGTGAACGGAGAATGATAACAAAGGGGTACGAACTTTATGCCAAAGTAGTTTTTTTATTATCCCGATAGCACTACAATGAGGATGACTGGAAGTATGTGCAAAGTCAACTTGATATTCAGGCTCATCTGGCTTCATGAGAATCAAGAAAAATGGAGAAGTCAGGATACAGAAGCATTTGAATTGGTGGAATAAGTCATAACTAGAAAGCTCCTGGAGAAACTTAGATGGGGATTGCCGCGTGGCGGCCATTTTAGAGTCAAACGTCAGGCGTTTTGAATGAGAAAAATGACGTCTTCGTTTGCGAATTATATCGCCATTGTAACTGGAAATGATAATAGAAGTAATAGCACACATCACGGTGCTGAGCCGATCGTTTTGATATAAGATTTATGGGGGTTCACATTGCTGCATTCAAGTTGATGCAAGAGCAAGATATAAAGTTAAGAAACCCTAAGTCAGGTGGATAATAATAGGTGTCTGCCTTTCTAGGCAGTACCCAAAAATATTATTCATCATGGTGCCATCATCTTCTTTCAACTTTCATTTCATTTTCCAAACGCTGCTGAGAGTTTTGTGCTGCAGGAGCTGCTCATTTCCCTCAGATGACATCAATCATGGGTTCAGTGTCCCTCGTCAGCACTTTGCTAAAGCAGAGCACACCAGAAGGTTGCATGTGGTGTTGGGAAATTCGGCGCCCTGTCTGTCACATGTTCCTTCACATTCAGCACATGAGCTCTTCCAGAAAGTTTGGCCCCTTCTCTTTTTTTTTTTTTGTGTCTGTTGGAAGTTTCATTTTGTGAAACAATATTTGGCGTGCACTTCCTTTGATTTTCCCTAAAAGATTTCATAATGGAAGGGTCCCGACGAACACAATGCCACTTTTTCCCCCCTCGTGTTATTTTATCTTGCACAAAGAAATGGAGAGGTTTGGCATAATTTCCCATCAGAACATTCCCAATGTTTTTGACAGTTTACTTCATATTTAGTTTGCTTATTCTTTCAACTCGTTAGTTTTTTTTTCCCTTAAAATGGGAAAAAGCAATAAACCAAATGTGTTTTTTTTTATTTCAGGTGCACACTAACACCACGGTGGCCTTTGTACCTGTGACAGACTTTAATAAAACCTACAGCGTGGAGGTGGCTGCGTGCACGGAGGCAGGGAGCGGCATGCCCAGCCAACCAGTCTGGCTCTTTGTGTCAAGAGACAGTGAGTTTCTCTAGTGTTTTTATTCTTCTCGTCTTATCAGTCACAGTTTTTAAACTTTATAAACCTCCCAATAAAAGTGTACTCATGTCTTTAATAGGCCAGGGGTTTAGTACAGAGTAACCACCTCTGAAAAAAATCAGACATTTAGCATTATGACCAACTTATAAGCATATATACTGACGTCAATAAGTAAACCAACTAAACAATTGGGTAAAAACTGAATTTCAAGATGTGTTGCTTTGCTGTTTGTTTCTTTTGTTGCTACAAGTCTGATTAAAAACTTTGTACCCTTCAGTTTCCACAGTGGTTCTCAAAGAATCCTCCACTAATGGGCTTCAGCAAAATAAGATAAGATAAAATAAGATATAACTTTATTGATCCCGCAGGAAATTGTTGTGCCAGAGTTTCAACCCAAAGGAACAAAGAATCACACAATATATAAAAAATAACAGAGAATTAAAAACAAAACAAAACAAACAAAAAACAAACAAGGGATATAAAAGTAACAGAGAATAAAATAAAGAAAACAGAGGTATAAAAATACAAACAATTAAGATCTGAAACAGATCAGGTGTAGACAGAAACATTAACAAACTGTCTTTATTTTCAAAATTTTTTATGCTACTTTTAGCTTTTAACCAACATTTTGGTACTTTCAGCCAAATTTTGCCACATTTTACTTTTAGCTACTGTTTTGTTACTTTTAGCTAGCCTTTTGCCCCTTCTATTGTTTAGCAAGCTTTTTGTAAATTTTAGCTTTCAGCTGATGTTTTGCTACCTTTAGCGTGTATCTACTGTTTTTGGACTTTTAGCTTTTAGCTAGCCTTTTACTCCTTTTAGCTAGCAATTTGCTATTTTAGCTAATGTTTTGGTATATTTAGCGTTAATCAAGTGTTATGTTTATTTTAGCCTTCAAAACTCAATTTCAGCTTCTTCAGCAAATTTTGAAAGTCATTCAGTTCTCAGGGTTCACGCTGCATTATTACAGACAATTTAATTTATTCTAGTTTACTTTTTTTTTTTTATGTCTTTTTATTTTGTCCTCTGTACAATTTTCGATTGGTTAGGAAACTTAAAAGAGTTTAACACTGTAATGCTGTTATTGTAATACAGGAACTTGTTTTATACAAGCTTTATTTGGATATAAAGTATAAAAATATGTATACAACATCAAAATATTATTTTAATAATCTCAAACCACAGAACCTCCTGTGACCTTCGGTTTAAAGTGCCACGTGAGCTCTGATTGGCCAGTTATTGGTCTAAACAGTGACAGTGGAAGGCAGCTGCATGTTGAACCTGATAAAACAGATGAAATTAAAACAAATGGACATTTTGCTTTGCATCTTTCAACTAACTCATCTCGTACATCACATTTTTAGATACCTGAACATGATTGCGCTTCTTATTTTTTCCTCTCGCCTCAGAATCAGCGGTGACCCCGACGCCCAGCCCTGATTCACGGGGTCCAAACCCGGCGAACGTTGTGCTCGGTGTGGTTTTAGTCATCTGTTTTCTGCTGCTGGTCCTCGTTGCTGCTCTGCGTTTCCGCCACAAGATGCCCGACTCCTGTTTTGGGTAAGATGACAATCGCCTAACTTCGTACCAACCAACTTTGTTGTGATTTGGCGCTATATAAATAAAACCGAATTGAATTTAATCTTCCAGTTATACATATTTAATCTTAGAAGTTGCTCTGCAACTGGTATCGATGTGTTTACACAGATGTAAATGAATAAAACAGGATGAGGTAACTTTATGCCCACAGTCTGTTGAATAACACTTTGTTGGTAGTAGAAATACACATAATAATACCTTCCTGCTTCTCTTAATAAACTTCCCTCACTTCCTGTTAGTCATCTGTGTCCGCACTGGGAGGAAGTGTGCAGCTGTTCATTTTTTTTGCTTGTTAGGAGGCTCTGATTCACGTTTTCATCTCAGGATAAGGATAGGAACGTGTCACAGGCTGCTTCACAATGAAAAAAATAACATCCTTAAAGGCTTCCTTACTTTGATTGACTCTCATTTGTGAAATTAGTGGAATTACATTTTTTTACCTTTTCTTTGTCTCCCTCTGCAGATGGAAGTTTGGAGTTGGAGAAACTTCATATCCGATCATCCAGTACACCAACAGATCGTACAACCGAACAGCCGTAGCAGTCACACGTGTGTTTTTAAATTAAAATCTATAACTATAACATATATTAATGTTAATAGATTAAATAATAAAGCCTTGTTTTTTTTTTCCACTTGTCCAAAGTTGCAAATCTTGGCATTAGTGAAGAACTCCAGGCCAAACTTCAGGATGTGATGATCACAAGGACCCTGCTCTCGATAGGAAAAGTTCTTGGAGAAGGTGAGTGAACCGTTTCACAAGTGTTAGAGATTGTTGCATTCATGTCCACACAAAGTGCACGTTGCTGTTAGTTTAAAATATTTAACAGCTGTCGTTTACCAGGCGAGTTTGGCTCCGTCGTTGAGGGACGTTTAAAACAGCTGGACGGCCCGTCTGAGAAAGTTGCGGTGAAGACGATGAAATGTAAGATCTGTGCTTTTCTAATGGCTTTAAGTAATAATTACAGAGAGGGAAAAGTCAAATATTTATCTTTTTTTTTTTTTGGCTAACAGTGGATAACTTCTCTCATCGGGAGATTGAGGAGTTCCTGAATGAGGCAGCTTGCATGAAAGATTTTGACCATCCGAACGTCATCAAACTCCTGGGTGTGTGAAACAAGCGACGTCTCTGCACATCTGATTCGTTTCTTCACCTCCTCTGATCTGATTCCTCTGTGCCCACTGTCCTTTTTAGGTGTGTGCCTGGAAGTTAGCGCAGAACATTTCCCTAAACCCATGGTCATCCTCCCGTTCATGAAGTATGGAGACCTGCATAGCTTTCTGCTGCGCTCACGCCTGAGAGAGAGTCCAATGGTAGAGGTTCAGTCAACATTTTAAATACTCGTCAATACCCAGAGTAGAGTTTTAGATTCTAGCTGGAGACGCTGCATCGCATGCAAAAATGCAGCGTGAACGTTGAGGGACTGATCGGACATGATCAAATTTGTTGAAGAAGCTAAATCTGGAGTTAAAACAAGCCGAACAGAAGCTAAAAGTAACAAAACCAGAACTAGAATCTGAACTTTGCTAAACTGCAGCTGAACGCTCAAAAGAACAAAACAGTAGCTACAAGCAGCAAAACCATAGCTAAAAGCTAACTGTAGAAGAATACTAGCTGAAAGTAGCAAAATTGTAGCTAAAAGCTAAAATTAGCAGAGCAGTGGCTACAAGTAGCAAAACTGTAGCTAAAAGCAAACAGTAGAAGAATAGTAGCTGAAAGTAGCAAAGCATGTAGTTAAAAACGAAAAGTAGCAGGGCAGTGGCTACAAGTAGCAAAACTTTAGCTAAAAGCTAAATGTAGCAAAACAGTAGCTAAAACTTAACAGTAAAAGAATAATACCTGAATGCAGCAAAGCATGTAGCTAAAAGCTAAAAGTAGAAAAAAAACTGTAGCTAAAACCTAACAGTAGAAGAATAGTACCTGAAAGTAGCAAAACATGTAGCTAAAAGCTAAAAGTGTCAGGGAAGTGGCTACAAGTAGCAAACTTTTAGCTAAAAGCTAAAAGTAGCAAAACTTTAGCTAAAAGCTAACAGCAGAAGAATAGTAGCAAAAACTAGCAAAACTGTTGCTAAAAGTAGCAGAGCATTGGCCACAAGTAGAAAAACAGTAGCTAAAAGTAGGAAAAACTGTAGCTAAAAGCTAACAGTAGAATAATAGTAGCTACAAGTACTGTAGCTAAAAGTAGAAAGACTGTAGCTAAAGCCAAAAGTATCTGAAAAGTATTTAATAAAGCAGTAGAAAGGTAGCTACAAGTACAAAAATTAAAGCTATATTCTAAAAATAGTAAAACTGTAGTTTTAAGATGAAAGCAGTAAAAATTCAGCTAGAAGTACCAAATTTGTAGGTAAAAGCTAATATTCACAAAGCTGTAGGTAAAAGTCAAAAGTATCAGAATGGTAGCTACAAGTAGAAAAACAGTAGTGAAAAGCTAAAAGTAGCAGAACAGCAGCAACAAGTATCAAAATTGTAGCAGTAGCTAAAGGTAGTACAACAGTGTTTAAAAGTGGAAAGCAGTAGAAAGCTAGCTACAAGTACCAAAATTGTTGCTAAAGGCTAATAGTTGCAAAACTTTGGCTAATGTTAAAAGTGTAAGAACAGTAGCTAAAAGCTAAAAGTAGCAGAGCATTGGCCACAAGTAGAAAAACAGTAGCTAAAAGTAGGAAAAACTGTAGCTAAAAGCTAACAGTAGAATAATAGTAGCTACAAGTACTGTAGCTAAAAGTAGAAAGACTGTAGCTAAAGCCAAAAGTATCTGAAAAGTATTTAATAAAGCAGTAGAAAGGTAGCTACAAGTACAAAAATTAAAGCTATATTCTAAAAATAGTAAAACTGTAGTTTTAAGATGAAAGCAGTAAAAATTCAGCTAGAAGTACCAAATTTGTAGGTAAAAGCTAATATTCACAAAACTGTAGGTAAAAGTTAAAAGTATCAGAATGGTAGCTACAAGTAGAAAAACAGTAGTGAAAAGCTAAAAGTAGCAGAACAGCAGCTACAAGTATCAAAATTGTAGCAGTAGCTAAAGGTAGTACAACAGTGTTTAAAAGTGGAAAGCAGTAGAAAGCTAGCTACAAGTACCAAAATTGTTGCTAAAGGCTAATAGTTGCAAAACTTTGGCTAATGTTAAAAGTGTAAGAACAGTAGCTAAAAGCTAAAAGTAGCAGGACAGTGGCTAAATAATAAAAGTGGCCAAAGCTAAAACTGGATAAAAAGAAGCTAAATCCAAAAGTAGCACTGAAAAGTAAAAATAAAAAAATCACTTTGTATTTTTTCATGGGGCAAATATTGTGAATAAAGCATAAAAGTTACAAAAAGCACAAAAGGCACAGTGCAGTATTCCTGATCTAGCTGGAGGTTTTGCTGTATGAAAAAGTCAAATAGCACAAAATATGCGATATTTAAAATAAAATAAATTAAATTAATTAAAACATGTGTGAATGCTGACTCAACGTTCAGGCAACACGACTAAATGTTTCTGTTCTGACACAGTTCCTGCCCACTCAGACCCTCCTGAAGTTCATGGTTGACATCGCGTTGGGGATGGAGTATCTCAGCGGTCGTAACTTTCTGCACCGTGACCTGGCAGCTCGCAACTGCATGTAGGTTTCAAAGTTTTCTGCCTGACTCTGCAGCTGCAGGCGAAATTTAAATGCAGAATATCGTTTCCTCACAGATGTAGCACCCACAACATGACGCAGATAACCATAATGTTTGTCATCAAGTTCTGACGTCATTTGTTTTCCAGGCTGCGCGATGACATGACGGTGTGTGTCGCAGACTTTGGCTTATCTAAGAAGATCTACAGTGGAGATTATTACAGGCAGGGCAGAATCGCCAAAATGCCAGTAAAATGGATCGCAGTGGAGAGTCTGGCAGATCGTGTTTTTACAGTAAAGAGTGATGTCGTGAGTACAAACTGCATCAAGGAGGCACTGAAAGAATACAAATCTACGGTTAAACCAGACTGTTTCATATTTTACTTGGAATTAACACATTAAATGCACAGTTTGCCATACTGTTTAGAATATTAGCAGAAGGCTTCAAGAACAAATTATAATCATTATTTTATTTATCAAAAAAGAAAAAGTTTTGTACCCAATAACACGAAGCCACAAGACTGCCAACAAAAAAGCTCATTTGGATTTATATTAAATGTGTTTAGTTGTTGATCATTCAGCACTGTCCGGTATATATTTTTTAAATATATCTGAAATAAATTATGTGCGTCATGCAGTGGGCGTTTGGTGTCACCATGTGGGAAATCGCCACACGAGGCATGACGCCGTACCCCGGCGTCCAGAACCACGAGATTTATGACCATCTTGTTGAAGGTCACAGACTGAAGCAGCCGCCGGACTGTTTGGATGAACTGTGAGTTTTCCCTTTTTCGTTGTTGTTTTTTTTATTATTTCAGAATCTTTTCATTTTGGTTTAAACCTCATCAAAGTCATGATGTGCAGTACAGTAGTCCAAGTATATCGCGGGGGATCCGTACCTTGAAGCCCTGTGAAAAGTGAAAACCGCAAAGTAGGAATGGTAGTACAAGTAGTAAATACTAGTTTACTATATATATATATATATATATTTTTTTTTTTTTTTTTTTTTTTTTTTGTGGTTCGTTTTTCGCAGACTTGCTACTTCGTGGCTTTTCAAAGTAAGATTGGACATGACACACAGTTGGCTGATTGATGGATGAGCCGCACGATCGCATGGAATTATTGTTTAAAATAAATTATTTTAAATTGTTTAGCACCTGCTGCACCTCTGTGTTGCCCACAGCTGAAGGAGAAACTTCCTCCTGCATGTGTCAGGATCTCCGCTCTGCCACGGAGAAGTAGGCGTGGCCAAGAGCAGCCATTCTGTGCTCTTTTAGATCATTTAGAGTAGAAATAAACGACTACTTACTTCTTGTACTACTATTCCTACGGATCCCCCATGATAAACGATGGACTACTGTATTTTAAACAACATTTCTAAACTCTAAACGCTCTAAAAGAGCACAGCATGTCATGATCTCTTCTCTCTGCCACCTGCCAGCGCTCTTGGCCACGCCCACTTCTCCGCTGCGGAGCAGTTTCTCCAGCAGCTGTGGGCTGCACACAGGTGCAGCAGGTGCTAAATAATCTAAAATAATTTATTTAAAATAAAAATTCCATGCCAATCATGCGGCTCATCCCTCTATCAGCCAGTTGTGTGTCATGTCCAATCTTTCTTTGAAAAACCGTGACGCAGCGAGTCCGAAAAACGAACCGTGACGTAGCGAGGGATTACTGTACATGAAAATCTAGCAACATACATGTTTCCAAGGGAACAAAATGAAACAACATATATCAGTCATGTTGTGATTCTGGGATTTTATGTTTGGTTTTGTAAATTTTACGTTATTTTTGTGGCTTTTGTTTGTTTTTTTTGGTTAGATTTCCTTGTCAATTTTTAATTTTTGATTTTTTTTGTGTTTAGTTCATTTTCCTGTGTCCCTATGGGATCATTCATTCTTTCATTGCCTCAGTCCTGCCCCTCAGTCCACACCTGCTCCCTATATTCGTTAGTCTCAGCTGCCTCCACTTACTTCAACACCCTCAGTCTCATTATTGTCTTGGTTTGCTCCTTTCCCATCAATCATTTCATCCATCTTCCTGCCGGTTCCTTTGTGATCCTCCAGACTTTACACCTTGATGTTTTTTATTGTTGTTGGTTTAGTTTTGCTCCCCCATCAGCCTTTTGTTTTTATTCATTAAGCTCTTTCATTTCATTGAGTCCTCGCCTGAGTCCTGTTCAGTAAAACAAGCCCTTTAAAAAGTAAATACTGCACTTTAAACTGGGTTAAATCAGTAGTGTTGGTCAATTTTAACAAAATCAACCACAACTTAATTCATTCACAAAATTATAACTTGGAAAATGATTATTTGAAGTTTTTGGAAACGTATCTAGAACTTCATGGTGAGCTATAAATAACTCTGCGTACATGAATAATTTAACTATCTATGTTGGTATGTCTATGTACATAGGTCTATGTAGGTTAAAATAATTTAACCACACCAAATTTTAGTTCGGTTAAAGCCAATTTAAAGTCATTTTAGTGTTAGGTTTGATTAACTGTGGTGGCCATCTTGAATCAGGTTGACTTGAAAAGTAAATCAGTTGCTGCTCATCCTGTGATATTAGAGAGTTTCATTAATTCCAGGGGTTCGAGATATTTTGCTGACAGACAGAAAACCAATACAAACAGACAAAGGGAATTACACTCACTTTTTATGGCAGTGGGTGATAAAAAATAATTCTGCATAAAATGCAGTTTTAAAAATGCAAATGCTAATTAAAAAAATATGTGAAATTATGGTTTTACTTATAAGAGAGAAAATTATTAGTTTCACTATTAATACTGTAAATGATATAAAAGTAGAAAAAGTTTTTAAAAAGCCACAGACCCCAAATATTGAAAGTGCATTTAGCATATTTGCCTAAAACCAGTTTTTAATTTTCTTTTTATTTTTTTGACAGAATTGTGAACCTTCCCTAAAATATTCTCCTGCATGTATCAGAAATTAATTTACATTTCATCATTTCATGCCAACGAGTCTGTCCTGCTTTCAACTCTTGCAGCCTCTTAAATGCAAGTTTTATCACTACTATATTTGCGTTTTTGTGTCTCTTTATTTTAAATTTTATAGTTCTCAAAAGTTTTATTTCTTGACTGGTTTGTACTTAACCTGCTTCAAAGAATAAAACCAAATACAGATTTTGTAGCTATTTCCATCTCTTTTTGCGTTAGCTTTATATCAAAACAGAAAATTAATAATTTTTAACATTTTCTGTTCAGGTATGAGATTATGTACAGCTGCTGGAGAGCCGACCCAGTGGACCGACCTTCGTTTCCTGAGCTGCGGGAAAGGTTGGAAAAGCTCACAGAAAAGCTTCCAGAGTCTTCCAGCAGAGAGGACATCATTTACATCAACACCAGCTTTCCCGAGGAGGACGCTGCGGCGCAGCTCGTGTTCGGCTCCTCGCCGTCCTGCAGCCGCCAGGCAGCAGAAAACACCGTCGTCACCGCGGACGTTCACGGGCGCCAGGAGGACGAGGACAACGGGGACAGCGACCGTTATGTGGTGGTGGTCTCCTCGAGTAACTCGCAGAGATCTCCTGCTGTGGACACTCCTCTTCTGTCGGGAGAAACTTTAAATCAGACACATGAAGACATGAGGACTGGTGAAACGGCCATGGATCACAGTTCATGTGACACTTTGTTTCTTTTATAACGCTTCGCTCACGACGGATCAAAACTCTCAGCACGGTTCACTAACTGGTTTGTCTGGTTGCACTTTAAACACCTCAATCGCCCACTTTCCAATTATTAATGTTGTTTGTCCTCCGTGTGGCCAGCTTACGTTTCAGGGTCAGGAATATTTTGAGACAACACCAGACATGTTAAAGCACACGTTCCATAAGCTACAGACGCTCTGAAATGTGAAAACCTCGACAGTATTCTGCGTTTTTGTGTTAATAAAAAAATGTAAAGACTGATAAGTTGATCTTGTGTTGTAAAAATAAATATTATTTGCATAGAAAATATTATGAGACTAACTTTTAATGATAAAAAAGGTGCAAAAAAGATCAAATTAATTATGTTGAATTAAGAAAACACAAGAAAGTGTTTTAAGTATTTTAATAAAAAGTGCTCAGTGATGGTCACTCATTGCAGTGGTTCCCAACCCTGGTCCTTGAGGAACACCATCCTGCATGTTTTAGTTGTTTCCCTGCTCCAACACACCTGATTCAATGTTTTAATTAATCCTCATTCTCTGCAGAAGCCTGTACTGTAAATCACCTATTTGTTAAAGTCAGAGGTTTCAGAGCCGAGAAACAACTAAAACATTCAGGATGGTGTTCCTCAAGGACCAGGGTTGGGAACCCCTGACTTAATGTATGTATTGTAAATGAATCTCAGCTACAATCACATTCAATTTTATTATTATTAGTTATTTTGTCCGTTTTCTATAGGTCAAATGGTTGTAGGCACATCTTGAGTAGGGTCGGCACAAAAAATAAATCAGCTGTGCATGTACATTCTGCGATTACCGCTGAAAATTTTTATATTTTGCTAACAGAGATGATTGCAAATATGTAAATGGCAAAACTTCTAACAAAGCTCAAAGTAACAAGTTGAAGATAAGACTCTGATATTACCACACCATATTTTAGGTCAGTATCTGTAAAAGTGACCAGCCTTTTACTGAATATATATATATATGTGTGTGTATGTACTGTATATTCTGTAAGTATACAGTACATACAGAAATGACTAATAATAAAATGGAACAGTAGTGACATTTAAATACAACTGCTTGGTTTGGGAGTCTCTTTACACGTCTTGAACAGTTTAGATACACAGTACAATACATTTGTTTGAACTGCTTAATTTCCAAAGACAAAATGTATATATATTTTGAGTGTAGTTATCGAAATACGTACAGTATTTTCTCCACACATTTATTTACTTTACATGTTAGAGGTCGTAAGTCAGAGTGACTTTTTCATCCAGAAGTGTTATTTTTACATTGATTACACAATGTCTTGGAAGAGAAATTTAAACAATGATAATGATGATAAAGAAACATATTAAAAAAACATTTTTAATTTGTCTACAGAACACAAAACATTCACAAATCTTCAATGCTGCAACACCCCAGAGATTGTTATTACTAAGAGAGCTTCAACTTAAAAAAACAAAACAGATTAATCAATTTTCTGGAGAAAAAAAAAATGATCGAGGTATATTTGTAAATGTATATTTCCATAAGTTCTGACTTGTTTCTTTTTGCTGCAACACCCGACGCAGTGTTTGATGTATGTTGCGTTCACGGCGCCTCCTGGCGGGAGGGAATTATCAAAGTCATGAGCAAACATGGCAGCTGCTGTCAGGATGCGGACGTGGAGCAGTCCGTCTAAAGGGGATTTGTATCCGTGGGTGGTCGTTCTTGTAGCTTTACTCTGTAGCGTAAATGAAGCTGGAGCAGCTCCGGAGACAGGGTTGTGGAAAATCAACGTTGATAATGTGAGTGTCGCGTGGAAACTCTAAAAACTGCGGGGCACCTCAAGCTAACGTTAGCCACACTAGCCGTGTTAGGTTCACTTGCTTGGAGCTGGTTTGCTAATTTGACAACGTTGTCCTTGACTGAGAGTATTTCCTTAGCAACTTACAATAACAAAACGTTATCCTTTATGTTATCTGTTAAAATGCACATGCTAATAGAGAAGAGGATGCTTTAGCTTTACTAATTAGCGCTTCAGGGTTGGCTAACGGCTAGCTAGGTTTAGCCAACTCAGTTGAACTGTGTGTGTGCGTGCGCGTGCGCGTGTGTGTATATATACACATATATAGAGGTTGTAGGTCAGAGTGACTTTTTCACATCTAGAAGTGTTATTTTTACATTGATTTCACAATGTTTTGGAAGAGCAATTTAAACAATGATAATGATGATAAAGAAACATAAAAAAAAAACCAACATTTTTTATTTGTCTACAGAACACAAAACATTCACAAATCTTCAATATATATACACATACATACTATAATTCACTATACTATAATACTATACTATATACTATACTATATCATACTATAATACATGTATATATACACAAACATACACATACAAAATATAATTCCATAATCCAGTGGTTCCCAAATTGGGGTGGGAATTCCAATTTATACGTGATTCATAAAACATCAAATCTCTAGAAATCAACTTGCATTTAAAATCCATTGATTATTTCTTACCCTAGTTGCTACAAAGATTATAAATTAAATTTAAAATAGCTTTGTTGATGTTTAGTCTGTTTGTGAGTTGTCCTTATGCCATTTTTAAATAGTTGGTAGCAATTTTTGTACATTTTAACGGGCAATAGAACAATTTGTAACTATTATTTAGAAGGTTTTAGGGACCACTGACACATGTGTGTCCTGGCCTGTATTTATTGCTGTTTTGCTCAACCTGTGTGCGTACAAACAAACGCCCAAGTTCTCACCTTTGTTTACCAGCAGCTCACTCAGAAAACAGTTTTCCTTCAGCAGTCCTTTTTTTTTTTGCTTCATGAAGACACTTCTTAGAGTTTTGTCCTTGAAGAAATAGAAATCCTCTGATAAATAATGAAAGCACTGAGAAGATTCAGTTTCCTGTACTCTGGTTGTAGTATTACGTGTCTTCAGAAAAGACTCAGGCTGTTGTGGACCAAATGGACAACAAAAGTTTCCAGTTAGAGACCGTCTTTTCCTCATTTAAAGCAGATACTGACCCTAACATTCATTGCTTTTTAAGTGCAAAACAGCGTCAAGAACTTTTTATTATTATTCAGTTTGCTCAAGTATTAATTAGAATCTCATCTCTTCGTGCATCGTCGCTGACGGTTTTAATGGTTTTACAGACCTCAAGACCACTGCTATTGAGGAAAGTCATGTTTGGAGTCACTGATATTGAACTGAAAGGTGAGATGTGAAAAGAATTTGCTTCTGGCTCAATAAATAAAAAAAAACTAAACTGTTTTTAAAGTGTATTATTTAAATGTCTTTTTATATTTCAGTTGTGTCTTTTTATTGCCCCGGGGAGGTGAACTTTACTATTCACTGGTTTTTAAAGTATTACCACTGCTACAATGAATACAATAATATTGAAGTAAGTACACGCTTTATGTCATTATATTTTCTGGTGAGTTGTCGTTCTTCTGTTTCTGATTGTTGCATTTTGACTGTGTCAGGAGCTGTACGACAAGACGCCTCAGAGTCGTGGGCATAGCCTGGATCCAAAACCCAGCAGTCCGGGAGAGTACATCGAACACAAACACGGTTCAATAACGTGCACCAACGATTTGCATTCCTTTCCGATGCTCAGAGTAGGTGGACTTCTTCAACATCGACGGCACATTTCATACGTTGACATTAATTACAGCTCGTCATCTGTTTGTTTTGTCAGAAATCCAAGGCAGCGCCACGTCCAGTCACCCTACTTTCCGAGAAAGAAATGCTCGTGAGAAAACACACTGACGTTATTCACGAGAACAAAAAAATCAAAACAAGAAACTAAAGTTATTTTCAGAAAACTGGGCTGTAAAGTCACAAAATGAGTGCATTGTTTTAAATATTTTCCACTTGATGAGTTTGTTTAGTGTGCTGTTTTCCTCTCATGCTCCTTTTTCTTTCTAAAATGTGCAAACACTGTATTCTTTAGGCAAAACTGGCCGATAAGAGTTGGATTTCTGAAGAGTATGACAATATTAAGAACGGAAGTCAAAAAATAAGAGACAATGTCATCACTACAACATGGAGGGATGGACCTTACCTGCTGGTTGTTAAAGTCGTGTCTTCAAAGAAAGAAAATTGGAATTTAACAGGTGATTTTTTTTTTTCCTCAGTTTTTTTGTACCTTAACTACTTCTGAATACTTTGTGCTTTTTCAGCCATTCATGTATCAAAAGGTTCGTTCAAAAGATGGTTGCAATGGATTATGTTTTATGTAACTTATACTTTTTAAAATATTGACATTTATTTACAAATATTTCCTCTTATAAATACACATGTACAATAGTCCCTCTTTTATCACGGGAGGATCCGTACCCTGAAGCCCCACGATAAGTGAACAACTATGAAGTAGGAATAGTAGTACAAGTAATTAATTTTATTATTTATATATTAAGGCGTTTTAAACCCTTCCCACACTTGCAATATTCTAAACAATGTTTCTAAACGCTCTAAAAGAGCACAGAATGTCATGATTTCAGCTTTCTGCCTCCACTGCCATCTGCCGCTTTTGGCCACGCCCACTTCCCTGCTGCAGAGCGGAGATCAGCTGATCAGCTGCAGGAAGAAGCTTCTGCAGCTTGGGCTGCACACTGGTGCTAAATAATTTTAAAATAATACGTTTTAAATAAAAATTTCATGTCGATCGTGCGGCTCATCCATCAATCTTCCAATTGCGTGTCATATCCAATCTTATTTTGAAAAACCGCGCTAGAGCAAGTCTGCGAAAAACGAACCGCGATGTAGCGAGGGACTACTGTATTAGACCTCTTCTTTTTGTTCTTTTTAAAATCTACTTCAACGTACTTAACCTTATTTTACTTTTTGTTTAGCTTTTAGCTGCCCTTTTGGTACTTTTAGCTTTTAGCTAACATTTTTTTTATTATAGCTTGTAGCCAAGACTTGCATTTTTAGCTTTTAATTAGGCTTTTGCTGCTTCCAGCTATGCTATTTTACTTTAGCTTTGGTCTTTAACTATCGTGTTGCTTTTAACTAGTCTTTGGCACTTTTAGCTTGTGGTTACTGTTGGATCCATTTAGCTTTTTACTTCATTTATGCAGCTTTTAGCTAGCTGTTGGCTGCTCTTAGTTTTTATGTGGTGTTTTACCGCTTTTGGTTTGTAGTTAGCATGTTGCTTCTTTCTTGCTTTTAGTTGCTGCTCAGCTTCTTGTAGCTTTAGCAGCTCCGTTTCAGCTTCTTAAGCACATTTCAGTGAAGCCATTCGGTGCTCACTTTGCATTTTTGCACAAAATGCAATTTCTTTTGTTTGTTTGTTTGTTTGCTGAACGAGTTACTGATCACCTGGCACAGAAGAACTTGCTGTCATTTTCTGTGGTATTTTAATTAGTGTTGTGTTTGAGGAAGTTGTATTTCGCAGCTTTCAAGTACTAAGATGAACTTTTTATGAGTTATGAAACGCTTCGGTTGTTTAATGTAAGTTGTTTGTTTTCAGTTAATGTGGTGATGAAAGGCAACCATGGCTTCATCTCTGCCACCGAGTGGCCCCTCATGATCGTAAGTGGATGCCTCTAGGAAAAATATGTTTTTTGTGGCTTGTGTTGAAAACTTTAATTTGTGTATGATGTCATGTTCTATATGTAGTGACTTTTAAGTGAATTATTTACTGGTCCTTGTGGAGCGTAGGACTTTTTATAGTAGTTTTCCTCCCGATACATTTCATGTTAAACCAGTTTGAACATTTATTGAAAATATAATCTGTATGTTTTGCAGTGTTTAACCTGATTTAACCTCAAAATAAAAAACAAAAGATGGATGGATAATTTTAGATGAGCAGCTTTTCAGGAAGTTGCTCTCCAGTTAATGAAGAGCTTCCACGCGTGCTGGGTTCACAGGCTAATTGTTGCGGTCTGTTTGCAGTTCTACATGGTGATGTGTGTAGTGTACATCCTGTACGCTCTGCTGTGGTTTATGTGGGCGGCCTGCTACTGGAAAGATCTGCTGAGGATCCAGTTCTGGATCGCAGGGGTCATTTTCCTGGGGATGGTGGAGAAGGCGGTCTTCTGCGCGGAATATGAAAACACCAACACAGTTGGTTCTGCTTGTAAGTATCTTGTATAATGTTTGTGCATTCGGGAGCCATTTTTAAATGTATTTTATTTGTTTTTGTAGCTCAGGGCTTGTTAATCTTTGCTGAGTTGGTCTCCGCTCTCAAAAGAACTTTGGCCCGGTTACTCGTCATCATTGTCAGCCTGGGATATGGCATTATAAAGTACGTTCACTCATGTCCTTACGCACCAGTTCATGTTGATCAAAATAAATAAACATTTTATTAGAAACAGAAGAAACTGTATTTTATGCAAAATGCAGTGCGTGTGCCGAATTATTTTGCAGATAATTGTTGAATGAATGAATGAACTGAATTGTTAAGGTTAAGACGAGCAAAAAAGTAGCTAAAAGCTGAAATAGAAATCCCATATAATGCTCAAATTAGCTAAATTAATGCTATAAGCTAAATGTTGCAAAACCATAGCTAAGAGCTAAAATTAGCGAGACTAAAGCAAAAAATTAGCATAAATAGCCAAATATGTAAAAAATTGTTTTAAAGGCCTTCAGTGTATTTTAATGGAGACACGTTTTGGATAAGTAAATCTAAATAATTTAAAAAAAGCAACAGTTACTAAAAGTTATAACACTATTTCAGTTTGAGCCAAACTTCTCTGGATGTGAATATTTAAAATGGCACGAAGTATGCGGAAGTATTTTGATGGACAAATACATTCAGAGGAAACTGCAAACAGGAAACAAGAGTGTTAAAGCTGAGTCAGCATGCACACAATGATGCTTTCTTGTTTTTAGGCCACGACTTGGAACTGTGATGCACAGAGTTGTGGGGCTCGGCTTCCTTTACTTTGCCTTTGCCAGCATTGAAGGCATCCTGAGGATCACAGGGGTGAGTTATACTCTTTTTGTTTTTCTAACTCAGATTAGTCTTTATTAACGTCAATATGGTCTGAAGCTGAAGGCAACGTTTTGCTTATTTAATCCAAGAAAATAAAACCTTGCATTCATAAAATAATATAAAGCAGAAAGATAAACATTCCTCAGCTTAAAGAAATTCTCATCAGCTGGTGTTGTTTCCTTTGTTTCACTATTAAGGTTGTTTTCCCACTGCTTGATTGAAACTTAAGTCATATTCAGCACTAAGAACGTTCTTTAGGCTTTTGTTGGTTTGTCTTCAAGCACTTCACTTGATAACACAGTTTGTGTATTTATTTATTTATTTTCATTAAAACAATGGATTACAAACCCAAGGGTCGAGACAATGGCCCGGCTCTCATTACAGCAATTGTTCTGGCTGTGTTTGAATCCTGCGCCATCTGGTTCATATCCTTCCAGCGTATTAATCAATGAGGAGTTATTTTACTAACGAAACATGAAGTATCTGTTTGCTGAGTCGCATAATTTATGAATGTAGTAGTCCCTCGTTTATCGCGGCGGATCCGTACCCTGAAGCCCCTCGATAAGTGAAAAACCGCTAATTAGGAATAGTAGTAACACTCTTGCAATATTCTAAACGATGTTTCTAAACGCCTCGGCTGCTCTCGGCCACGCCCACTTCTCCGCTCTGCACGGAGATCAGCTGATCAGCTGCAGGAGGAAGCTTATCCTGCAGTATGGGCTGCACAAAAGGTGCAGCAGGTGCTGAATAATTAAAAATAATTTCTTTTAAATAAAAATTCCATGCAGATCGTGCGGCTCATCCATCAATCAGCCAATTGTGTGTCATGTCCAGTCTTACTTTGAAAAACCGCGATAAACGAGGGGCTACTGTATTCTTGTCTTTGGGATTTTATGATTTGATTTTTGTGCACTTATTTGGTGGTGTATTTTATTTAATATATGGTCTTCCCTACCTGAGATCTGTTGTTTCGCCTCATCTTTCTCCTTTTCTTTGTGTTTTTTGTTCCTGCGCTCTGTTCCCCTCCAGACAAAAGACTCTGACTTGGCCCTGCTGGCCAACATTCCCCTGGCTCTGCTTGATTCTTCTCTATGCTGGTGGATATCCTTTTGTGCACGTGCAACCTTTCCTTGTGTGGTTCCCATTTGCTTCTCGCATTCTATAATGAGCACAGGGTTCAGTGTATCAGAGAAGACATCCTTCATCCCAGGAGGCATAATTGGTCATTTTGTTGTGAAAATGATACCAGCTTGTTTTTGTGTCTGATCGATGATTTAACTGCTTTTAAAGTCGTTTCCTTGCTTCTTTTCTTACGCGCACCATCATGGGGAGTCTTGTTTGTTTCTAGGTGATGCATGTTTGTTTTCCTTGACTGCCATGAACATCTTTGTCAGCTTGGCACAAACCATCAAAACCCTGAAGCTGAGGAGAAACCCCGTGAAGCTTTCTCTCTACAGGCACTTCACAAACACGTTAATATTCGCTGTCATCGGTAGGTCCTAGAATTCCAGTTGCTTTTGTAAGTCTGCATTTTAATAGAGCAAACCACTCGGCCACAAGGTTATGATCAAGTTTCTAATAATTAGGATGGCAAAAGGGCAAAAACTTTGTGTAAAATGTAAGTAGAAACAAATTGCAAATCTCATAAACACATTTTATTCACAATGAAACCTTGTAATATCAAATGTTTAAACTAACGCATGAACACATCAACATGAAACGGATCAGCAGCGACATGAAACAGATAAGCAGCGACATGAAACAGATAAGCAGCGACATGAAACGGATCAGCAGCAACATGAAACAGATCAGCAGCGACATGAAACAGATCAGCAGCAACATGATGTGATTCTTCACAGATAGGAAGTGTGAAGCTGCAACGATTCAGCAGCAACTTCTGCAACCAACTTACTATAACCCATAACAGGTTTTTATTTAAGCAAGACGCTTTTATATAAATTTTAATTGTAAAGTTTTTCTAAGGATTAGTTAATAACATATTAACAGTAAAACAAGGTTAATTTGTTTGATAAAAATAGCAACAAATAAAAGAAAAACTGTAGACTCATGTTTGGGCTGCTGTTTAATATACTGTATTGTTTCACATCGTTAGCGTTTAGCGTATGTCTTGGATCTTTTAGCGGATCGTTTAGCGTTAGTGTAGCGTACCGTATTTTCCGGTCTATAAGTCGCATCATGAAGAGTAAAAAAAAAAAAAAACGTATAAGTCGCTGCAGCGTATGCGTCACCGCTGACCCGTTGTGTTTATTTAATGATCAAAACAGCTTCATTTCGCCTGGGCGGCGCAGCGCCATCCATCCGTCGCAGCCGGAGCCGCTCGCTCTCCAGCGTTCCTCCGCCTGCACCACCTAAGTGAAGCGAGCGCGCACAGGAGGACTCGCTGTTGCAGTTTTTAGAAATTTAAAGCGTCAGTCAAAAATCGTGTTATGAATATGGAAAACAAAAAGTATGTAAGTCTCAGGATTGACAAATTATGTAAAAAACAACAACTTATACGCCGGAAAATACAATATATCTTAGATCCTTATATACTGTTTATGTTTTGGGTGTAACTGGGACCTTGACTACACAATTTCATTCCACCTCATGTACCACATGTGATGCAAATGACAATAAAGAACCTTGAACCTTGTATATCTGCACTGATTTCTAAAGATCTGCATCAGCCTAAAAATGAACAGTTCAACCACGAGGTCAGAGGTCGAGTGATGAGCATGTTTCCTCACTTCATTTATCTGGTCATAATGTTATGGCATGTGCATTCTATATGGGAATATTTTGAGTGTCAGTTTCACACCATTACTCTATCTCCCCCAGCTTCTATCATTTTTATGGCTTGGTCTGCAAAAAAGTTACATTTAGCTGATTGCCAGTCTGTAAGTATGTTATTTGCACATTTCTAACTTTTATAGTTTTACAGAAGATAATTATTTTAGATAACGGGTCTTTGTTTGTTCGAAGGACTGGGTTGAACTTTGGGTAGACGATGCGTTCTGGAGGTTCTTGTTCTCCGTCGTTCTTCTCGTCATAATGTTTTTATGGCGACCGTCTGCCAACAACCAAAGGTGAGCAACAAAAGCCGACTGCCCACCCGTAACCCCGCCAGTCGCTGAATTCAACATTTGATTTCTGCTTGCACAGGTACGCGTTCACGCCTCTCATGGACGACTCCGACGATGAGGAGATCGAGGAGTTCACTGCCTCTACAAACCTCGGTACAGTCACGCTCCGACAGTCGCCTGAAACACTTGGCTGCTCGTTTGTAAGTGTTTATTTTTCTTCATGTTTCAGCTGACGGTATAAAGTTAAGAGCAGCTAAAAGTGACACAAATGGCACAGCGAAACCTCCAGAAACAAATCCCGTAAGTTACTACTACTTTCTTCTAGTTGAATTACTCTTTCTATAAGCAAGTAGAAGCAACGAAGTTTGGAAAATATTTTTCCCCCCAAATGTCTCATTTCAGCAGGTGGCAGTATTTACTCTGACTTTTATTTTTTAACTTTTTATTCCAGGATGAAGACTTAAAATGGGTGGAGGACAACATTCCTAGTTCTCTCACGGATGTGTAAGCATCCTTTAAAGTTTATTGAATCTTAATTTTTTTTTTATTGTAAAGTGTGAAAACGTAACGGCCTCTGTTTTTATCACCACAGAGCTCTCCCAGTTCTGCTCGACTCAGACGAGGTATGAACATTATATTAAAAAAAAAAAAAAAAAGATTTTTATCACAAACAAAACACATCAGAAGACATGCAAAAACCAAATTTTACTTAAATAGATTTCATGTGATATTATTAGGAATACATTTTGGCGGGATTAGGGTTGGACCCCATTTTGAATTTGTAAAGCAAAGCGAACTTTTATCACTCACTCTAGATCAGGGCTTTTCAACTGGTGGTCCAGGGGCCAAATCAGGCCCAGGGGTGAGCTCAGTTCGGCCCACCAATGGGCTCATTTTTAAATAAAGCTACCGGTAGATTTGAAACCGTAAAGCAAACTTACCTAATGACAATAACTGCTGGATATCGGGCCCCTGAGCTCTTGGCTTTCAGTAACTGGCCCCCTGAACAGTTTAGTTGAATATCCCTGCTCTAGATGTTAAATCTGTTTTTAAGGTGTTCTCGTTTGGGGATTTAATTGTCCTGTAACTGCAGTCATTTGTAGATTTGTTTACATTCTTAATGTAAATAGGTGATTGTGAAACACCAACTAAACGTCTCAATGTTTATACAGATAAACGTAGCTTTTCTCTTCTTTTACACAGGAACTATAATTTCCATGAAATGGATTAATTTTTCTCATTTATCGAAAGCAAACGTCTTTTGTTAAACCTACGTTTACCTACATAAGTAAACGTTTGATTCAATAACTATTTTAGAGAGCTCGTCACAACAAGAAGTAGCCTGACCATCAGCTCTCCTTTTGTGAACGGAGCATGCTCTCAAGCATCCTAGCCCCGTGCTGAAAACTGCCAGAAGTAACGTAGCACTAAGCTAGCAGCGCGTAATAAAGACGCGTTAGCTAAAACGCTACAGACATAACTCTCCGCTGCTTACACTTTCTAACCCCCCCCCACTCTGGTGAACAACTGCCAGCACTAACGTGCACTAAGCTAGTGCGCAAAACAGAGGTGTCTCCCCCTCCTCCCCCCGTGAGCACCCTAAGGCAGACGACGTTGGGGGAAACACTGCATGTGATGTGGAGCTGTAGGTAACCAGGAAAACCCGGAGTGGATTGTTAGTGGTACGAGTGTTCTCCTATTAATCAAGTGGAATGGATTCATTCATGAAGAAATAGAAACAGAGCTGGGTGAATTAATGTTTCATGGTAAATGTGGGGGTTTCTGAATTCATATTTTTTAAATGTGGGGGGGGCACGTCCCCTATAATTTCAGCTGATGAGTTTAATTTAAAAATAAATTAATTTTAGGGTATTGGATTGACTCGAGAGGGTGAGGCTCAGTCCTCTTTAGTTTAAATAATTACAGACAGCTCTGGTGGGGGTGGGGGGTATTTAAAATAACGTTTAACCTAAATTGTAATATTTTTCAGGAAATTATGACGACGAAGTACGAGATGTCAAAGCTGGAGTGAGGCGAAGCACTTGCAGCAGATTGTGGAAGAACACGGCAGCAACGGACGGTTGCAAAGTGCCAGCTGTTTTTTTTTTCATTTAGTTTTTCAGAGCACGTCTTGAGCGGCTGCCGCTTCACAGGACGGTGCAGACGGCAGTTTTCTGGGACCTCATCCGAATTTGACTTTTTTTTTAATTTTTTTTTTATATCAGACAAAAAAAACAAACACTGGTTCACTGTTTCAGATGTTGAACCAGTTTTGATCTTTCCAAAGAGACTGTTTTTTTTAAAAAAATGTTTATTTATTTTCGTTTACGTGAATTTATTTTATTGGCGGTCTAACAGGAAGCCACATGCAGAAACATCACATCTAATATGTCAAATATGATGAAGAAAATATTTTTAAAAATCCTATTTCTTTAGTTCATAACTTATTTGTGCAGTCGGCCTTCAAATACAACGGTTGCCGTTTTGTTTTTCTCCAGCCATCCATCATTATGTACATATATATATATATATAAATTGTATATAAATACAAAATGGAGATGTTTGCAATATTTAATAACGGTAACCATTTTTCTGGATTTACTGTTCGAGAAAACGGCGTGTGTGTGTAAAACTTCGCACAGTATTTTATTCCCTGATAGACCTTTTTGCACTATGAAGATGAACGCTGTGCCTACGTCTTACTTTGCGTGAAGTCTAATTTCTTTATACCGTTCGAGGACAGCATGAATGAAGGTACCGTTTGCCTCGTCAGAATGACCGAGCATCTTGAACTTTAGTCGATGTATGCAAGAATAGAGCAGTAACAAATATACAAACTGGACTGAAGCAGGGTTATTTAGGTGTGTAGATTTAGTGTCATGTTTTGAATCTGCTGTACGGGTGTTGGGTGGGCGTGTGGACCCTTCTAAACAAAGAGCCACATGCTGTAAGTGTATTAATTCAGAGTGAATTCATTATTTATTTGCATTATAAGTGTACTGTACTTTATGTGTATTAAGTTAATGGTTGTTTACTGTGTTTCTGCGTACTTCCATTTACCTATGACGGGTTGAAGTCTAACTGCAGTTTTGTTTTGCAGTGTTTGTGTTCTTTTTGGATCGATTTTATTAATTCACAGACACCTTAACGTTCTTGTCTTAATCATTTTTAAGTATTTTTAAATGTCTTTGTCAGCGTTGGTCTCTTGAGTTGTCTGAATGTGTTGTTTTGGGTAAACGTGATAGCACTTGCTTTTTTTTTTTTTTTTTTGTCCTGGTGATGTCAGAACAGATGATTTGAGTTAGCTGGTCACCTGAATGGGTTTATTATGTTCCTGTTGCTCTTGTTTTTTTGTGTGTTTGTCGGAAACCTGGAAATGTTTGCTTCTGACGGCAGGCGGTTGGTCGTTATCGTTACACAAAACTTTACAGCTGACCATTTTTACGGATGGATTTAGGCTCTTTCCTGTTATTTCATCATTCCACAAGTGGGAGGTGTTTTGAATAAAGAGACATTTTTCTTTTCTTCAAAAATCTTATGAAGAACTGGATTTGGATGTTTTTATTACAGGGGCATTCTTCTTTTTCACAACATGTATACTAAATAAATATTTAATTTAGACGTGTTTCCTCATTTCATTTAAGATAATTACAGTTAGTTTTCAAGGTTTTATGCCTCAATAGGTTTGTAACTAAGGAGATATATATATATATATATACATATATATATATATATACACACACACACACTTTGTTAATCTTAGTTTTGCCTTAATATACAAGATATAGTAAGGTGCATGACCTCTTTTGGTCACTTTTAAGTGAAGGTTTTGCCTGTTCATGAACAATAATTATATTTTAAGTACTGGTAGGTAGAATTTGTGGCCTTTTTCTGAACTACGCCAGGAACCTCAGCTGTAACTTTTAAATTAACCCATATAAGTCTTAGAGTGAATATATATATATTTAAGAAAAACAACATGGAAGTGGAAATGCTGAGTGCTGAAAGACTACAGAAGAGGCTGAAATTGAGTTATTAAAGCTAAAATATGGGGCACACAAGCTAAAAGGAGCACAATGCTTGCTAAATGAAGGAAAATTTGTAGCTAAAAGTGGTACGATAAATGAAAATAGCTTAATGCTAGATGCTAAAAGCATCATAATGCCAGTTAAAAATAGTAAAATGTTAGCTAAAAGGTTAAAGCTAATAGCTAAAGATGTTTTTAAAAATAATTAAATGTGATAGCAGTGTATTTCAATGGGGAAAATAGTTATAAAGGTGCCACTAAATGTTTTGAAAAGTGTATAAAGTAACAAAAGTCAGAGCACCCTTGAACGAGCTTAATCTTTTGGCTAAAGTAGAACAAAGTTTGCAGTCAGAGTCCGAACAGGATGTGAATGCTGACTCGTAGAACAACCCGCTGTTTCACTTCTGAGACACCTTTTCTCTTTTACAAATATAAAAAAGTGGATTATTCATGTGTCCACCTCCTTTCTTTTGCAGAAGCATTAAAAAGTGAAATATCTGCAGCAGCACATCTGCTTGATGCGGATCAATGAGATTTATTGCTCCACTGGTCCAAGCTACTTACTTTGTGGAAACATTAGTCCACTTTGAGTGGACAAAATGTTGCAACAAAGTACAAGTCTCAGCTCAGATTTCTGAGGATTTCCAGAGGTTTCTAGTGTTTTTTTTAATTTATTTATTTATTATTAAATCCAGAAAAATAATGCAGAGGCAACTCATACCAGTAAAAAAGTCGTCCAAAGTTCTACCAGCACTGAAGCCAGAAGAAAGAAGGCCACAGTAAAATACTTCTTTTGTGATTCCTCTTCAGCAAGTGACACGTGTTCGTCGACAGTTCAGCTCCCTCCAGATGTCTCCGAAAATATTCTTTCGTCTAAGTACTGATGAAATGTGAACTTCAAACAGTGCGAGAGTGAAACCCAACAATGCGCTATGCTCCCACGTGATTCTGGCCGTCAGTGAGGCGAATGGAACATCAAAGCAAGTGTTTTGATTTTCACCATCCGCTCCTGTCTGGAAGCACGCAGCTTCTTTGGCCCCCTTTATTGCAACGTAAAGCCCTGGATGGAGGAGTACAGAGTGAAGTACAACACGTGGTGAGCATTAGCCTTTTTTCCCCTCTAACATTTGCTGAGAGATGTTTTTAAAATGTGTCATTTGGTGTTCCTTCTTCATTTGTCAAATAAAAATACTTTTTATTCCCCCAAGACAAGTGGAAAAAGACTTGCACTTCCACAGAGGGGTCAGGGGTCACATTCTTCTCCGGCCTTTTTATCCATTCATTCAGAAAACTTTTTGTAGCCGTCCAGCCTTCATTTATTAGCAACGCTTGCATTAAAAATCACTCCCAAAGGCAGTTGAATAAAAGCCCCTCCACAAGGACGTTTGATAGCCCACTGTTTAGCATCAAGAGATTAAGTTCTAACGAATACTGAAATCTTGGACTGGCTTTATTTGAGTAATGCTGAGGCAATTAAAATTCCTGGTCAACTGTGTAGCAGATCGGCTCGCTCTCCAAATCGTCACTGATTTAGAATACAATGAGACCATTTCTGTGTAATGTACAAGCTGTACAAGAGAATAGACCAGATAAACTGCTGCAGCTACTTTTAGAAAACACTCCTTTAGCATAAAGAAGCAAGAATGTACAAAACACACACACAAAAAGCAAATATACAGTATACAAAGATCAAAAACATTAAGATCCAGCAATAATAATAATGACAATAAATTAGAGCCACGAGAGCACTAATATGTGGAGGACACTGATTCAGCTCCAGGGCTTAAATCTAAGCATCTCACGCTTTAGTTGAACAGATCTTATAAACACTTGCAGTCAGTAAAAAGCATCTACTTTTAGAAAATTTAGCCAATGATCAAATGCTGGCGTAGGACTGCAGACTCAGTTTGTGAGAGTTAGTGAGTGCTCCTCTTTGGTCCTATGCAGGTTTCAGTCTCAAGCCCTCTTCCTCACTCAGAAACTGTAAGGTGACACAAGAACTTGGACCCGGGCCACATGCTTGGCCTGAAAAGTGCGGTCACTGTACTCAGACATGTCCACATCAACGCTGATTTCCTGAGGTCCACGCAGCTGCTGCACCAAGATCAGCTCACCGGTCTGTCTGTCCGAGCGTTGCATGACAAAGATGCCCCGGGAGTTTCCGCCTGCTATGCCGAAGCGAAGGCTGTCGGGCCCCGTGCGGCCCGGGGCGGAGGCGGTTGCCATGCGGAACAAAGTGGCAGGAGTCTGCAGGTTGGAGGGCAGGGACAGGAAGTGGAAGGACATTGTCTTGGGAGCGTAGAGGCAGGAACGGCTGTTCATCGGGCAGGGGTTCCTCTCACACTGACTGCAGAAAAAATAGATAATAAATGTAAACATATTTCACTATTTGTGTAGAAAAAAATTACTTGGTTTGTCATGTACATGTGTGGCACATATGTTGCAAGTTCTAATGGATTGATAGTGGATCCAAATATTTGGAATAATTGGATTTGGTCAAACATTAATGAATTAATACGTTATCTATGCATCTCTTGAAGGAAATGTCTGAAATAAAATGCCAAATTTTGAAGCTCTTTTCTGAGCAATACCAACAACATGATGATTTTGAGCAGAAAATCTATCAATTTTTGCTACTTTCCCTGCATGCTATTAAAGACATTTTATACCAGCTGGGAAATTCCAGTAGTTTGAGGTTTGTGTCATAATTGTGACGATAAACACTCGGAGCAGAGGCACTGATAGTAACAAAATTCAATGACAGGATAAAAGGAAAGTGATGTTTATTTACAAGTTACAGGAGAGTCATTCAACCTTTATTTAAAAAGGTTAGTCCCATTGAGCCACGAGGACTGATTTAAAAGAGAGACCTGGATTTTAACAAAGATTGATGACAACAGTGGACAACAACGATAACAATAGACATTTACAAATGATTCATACAAATTTAAGTTTTGTTTTCTTTACAATTGAAAACAGAATGATTAAAAGGAGAAAGAAATGTAGCGAAAAAACAACTAGATTACGAGGCAATGTAGAAAACTAAAAATAGGAACATGTCTGCATTGGTTCTTGCCAGGAACTTAACACATGTTTAAAGCTACTTAGAGAGGTCAAGGTCGAGAGCTTCAAATCTTTTTGCAAGACTTTCCATGAAACAGGAGTGGAGTAGGAGAAGGCCCTTTCGCCTAGTTCAGTCCTCGGTGAGGGAACACTGCAAGTAATAATGTCCTGAGAGCGCACGCTGTAGCTGCACTCACGCAGTGACATGTAGGAGGAGATGTATGAAGGCAACTGACCAAGAAGTGATTTAAAGATGAAAATGTATCAGTGAGAGAGTCTGCGTGAAGTTAATGATGTCCAGTTAACCAGTGAATACAAGGTGCAGTGATGGGTATGATAGTTACAGCCAGTTATGAATCTTAATGCACCGTGATAGACAGCATCCAACATCTGCAGAGTGCTTGTAGGAGCGTTCATGTAAATAATATCACCGTAGTCAATGGAGGGAAGGAAGGTCACAGTTACAAGGTGTTTCCTAGCATTCAGAGTTAGACAGGATCTGTTTCTGAAAAAGAAAACCAGTTTAACTTTCAGTTTCTTTACCGAATTTTCCACGTGAAGCTTAAAAGATAGATACGTGTCGACCAAGATACCCAAATATAAAGAGATAGGAGATAAGGAGATACTGGGTAGATATGCAAAGAAGGGAGATGGGTAAGTATGGGTCCAGATAACGTGGAGTCTTGATTAATATTAAATGTGATTTTTTTCCGTTACAGGTTTTTTGTGGTCTAACGGCACAGAGAGGAGGGCAGAAGATTCCAGGCATATACGGTGGCAGGGATGGAGATGATGAGGTAAGTAGTAGCGGGAACCATTGTGGATTGTTGACAGACAGGTTGGAGGCAGGCTGAAAGGCCAGAGGAAATTTGATAAGTATAATTCTAACCTTTAGAAAAACAAGAAGCCTATCACAAGTTCCAGTTGATATCCAATGTTCCAGCGGAGAAGAGAACACTTCAGCAGTCCTTTATAGCCCTGGAGCTCATTACAGGAATTAGCCACAGCAGGCTCATTGGTGCCACCCTACCACTCAGGAAATTGCAGGAGGAAAAACACTGGGATCTCACAGCGCTACCACCCACCCCCCCAAGAATCACCTCTGGGCTATCGAGGATATTTCTCGGAGTGGTCTCTATAAAAAAGAGGAGATGTGGCTTAAGATCTAGAATGAAAAACCAGGGAATCCAAGCTCTCTGCTCTGGGTCATATCTTTCCCAGTCGATGAGTTACTGAAGACTACAACCTCTGCACCTTACATCCAGAGTACAGCTGACTGTGTAAGCTGGATAGTCATCAACGTGTCAGGAGTGTGGTGGGAGGTCGGCAGGTGGGCACAAGGAACTCTCAGAAATAGATTTCACTTGGGAATCATGGAAGGTAGGATGAATTCGCATAGAGGTGGGAAACTTGAGTCTGACCGCAGAAAGATTCATAATCTTCTCAATGGGTAATAGACCTATGAATCCACTTTTGTACAGTGCCCTGAGACAACTTCTGTTGTGACTTGGCATTACATAAATAAACTTAATTGAATTGAATGTATCAGGGGGATAATTTCCTGGGGGTGTCCTTCATGTTGATGTCATATGTGGAGAACCATAACTTCTGGCCAATCAGGTAGGTCGGTGCTACGGAGCGATATTGATCAGCTAATGTTTTTTTTGTTCTTGTCTGCTGTGCATAAGAGATCCTTCTTTATCTGACGCCACACTCGTAGACAATGGTGGAAATGATGCTGGACAGAAGGTATATTCTTGATTGGGGTGGTGAGTAATTAAGAGATACCTCAAATGGTGAAAGACCAGTAGCTGAGGAGGTGAGAGTTTTGGGAATACTCTACCCAGACCAGATGCTTGTTCCATGATGAGAGGTTATTGTTAATCATTCACATAAGAACAGCTTCCAGCTCCTGTTAAATCATTCCATTTGGCCATTAGACTGGGAGTGGTATCCTGACGTCAAGTGGGATAAGGCCCCAAGAGAGCTGCAGAAAGACTCCTAGACTTGGGAGATGAACTAGAGTTTGATTAAAGTGGACTAAACAGGGCTGGTGTGAATGCACCCATAGATAAATCAGTTCCCTTGGGGTACATATCAGCATAGTAACAGCAGAACAAAAGCAGTAAACAAAATTTACTCCATTGATCCACTCTCTTCTCAGATCAGTTGAGCATGGGTTACCATGGGAATCCTAAAACATGCTGTGGTGTAAGTGAATCAAAGACTTAAAAAAATCACCCTCCTTGTAATGGTTACCAGATAAGGTGAAGTCCTTGAGTCTTGTGGTGGACCTTAGAGAGATTTTTGTTAGGCCAGCAACAGATAGAGGTTGAGTGAGAGTCTGGACAGGAATGAGTTGTTTGTCCACTAAATCGCTGATGATGAGGTTTTATTCTTCCCCAATGTCCACAAGAGCTGAAATGGGTAATTTTACTTGGTTAATCACATTGGTGGGTAACACCAAACGAGAGCCAGGAGAAAAAATACTTCTCACCAATATTTCCTGGCCTACTGGTGAGAATGGCCATTTTACCTGCACCGGGCAGTGAGCAGGGAAATGTCTGCTCTTGCAGCAGTATATGTACTCCCTCACATTTATTCATCATTGCCCTTCTTCAGGAGTAAGGCGAGTGTGTCCTGCATAGGCTTTGGTTTGGGTTCAGGTAAGTTTGAGGAGTTTGAATCTCCAGCACTGGATGGAACCTGGAAATGAAACATCACTGGGAACTGTGGTCCTTTTCTCTCCGTCTCTCACAGATCTGATTATCAATACAAATGGCCAGGTTTTTTAAGTCATCCAAATTGCACGACTCATCTCTTGTGACATGTTGATCCTTTATCTGCTCCAAAAGCGAATTTACAAACGTATGTCGCAGAGCACGCTTGTCCCTCCCCATCTCCTCAGCAGTAATCCATAAGGGCATGGGATGCTCAGAAATTGACCTCCACCCTTGCCTCATAGAAAGGAGGCACTTTGCTACCTCCTGCTGGAGAGGATGATCAAATACACATAGGATAGATTTAGAAAAACATGAAAATGTAAAATTCTCGATAGGGTGGAAATACAGGTAACGACAAGCCTAACAAGAGAGAGTTAACTGCATATGCAATCTTGGAGTTGTTAGAGGAGTAAATTATAGGTGCTCTACAGAATGCCAGTCTACATTGTAATATAAAACCACCACACTGATTAGGGTTGCCTTCAAAAAATTCTGAGGGTCTCAATCAAATTCTTGAGGATGAGTGGAGGCTGTGCTGGAGTCTGAAGCAGGAGTAGATGTATGTAAGGAGATGTTCGGCTGGGAGGTTGGAGAAGGAAGATAGAGTATGGCCATCTTCTGGTCTATAGCAAACATCTTGGTGTTTTTTTTTGTTTTTGTTTTTTTTTTTACTGGGAAAGGATCTGTTGAAGGGTAGATTCATATTTATCTATACATTTTACATGTGAGGTGAACGAGTGATGAATGTGTTCATTTTCAGACTTGCTCTGAGACAAAGCAACTTGGCTGGAACTTTCTATCATAATTGCGACAATAAATGTCCAGAGCAGAGAAACAGAGTAACAGAATTCAACAAATCAAGATTAAAGGTAAGTGATGTTTATTGACAGGTAGTGTTTACAAGAGGTACTGGAAAGATACGCAAAAGAGGGAGATGGGTAAGTATGGTTACAGGTAATGTAGAGTCTTGATTAATATTAAATATGATCTTTTCCCTTACAGGTTCCTTGTGATCCAGTGCCACAGAGAGAAGGATGGAGGATTTCAGGTATTATTGGCGACATGGATGGAGATGATGAGATAAGTAGTAATGGGTACCATTGTGGATTGCTGACAGGCAAGTTGGAGGCAGGCAGACAAGTGAACAGCAGAATAAGCTTAGGCTCAAGTCAAGTGGCACCAGGAGTTCCAGGAAAGTACTTGGCTTGAAGACATGGAGGAGATCAGGTAAGACCAAGAAGATCCTTCAAGAATCGCACTAGGAGGGTACAGAGAAAATCTGGTAAGTATAATTCTAATCTTTAGGAAAACACAAGAAGCTTGTCACAAATACCAGTTGTTAGCCAATGTTCCAGCGGAGAAGAGGACACTTCAGCTGTCCTTTTATACCCCTGGAGCTCATTACAGGAACTGACCACAGCTGCAACATGGTGCCACCCTGCCACTCAGGAAGCTGCAGGAGGAAAAACACTGGAATCCCACAGTTTGAGATTTCTTCTTTCAAATTATATCAAGAAATCCTCATTAGAGTATGCTAAAAGTAGGATTCCAACCAAGTTTTTAGGAGTATTCCCTATTTGCAGGAAAAATTATGCCATAACTCTGGAACTATTCATGGTATCAGGAAGAGTGAGATATCAAAATAGTTTAAAAGGCCAGAAATGTGAAAATGTGCTTTATTTAGTTTGGCCAAATATGATTTAATCCCTGATTTGATGTGATGTGATGGGTCACATATGTGAAACCTTAATTTAACTCATTTTTTCCAAGCTAATAACAACATTATTAGTATATGTGCTGGCTAAATCCATGGCACTCAATTTTCAGTTTTTCCCTTTTGGTTCAAGTATTTTCTCAAATATTTATTCATCTTCTCTTCAGTGCTGATATTGGAACTGGACTTCACTGTGTTGATGGTTCAGTAGCAACAGACAGACTTTGTTTCATGCGCTTCAGTCATTCGGCCCGCTAATGACCAGTAAACAGGAACGAGCAGTAACGTTCCAGAGCAGCCCATGGTGGTCTAATGCAGTTGTTCTGTCAAGCATGCATTTTATTTGCCACAGTGATTTATTTAACTCCTTGGTGTGATTTTACTTGTTTATGCAAATATTTTACTTAAGAAAGAAAGCCTTGGATTCACATCAACTTTAGCACTGAGCCGACCAAGGACAAATTCTGTACTACCATATGATGATTTGACCTTTAATCCTCACCAGAATGTAAATTTCAGGATAAATTTTGACACCTTAGGATGGGAAAACTTGATCTCATTACATCTTGCAGCTTGTAGTCAGGCAATTTTTCATGTTTTTGCTGAGCAAACACTCTATTGATGCCTTTAGGCCAGAGGTGTCCAAACTTTTTCATGTGGACCAAAACTGTCAAGAATAAAGTACTTGCGGGCCACAACAACGTGAATTTAAGATAATAATTATTTAAAAAATGCTATTTGTGTAGTGAGATATGAGTAATGCATCTTTAAAAAGGGGGTTGATCACACTTTTGTGCCATCCATGGTCCAAACAACTAACTACAGAAAAATTGTTCAACTGGCCGTCGCTAAAACAGATTTCCCAATTTGCCTCTATTGATAAATAAATCAAGTGCCTTTTTTAAAACACTTGCTATATTTAGCCAAGTTTAATGGATGATTATCCAAAAGTCTACTTTTTAATAAAAGTCAGTGCAGGTTTGTAGTTATTTCTACCATGAAATAGAAAAAAAATAGGATTAATTATAGCCAAAGGTTTGTATTATACCTAATACTGCTCATTTTGAGATTTTTTTTTTATTGTTTTGCTGTTGAACCTAAAACTTATACAGTATATATATATCTAATAGTCTCACTGTCAAATTTGCAAAAGGTCTACATTTGCATCAACTTCTTAAGCCTGTAGGCCAAATTTATATCGTTCTTAAATTGCAGTTGTGGGCCTTACTCCAAGGGACGCAAACGGCCCTCATGCTGCACAACAGCATAACAGAAAAGAACATTTACAGCCATTTTATTTTAATTGCCTTTTTTAACTTTACATCGAGGGATCAATTCTCATAATTCTTGTGAACTGAACTAAATCTTTAATTAGAGCATTAATTAATGGCTCGGTTGTGTTTAGTGACAGGTGAGTTCTGTGAATGAAACACAAAGGGTGCTGTATAGCATATCAATCCTGGCTCCAAGAAGCAAAGCAGATGGGAATGAAAAAAAATGTCAAAAGAAGCTTGAAACAATAGGTAACCCAAAGTATGAGTTCTGTGGTTGGGACCCTATTTTTGCTTTTGCAAACAGATAAATATACCTTGATGTTTTTCTATAATGAGAAATGATTCAACACGTAATACAATCATTTTGCAACACAAATAGGTCCAAACTTGCATACAACTTGAGTTTCCCTTTACATTAAAGAGTTTAGCTGTAAACCATGTGGAAGACACACATCTGAGCTCTTCAACCTTGTTTTGAGTATGCTGGGTCACTGGATCACTGCCGAACCTGAACAGTGAAGTGATCAGCTGATTAATGAGTCAAGATGTTCACATTTATTCCTCACTGCTGGGTCTTGTTTCTTAGACAAATTACCTTTTTATAAATGCAGTTCTAGTTATTTTTATTATATACCCAAATTAACAATACAACCACATTGTGGCGTATTCACTTACAAAGGAGATGTCTTGACGTAGCTGACGTTGCCATGTGATCGGGGACACTCTGGGTTGACACATCGAAAGCCTCCCCCCGTGTTGACACAAGATGTCCCTTGGCTACAGTTGTGATTCTGGCTTAAACATTCATCCACATCTGGAAGACAAAACATTAGAGGCATGTACAAATGAAAGACAGGAAGAAGAACTTGCCAGACTGACTCCCTGCTTTCTGGTTGCTGTGGTCTGGACAGGGGGTGCTCGGCTCTTTATTTAGTTTTTTAGCTTAGTCTTCCAACAGTGCCTCGTGTCCCAAAGATCCTTTCTGCTGGGAAAAGGTGAGGTCATATGTTCCAGTTACAGACACAGTGAGCTTATGGGGAACTGCGAAAGTGTGGCGGCATTAAGACACCTCAGCTGAAAAGCAAATCTTTGCTTCTAAAGAATCCTCGTCTTAGTAAAGCACAAGTATTGTGCAACCAAGACCCCCGTGAATGAGTCTTTGTTGTCTACTAAACCTTTTCACTCACCTTCACAGCTCCGCCCATCTGGAAGTAACTTGTAACCGCTGGGACAAGAGCAGTGGTAAGAGCCTGGGACGTTCACGCACTCGTGGACACACAGTTTCCCTCCTTGGTCCAACCGGTACACTTCACATTCATTTACATCTGTTGAAAAAAACAACACTAGTAAAATAACTCCTCTGAGGATTTTATACCTATTTAGTTTATTTTTTTCTCCAAGAAACTCATAAATGAGTGCGCTTTGAGTCACTGTAAAAATAAATCCTCTAATGGAAATGTTACTCAAGCAATTAAAACTTAAAACAATTGAACTCTGACCCAAACGGATGCTAATCAGCTCGTGACTTCTCAAGAAGATTATTATGTGTGTGCTGAGTCAGCATTCACATTGTTGCTTTCCTGTGTATGTATTTATATATATATATATTTTTTTTTTGTAATCAAACTAGATATGTGTACTTTGTGCTAATTTATCGTTCATGTCTCAAAATTTCATTTGAAAAAAATCCCAAATTAAATCCTTCGACATTGTTCTCTTTGAAATCCAAATCATTCTTGCTCCATGTCATGCTCCTTTAGCTTTAATTTACTGTATTTGTTAAATTAACCTACTGTTCAGCTGTAAAGTTTTGCTTAGCTTAGTTTTAAGCTACCATTGTGCTATTGTTTTAGCAATGCTTTAGTTAATTTTTCTTTTAGTTATAGAAAAGCTTGTTTCAGTTTATCAGCAATTCTGCTCTTTTTAAATTTTTTTAAATTTTTATTTACCCTTTATTTATCCAGGTAGTCTCACTGAGTCACGAGAACTCATTTTCAAGGGAGACCTGTTTAGGGAGCAGATGGTTGGGGTTAAGGGCCTTGCTCAGGGGCCCAGAGTGGGGTGAATGAGGGTGGAGGCAGGTGTGGGTGTTTCACCTTTTCCACCCACATTTTGATGTTGATGGTACCGGGAGTTGAACCTGCGATTTTCCGATCACAGACCCATCTTCTAACCTCTGCGTCACCACTCCCCCATTGTTTTTTAACTACAGTTTTGTAATTTTTAGAAATTAGGTACAGTTTAGCAAATTTTAGCTTTAAACTTATGTTTTGCAAAATGTTGCTTTTAGCTGTGGTTTTGATTTTGATACATTAGCTCTTAACTAGAGTTGATATTTTTAAACCTTGTATCCATGGTTTTGGTCAGTTTAGCTTTTAGCTACAGTTCTGCTAATTTTAGCTTTTATCTGCATTTTAACTAGTGTTACCTTTGAGCTATAATTTAGCAAATTTTTGATTTCAGCTCCTGTTTTGCTAAGTTTAGCTTTTAGCTTCTGTCTAGCTTAGTTTAGCTATTAGATACTGCTGGTTTAATTTTTGATTTTAAGCAATAGTTTAATTAGTTTCAGCTTTTAGCTACAGTATAGCTATTTATTTTTCAAGTTCAAGTAGGTTTTATTGTCATTTCATCACATGTGGTACATGAGGTGGAACAAAATCCAACAATAGCAAAAATATAAAGTGTAAAAGGAAACATTAAATAAGGATCTAAGATATACACTAAAACGAATGCCAAATGGTACGCTAAAAGATCTAAGATATACGCTAAACACTAATAATGTAAAACAATAGGTCGAACAACAGCAGCACGAACATGAGTCTGAGTGAGTAGATGAGTATGAATGAATACAGCAGCATGGATAATCAGCAGCATGGATAATCAGCAGTACATATCACCAATCAAAGTGACATTACAGTGATTTTTTTTCGCATTGAGCAAAAAGTATGTGCGCTGGGTGAGTGGGGTCCTTCATGATGCAGGTGGCCCTCTTCCTGCATCTGGAGGTGTAGATGTCTGTGATGGTGGGGAGACTGACTCCAACATCTTCTGTGCAGCCTTCACCACTCTCTGCAGAGCTTTTCTTTCTGCAGCTGTGCAGCCTCCATGCCACACGTTGATGCTGGAGCACAGGATGCTCTCCACTGCACACCTGTAAAAGGAGGTGAGGACTGAGCTTCCCAGTCCAGCCCGTCTGAGCCTCCTGAGAAAGTAGTTTGCTTTTATCTTCAATTTAGCTATTTTCTGCCTTTAGCTACAGTTTTGCTAATTTTAGCTTTAAGTTAAGGTTTCACTAATTTTAACTGGAGATGATGGTTTTGGCTAATTTTACAATTCCAATTTTAGTCAATTTAGGTTTTTGCTATGGTTTTGTTAATTTCAGGATTTAGCTACAGTTTATTTGAGCTACTTTGAGCTATGGTTTGGGTATTTTTACATTTCAACTACTGTTTTGATGTTTAGCTTTTAGCTTTTGTCTAGCTTAGTTTAGCTACAAACTACTGCTGGTTTAATTTTTGATTTTAGCAATAGTTTAGTTAATTTCAGCTTATAGCTACAACTTCATTTATTTTTGCTTTTATCTTCAATTTGGGTATTTTCTGCTTTTAGCTACAGTTTTGCTCATTTTAACTTTTAGTTATAGTTTTGCTCATTTTAGCTTTAAGCTATAGCTTGGTTAATTTTATATTTTATCTACAATTTTGGTCAATTTAGGTTTTTGCTACAGTTTTGTTAATTTCGGTTTAGCGATTGGTAGCTTTAAGTTATGGTTTTGGTATTTTTAGATTTCAGCTACTGTTTTGCTAAGTTCAGCTTTTAGCTATGATTCTGTTTCTTTACTCCTCTTGTCCTTTGTATTCCAGCTACCAGTCTGCTCCTTTTAGCTTCTGTTTATCTTGTTTTAACTTCAATAAATCATTTTCAACTTTCTCTGCAAACTTCAGCTCTCAGCTTTCATAAAGCACGTTCACAGAAAAACACAATTTCTTTAATTTTGTTTCTCACACAATGGCTCTCATTTTGCATCCAGATGAGAAAACAGATTTCATTGATGTTTTTTTTTTTTTTGGTAAAGTCTCTGTAACATCTGCTGTTTGCCCCTTCAGGGATGTCATGAGCAGGAAACCGTGCTGTTCCAGAGCTGACCTTGTTTTCCTGAGAGGAGAAACAGCAGAGCGAGAGTTCCTCCACAGGGATGGATCATTTAAGTTAACATGTAATTACAGCTCACCCTGACAGAGACTGTTGTCAGAGGTGCCACTCATGTGAAAGCCTGCGTCACAGCTGCAGTGTCGGGCTTGGTTCACTTGGGCACAGCGTGGTCTCCGACTAAACGCTGGATCGTTCATTACGCTCCACTCAGGTGGTGCTGCGTAAATAAAGAACAGCTGGATTAGACTGACCTTCAAATACAAGTAAACCAAACCACTTGTGTGGCGCTGACCTGTCTGGGTCTGGTGCTGGCACTGTGACCCGCTCCAGTTTTGGGGGCAGGTGCATCTGTACTGGTTGACACCTTCAACGCAGGTACCTCCATTTTGGCAGGGGTTACTTGCACATTCGCTCACATCTGCAGTTGGAAAAGAGAATTATTTTTATGATTGTCATCCATTTTCCTTACTCACTTTTCCTTTCTGAGTCACGAGGAACTGGTACAGCAGTCCCTGTAGAAGTGGGAGTACACCTGGACAGGTCACAAGTCCATCGCAGGGACAAATGGAGACAAACAACCACTCATCCATCCATTATCCTTTTACCCGTTTCTTCCATTTTGGGTCACGGGGGTTGCCGGTGCCCATGTCCAGCAATCACTGTGCGAGTGGCGAGGTACACGCTGGACAGGTCGCAAGTCCATCACAGAACAACCACTCATTCAACCTTTATTTATACAGGTTAGTCTCATTGAGTCACAAGGACTCATTTTCAAGAAATACCTATTTTAAACAAAACCACAGATAGGGTACACAAGAATAAACAGCCCTAAAAGGCATTTAAAATGAAAAGTAAATATAAGTAGTGATATAAAACAAAATAAAAACAAGTTACATTATGAAACTGGGTAAAAATACTAAAAACAGGAACATGTCTGCAGTGATTTTTGCATTGAACTTAACAATTGTTTAAAATCTCAGAGAGGTCAAAGTTGACAGCTTCAGATATTTTTGCAAGGTGTTCCAGGTTACAGGAACGCAGAATGAGAAGTCCCTTTTGCCAAAGTCAGTCTGCACTGACGGGACACTGCAGGTAATGATGTCTTGAGAGTGCACGCTGTAGCTGCACTGACAACTTGACATTTAGGAGGAGATATATGAAAGTAGCAAACCAAAAAGTGATTTAAAGATGAAAATGTACCAGTGAGAGTCTGTGTGACGTTAATGATGACCAACTGACCAATCAATGCAGAGTGCAGTGATGGGTACGATAGTTACAACCAGTTATGAACCTTAGTGCGCCATGATAGACAGCGTCCAACATCTGCAAGGTGCCTGCAGGAGCATTCCTGTAAATAATAATGTCACCGTAGTCAATGGATGGAAGGAAAGTAGCAGTTACAAGGTGTTTCCTAGCATTCAGAGTTAAGCAAGATCTATTTCTGAAAAAGAAACCCAATTTTAATTTCAGTTTCTTTATCAAGTTTTTGACATGAAGATTAAAAGAGAGATGTGCATCGACCATGATTCCCAAATATTTGTAAGAATGGACAAACTCAACAGGAACACCATTTGTAAATGAGATCGAAGGAAGGACTGCTGGTACTGACTTCCTGTTTGAAACATCCCTTTGGTTTTATCAGTGCACCAGTTTGAGGCGGAAAAAATCTGACTGGATGATGTTGAATGCAGACTGTAAATGCTGGAAAACATTAGCAACTGAACAACAGTTTGACAATAAACAACTGTAATGTTGGCATAGAAATGCAAGGATGTGTCAGGAATGTTCTGACCTACTTTACTTATTTAAATTGTAAAGAGAGTGTGTCCTAAGACAGAGCCTTGTGGTACACCATTGTTCCATCACACTCTCATGCTCACCTAACGACAGTGAGTTCTGAGAGAGGAAACTGGAGTACACGGAGAAAACCGTATGTGTACATGTACATATACAGTACAAATCATACATGGGGAGAAAGTACAAACTTCACACAGAAAGCCCCCAGGCTGGGAAGCAATCCTATGACCTACTCGATGTGAGTCAAAAACTTTAACCACTTCACCTCTGTGCCACTCTGGTCAGTCACATAAAGACATATTTCTGACATGAAATACTTCCGAACACTTTATGTTCTAAGTCAAAGAATATATTTGTGTCTTATAATGTTTTTTTAGTTGGCCCTGAGAGCTGAGCAGATGTACAAATTAAGAAGCAGCAGCTGCACTTGTATTTCTATAAAAAAGGCAAGCAGTTCCTTTAATTTCTATTTGGCTTCTCGAAAAGGCCACCACTGGGCAATGACATGAAAAGCTTCGAGATATTTTTAAACTGTCCTTACAGCTTTAGAGGTTTTCAACCTCTTTAATACCACTTTTGGGCGTTTTGTAAACGAAAGTCTGTTCTTGTAATTCTACGACCACACCAAATATTAGCTCAATGTCTGTAAAACTAACTGAAGAGATGTTAGTTGTAGCAGCCATCTTGAGTTACGCTGGCTCCATTTATAGAAGTACTTCAGCAGATTATTTCCTAAAAGTTGGAATAAAATCCATCCACTGGTTCATAAGATATTTTGCTAACAGACAGAGTTGACTCCAAAAAGTTTATAGTATTTTTTTAAACAAACATCTTGTGCAATCTGTTAAAGCATTAAAGTGTTGGGGATCACTCGCAACTACAGCTACTACACCAAATTCTTAGTCATTCTCTGTAAATTTGACAGAGTTAGAGCAATTTCTGTGTTTCTTAAGGTCACTTGGTTGTGGCAGCCATTTTGAGTAAGGTCGACTCCAAAAGTTAATCAGTTGTAGATGTCCACAGACATTAGTAAATTCATTATTGCTCCTGATGGGGGATGTAAAGGTCATGGATGTTTTTCACTATACTAATGTCAAATTAATATAGCGGCTGGGATGAGAATCAGCACCTCCAAATCTGAGGCCATGGTCTTCAACTGGAAAAAGGTGGATTGCTCTCTTCAAGTCGAGGGTGAGGTTCTGCCTCAAGTGGATGAGTTCAAGTATCTAGGGATTTTGTTAACGAGTGAAGGAAGAATGGAGTGTGAGATTGACAGATGGATTGGTGCAGCATCTGCAGTATTGCGGACTCTGTACCGGTCCGATGTGGTGAAGGGAGAGCTGAGCTGTAAGGCAAAGCTCTCTGTTTATCGGTCGGTCTACGTTCCTACCCTCACCTATGGTCATGAGCTCTGGGTAGTGACCGAAAGAATGAGATTGCAGATACAGGTGGTTGAAATGAGTTTTCTCCACAGGGTAGCTGCACTCTCCTTTAGAGAGAGGGTGAGAAGTCCAGTTATACGGGAGAGACTCGGAGTAGAACCGCAACTCCTTCATGTTGAGAGGAGCCAGTTGAGGTGGTTCGGACATCTAGTAAGGATGCCCCCATGGTGCCTCCCTAGGGAGGTGCTTCAGGAATGTCCAACTGGGAGGAGACCCCGGGGAAGACCCAGGACACACTGGAGAGACTGTAGTGGACTAGGCCTACGTCGAAACTAAGTCTAAGGTCAAAACTCTTGACCTTTAGAACCTTGTGGGACAGGAACTGTCATTTCATGTATTTGAATACATAAATACAGGTTCACCCATCCTGAGACTTTCTTTCTTGAAGATTCAAGTGAAAAGAACACTCTCTTTTTATTATCATTACTATCTTACAAATGTTGATAATCAAAGTGTCTTAGTTCAAACCATTTTAGATGTTGCAGTGAACTAATCAATTTTATTAACTGAGTAATGATTTTATTCTCCTGCAAAGTTTATTCTCATGTCAAAGCTGTTACAGAGTTTATGCATTTTCTGATTTCTGCCTTTGAATGAGCAAGTGTGTGCGTTCCCAAGGTTGGAGTCAAACGAAAAACAAGTTGTTATGTTAAAACTGTCATGTTTTAGAATCCTCTCAGACGTAAATATAGATGTTTTGCACCTGTTTCTGAAACACGCCAAATCAAAACTCTCTCTGTCTGTGAGAACATTTCTGATCTTTCCATAACAATTCTTGTTTTTCGTCTAACCTCTTACGTCACAACACACACCCCGTCTGGTCGGTTCTGACCAATGGTAATACTCCCAAAAGTGAACCGGGAAACAGCTCTTTAAAATGTCAGTACTTCCTGGTCTACTCGGGCTTGGTTCTGTCAGTTCTGCTAGGTCTTGGTTCTGTTGAAGTTCTGATGGAGTGCTGTTGGAGTTCTGCTGGATACACAGTCCAACCAGTTCTGTGAGAGACGGGATGATCCTGACAACAGAGCTCTTCCGAGTTCCATGGGAGTATAACATTTTCCACTGAGGTGAATATGTGTCGAACAGAGCCTCGCCATTACTTCGGACGAGTAACAGCATCCTACTGAGACGCTGAAAGGGTGCGTTAAACGGAATCCCACCTGAGTCATCTCCAGGTAAAGGAGCCGATTTCATCACCTAAGTGTACTGTAAGGAAAAGCTGAAGAAAGCCGGAGAGTGTCGATTCTGGTGAACACATTTCTTCCCTCCCATACCATCTTAACTCCCTCTAAACTTCTTTCCATCTCTAAACTTTTCTCTCAAGTAGAAATTCTTCCAGATATTTTAGAAATGTCTGTGTAAAATGCTCACCCACATTCATGTGGGTAAAAGATCATAATTGTACAGTTTTCATAACATCGCTGTGGTGAAGCAACGGAAAAATCATGGCCGTATGATTTTTCCTGATTGATTGCTTATGTTGTTATTTTCATAATTTGCCAAATTAATGTAAATGTTTGATGTTAAATTTTGATTCTGTAAATAAATGACCGCATTCATTTTGATGGGTCAAATATAAATGACGTCTCACGTTTGCATTTCCTTAAATTCAATGCACGTTTTATTCAGTCCAGAAAAATGAGGAACCCGCGTTAAATGATGAATATATCTGAGCATCTGTTCATCTACAAGACTATGTCTCTCACTTGGCCTGGGAACATCTTGGAATCCTCACAGAAGAGCTGGAAGAGGTGGCTGTGGAAAGAGATGTCTGGACCTCCCTGCTCGAGCTGCTGCCCCCGCGACTCGACTTGGGAATAAGCGGAAGATGATGGATGGATATAGAACCATGTATGTGAATTCAACTGTCTTTTTGTCTACTCAGAGAGGAGTCTGATAACTAGTAACTGATAAACTCTGACGCCTTCAACAACTGTGAGCTGTGAAGCAGAGGTCGTTTTGACCTCCCTCTGTTGATAATGAGTATTTAAGCTTTTCTTAACTCTGCATCCTGCGGGCACACTTGTGATCAGGGCATAACATCATGTATCCCTAAACAGCCCATGCTCAATAATCCAGGAATACAATCCAACAATTTTCAGTCAGGTCATCTGGACAGTTGCTTTTTTTTGCTGAAATGTTTCACCTTCCATCCGGAAGGCTTCATCAGTCAAGGAAACGCACAACACAAAACTGATTCTTCCCCTAAACAGCTTACTCCAAAGTGGAACAAACCAGTTATGTTGGTGCTAAGATGGTGTCTTTGGCACGCCCCTCCTCTGAAGCTGGCCCTCATCCTCATCGACAGTCAAACTAGTTCAAAACCAAAACAGACCGTGCTCAATAATCCAGGTATACAATCCAACAATTTTCAGTCAGGTCATCTGGACAGTTGACCTGACTGAAAATTGTTGGATCATGTATCCCTGTTTTCAATTTTTCATTCAACCTTTATTTCGACAGGTTAATCCCACTGAACCTCGAGGACTCATTTACAAGAGAGATTTACATTTACAATTGCTGCTCCCCTTCCAAGGATTAAATCTGAGTGGTGAAGATCTCCTAGTGTCCTTGCGTGGCTTATTTAATAAATTGAATTCAATTGTAAAACAGCTCCACCTTTGCCTTACAGTGTGGAGAGTCAGGGTTTTCTCGTGTTATTTTGAAACGTCTTGTCAATCCAACTGAGGGTGCCACTTGGAAGAGAAGACTGAAGGCTGAGTTGGATACCAACATGCTTAGCATACTTCAGTGCTATCAGAACAATGTGTGGCTATATTAGCTGGATGTAACCCCACCAACGGACCAAGGAGGCACAGAAACTCGAGCAGCAGAGAGGGGTCGTTTTACAGTAGCCCAACCGCTGCTGTGAATGAAGAGTGCAAACCTGGAGGGAAGGTATCCCACAGTGGAATGCAGTGCAGCGTTTTTTTTCCTGACATTTAATACCAATTTAACAAGTGAAGAAAGGTCTTATCTGTGTACTTTTGCGGAGCTGTTTGGGTTTTTGAGCCAAAGTCTTTTTCAGTTTGTCATCAAGGCAGAGGCTCAGAAACCTTATAAGGGGTAGAGGAATTTAGCTTAGGGATGAACAGTTAAACATTTAAGGAATAAAACACTGCAGTAAAGCCTGTCAAATTAATTGCAAATGTCTTTTTGCGTGTACAAAATCACAGAGTTCAAACGTGCTTCAGTCTAACCAACGTTTGGCAGTTTATTTATTGTGGATCATTTCATGTGTTATTGTGACTTTTTCTGCAGCTCACCTTTACAAAGTGCGCTGACACCGGTCCAGGTGCCGTTGTCTCTGCAGGCTCGCGTGGAAGAACCAACGAGCCGGTACCCCTGAGCGCAAGTGAAGTGAACCTCGTGTCCAACAAAATGCTTTGAGCCGAACTTTGTTCCATGAGCAGGGGCTTCCAGGGAGGGGCAGGCAGAGGGAGCTGCAAAGGAAAGAGAGCATGAGAGGAAGGCCGATCACATGCAGAAAAAGCCTCCAAACATCCTCTGGTATTTTTTGCCCGGGGACATAAACGTGTCACCGGTCCTTGAAGAGCCTTCATGGGAAACAACGGTCCGAACGCCTCATTTACAGTCCAGATGTGCAGGACCAGCCACTGTTCTGGGTCAGCACTGCACCAGCAGTCTAACATGATTAATACATTATTTAACAAAATTATGAGATTATAATTTTGGCTAAAGAACACATTTTTTTCTTTCAAGTTGAAGCAATACCAAAAAATGTTATATTCTTTATGTTTTAGGTCTTTTCTAGATGCTTTTTGGTCATTCAGACACAACCAGACATTAGTTACATCCAATTTAAAGTGCTTATAGAAAAATTCACACCCTTGGTTGTTATATGCTTTCACACATTGATCACTCATGGTCCACTTAAATTGCCTCTCTTTACAAAAACAATTTCAAAAAAATCTTGTTCAATGTCAAAGTATAAACAATTTTCTAGAGTAATACCAACTAAATAAAAGCATGCAATACAAAAAAATAAGAGATTGCATAAATATTCACCCCCTTAAAATGACAAAAGGACAGCCCTGAACGTCTCCAGGAGTTCTGGTAAATCCATCATCAAGACATAGAAGTAATTTGAGATGTGTCAAGTTTGTCTGCATTGTTTAGAAACTTTAGTTAAGATTTAATGTGAGTTTTCCTCAGTAGTTTTTTGACACTCTCCTATCCACCTTAATCCTGGGGGCTCTACTGTAAAAATGATTTTGGGTACAACTTCCTGTCAGGCACAGGAAGTAGCAGTAAGGACTGGTTAACCATGGTAGCGGCACGGACCGCAGTTTATTTGAAAGTAATTTGCCTTCAGTTTAGTAGAAAAAACACTGATTTTGTTTTTGTTTACATTTATTTAACAACCATACAGTTTACTAAAATCGTCTCGGAGAGTTCAGGTACCTGTTGAGTTGTTCGCGGCTGCACGAACAACCAGACCAAACTAAGTCAGTGACTAAAACAACAGTGTTTTGATCTGGGCGGCTACAAGAAACCACCGAAGAAGAGACGCCGGATCCTCTGATTGAAAACATATCAGGTATGATTTCAAGGGTATGGAGGGCACAGCATTATAGTATTTGTTCGTCTTCGGTGTTACGATTTCTTCTGCAATTAACCCAAGTTTTGTGCTGGAGGACTTTAAGGCTGAGCTCTGTGTCTGCTTTACGGTAAATATGATTGTGTCCCACTTCTTTTAACAAAACATGACTTATCATCTTATTACTGTGTAGATACTAACACGCCTCTGAGCTTTTCAGGTTGTGCATCGCGTCATCGTCGGAAGAACCGAGTCAGTGAAGTAGCTAAATATGCTCGACCTTGTCCTCTCTAAGTGGCTTTAAGAATCTGTTGGACTCCTGTTTTTAGTTTTCTACATTCGCCTTAGAATCTAGCTGTTTTTTGTTAACTCTTTCTTTTAGCCATCCTATTTGTAAAAATAAAAAAAAAACTGCAGTATGACTTTTTATAATTGTTTATTGTTGTTGCTGTTGTCCATTGTTGTCATCTTTCTTTGTTGAAATCCGGTCTCTCTTGTAAATGAGTCCTCGAGGCTCAATGGGATTACCTGTCTAAATAAAGGTTGAATGAATAATGCTTGGAAAAAGGCAGCACGGTGGCGCAACTGGTAGAGCTGCTGCCGATCCGGGGGCCATTCTGGGTGCAGTTTGCATGTTCTCTCTGTGCATGCGTGGGTTTTCTCCGGGTACTCCGGTTTCCTCCCACAGATCAAAAACATGCATGTTAGGCTGATTGGTAACTCTGAATTGTCCCTAGGTGTGAGTGAGAGAGTGAATGGTTGTTTGTCTCGTTTGTCTCTATGTGGCCCTGTGATGGACTTGCGACCCGTCCAGGGTGTACCCCGCCCCTCGCACAGTGATTGCTGGACATGGGCACCAGCGACCCCCGTGACCCAAAATGGAATAAGCGGGTAAAGATAATGGATGGATGGATGGATGGATGGATGGATGGATGGATGGATGGATGGAGAAACTACATTAGCTCATTCTGTTAGCACATAAACAGACACCGGTTTTGGTCCTTGTTGGAAGTCGTGTCCATAATACACGCAATGCACCATGGGGGCTATAAAAAGGTGGATAAAGCTCGAACGAGAGGTGGAAAGAGTACTGAAAATTTGTACTCAAGTACAAATACTGTTACGCTGCTTAATTTGTACTCAATTACAAGTAAAAGTACTGGTGTTATAAAAATACTTAAGTAAAAGTACAAAGTACTCTTCTCAAAAACTACTCGGAGTATTAATGACTTTTTAACCAACTGATATTTTATTGTGTTGTCAACAGAAGGCGTTCAGTTTGATTTACTGTATATAATCATTACAGTCAAAGTACATTTCTCAGATGCTCAGAAGCTCTGTCTTATTTTAGTACCAGTTAAACCGATGGCAGTGACGATATCTAAGATCTTAGCTAACTCACACATACAAACAATAAAAAAGCAATATCATACGGGTAGCTGTAAAACCTTGTATACCACAATATGTTTTTGAGATTAGATGCTGAATGTAAACTTCCATCACTGTAGAGATCAAACAAAGTTTGCATCTGGACGCTGTCTCCTTTTCGCCCTCTGTACACGAAACATTCCTCCACGTGCACTCATCCTCAGCCTTTACCTCGTCCTTTTCTCTGTTCACAGTGTTGTCCTCTGTCTCCATTTTGTCTTTTTCTCCAAATCTGACTCTCTACTCTACGGAGTTGTCCTTTGCTTACGTCATAGGTAATTGGTGACAGCAATATGACAGCAATAAAAGCATAAACCTTCCAAGAGAGAGAATATTTTTACCATGTTTTTAAGAGAGCTGCTAATTTGACCCCACTGTGTCTTTTTCTGACATACATAGACAACACGTACATTAAGTGTTTTTATTTATAATTATTATTATTATGATGGTCTTAATGTTGTCACATAAATGCATACATTAAAAATATTCCTCCCAAATTTGCTTGCCTAAAGGTGATACAGAAATACCAAAAATACAAGGAAAGTATCCAATCTTAAATTTATCCAAAGTAAAGTATTTTAGTAAAATTCCATCATTTAAAGTCTGGGTTTAATAAAAAAAAAGAGAAACCGTTTATTTTTGTATGTTGATTTTCAGGTTTTCCAGGTTGGGTGACTGTTTCTCGTTTCCTTTTTCTGTTTTGTTTGGGTTTTATTGCTGTAAATGTCAAATATCAAGCCCTTCCTGTCCTGCACAAGATTCTTCGTAAAGTTATGAGCTGAAGGGTCCATCACAAATTCATCTCAGTGTTCGGTGCCAAGCAACACAATTCCACAAATCCACTTCCTCTGTAAAGAAGCCGGCTCTGCAACCAAGAGGCCTGAACTGCTGGATAGTATACTCTCTTCTGCCATAACAATAATGCGTCTCAATTTCTCAGTAAAAAAAAAAAAATAGTTTGACTTTAAAAATCAAACAAGTGAGTGAGTCTGTATATTGTGAATTCAATTGTTTTTTGTTCTCTTAGTGTTTCACCAAAACATCCAACTTTTTTAGATGAAATATAAAAACACATCACAAATAAAATAATGCAGGTTTCATGAAGATCTGTTCAGTGGTTCTGAGATGCTCTGCAATACTATGATACAGATATTTTGAGCATGCGTGCTCTTCGTTTTGCCTTTGTACACTCCTTTTAGCTTCTGTATGCTAATCTATTTTCTAGTTATGCTACATTAAGTGTTTAGCCACTATTTTTGCTAACTGTACTTGTTTGTTAGAAGCTGCTTTACCTTTCAGGTTTTGTTTTGGTATTTTAGCTTTCATTTTTGCTACATTTAGCTTTTAGCCACACTTTGGCTAATTTTAGCTTTTACTTTATTTTAACTTTTAGTTGCTTTTTTGCTGCTTTTAGCTTTTAATTATGGGTTTGCTGACTATTAAACTATTAGACTATACTTTCAGGTCTCTCTTGTAAATGAGTCCTCATGGCTCAATGGGACTAAACTGATTAAATAAAGGTTGAAAGAAAACTATACACTTTTGGTACATTCTGTGTTTAACTATGCTTTAGCTCATGTTAGGTTTTTTTAAGCTATAGTTTGAATAATATTAGGTTTTACTTTTGGTTTGTTATTGTTAGCTTTTAGAAAATTTTCCCCCCGAATTTTTGCTTTTACCAACAAATTTGCTAATTTTAGTTTTAAGTCATGATTTAGCTACTTTCAAATTTAATTTAAGGTTTTGCTCATTTTAGCTTTTATTTACGAGTTTATTTTAACTTTTAGTTGAAAAATTTGCTACTATTTTAGCTTTTAATTATGGTTTTGCTCATTATAACTTTTAGCTACACTTTTGGTACATTCTGCTTTTAGCTATGGTTTAGCTCAT
>NC_056498.1:52004817-52083630 GCF_014905685.2 Nematolebias whitei
TAGCTACACTTTTGGTACATTCTGCTTTTAGCTATGGTTTAGCTCATATTAGGTTCTTTAGCTATAGTTTGGACAACTTTAGGTTTTACTTTTGGTTTGCTATTGTTAGTGTAGTAAGACAATATATGAGATATATATGCATACTTTTTCACGAGTTCCTCATCTTTCTGACTGTGTAATGTCGTGCATTGAATTTAACAGAAATGTAACGAGAGACGTTATTTATCTTTGACCCATCAAATCAATGCGGTCATTTATTTTCAGAATCAAAGTTTAACATCAAACATTTACATTAATTTGGCAAAATATGAAAATAATAACAGACAAGTTTCACAAGAAATGAGCATCGATCACTCGGCGGTGATCGAGGACTTTGCTTCAGATATTTCTAAAATATCTGTACTGATTTTATGAGAAAGAGGAGAGTTTTAAGATGAAATGGAGATTTATCTTACAGAGAAATATGTGAGGGAATTAATCTGTTTGACCAGAAATTGCACGCTCCATCAGATATCAGCTTGCCCACGGTACACTTGGTCGAAAATAGAACCATCTACCTTGATGATGAACTCAGCGTCGGTGTAGGTTCCTTTCTGACTCTTTTCAGCGTCTCCGTGAGAACTACCAAACCCTCGGGGAGTCGTACGTGGTTTTCAAACAGAAATTATAATCCCAAAACGTCTCTGGATCATCCTGAATGCGTTTGCACCCAAGAACCATGAACTCCTTTCATTCTTCAGAACTTCTCAGACTCTAACAGAATCTTTCAACTCCAGCAACTCTCTAGTTCTTCATCTCCTCAGCCTCTGGAACTATCAGACTCCAGACTCTAACATGAACTGGGAAGTTGCCACATTTTAAATGAGTCGACTTCCGGTTCATTTGAGAGCTTTTGATTGGTCGATGGACCAGAAAGAGGTGTGTTTTTTGACGTAAGGTGTTATCAAAAGTCGAGGTCAGAGAATGAGTTTGTTTAACAACTGACAGAGAGATTATTGCAGAAAAGCAGACTTCATGGAGTCAACTTTTCTGTATCTTCTGTAAAGATTAAACATGACATTTCTTTTTCAGTAAACATTTAGTTGACCGAAGCTTCAACTTTCACATACTTACGTTGCTTGGCTCATTTCAGACAGAAAATCAAGAAATGCATATTAACCTGATTTCTTCTTTGAATGAGGAATAAAAATCATTACTTACTGCTTATGTAAAATAAAATGAGTAGTTCTTTCCAACCTGTAAGCATTGAATGGAACTAACACAATTTGATTATCAAAAATTTGTAAAACAGTAAATGATTATAGAGAATTGTCTTTTCTGCTTGATTAATTCAAGAAAGAAAGTCACCAGATGGCTCAGACTGTATTCAGATCAATGAAAATAACAGTCTCTGTCCATCTGATAGATTTGAGGTCATCAGGGTCAGATCAGGGTCAGATCAGGTTCACTACATTAGCGTTTAGCTACTTTCCCCCCCCTGAATGTTTGCGTTTACCAACAAGTTTGCTCATTTTAATTTTAAGTCATGGTTTAGCTACTTTCAGATTTAGTTTAAGGATTTGCTAGTTTTACCTTTTATCTATAGTTTGTTTAGCCACTATTTTGCCAGTTGTACTTTTAAGAAACTGCTTTACCTTTTACGTATTGTTTTGGTATTTTAGCTTTAATTTGGCTACATTTAGCTTTTAGCCACAGTTTTGGTAATTTTTTATTTATGATTTAATTTGAACTTTTATTTGCATTTTTGCTGCTTTTTATCTTTTAATTATAACTCATTGTAACTTTCAACTACACTTTTGGTACATTCTGCTTTTAGCTATAGTTTAGCTCATATTAGGTTTAGCTATAGTTTGAATAATATTAGATTTTACTTTTGGTTGGCTATTGTTAGTTTTTAGCTACTTTCCCCTCTGAATTTTTGCTTTAACCAACAAATTTGCCAATTTTAGTTTTAAGTCACGGTTTAGCTACTTTCAGATTTAATTTAAGGTTTTAGCTTCTGTTTAGCTTGCTCTCAGCATTCACGTTGCATTTTGTCCCACAGACTGATACCTGTCTGTAACTGAGTTGTAAATGTTGTCAACTTGACTTTTTATGCTGCAATATGTCAAAACATCTGGATCAGAGGTAATGTGGACAATGATACCACCTCACCTGCTGACTGGTCAGCTTGAGGTAACTTGGACACAGAGTTCTGAAGTGATGCCAGCTTTGACTTCATGATCCGGAGGCCCTCGGTGAACCGGATCTCCTGGCCTTTCAGGAACTTCTCCATCTGACGCAGCAAGCCGACCACCTGGTGCTTATCCATGCATGTCTGTTATAGGGAAGCATGAGCTGAGTTAACACTTAAAAATAATTAAAATAAAGCTTTTTCCCAAATGCTTTGAGTTTCCAGTGAGGGGAAAAAAAAGAGTTGGACAGGAGGTCACCTCAGTTTAATGGTAGCAAAACATTATACAGCAGTGGAGAATGATGTCATTCATGTTATTGGTGGGCACACAGTCGTTATGGTTACAAAGAGTTTTTTGTAGCAATGAAAAACTTATTGGAGAGTTTTTACTAGATTTAACTGTGATCTGTTTCACTTTATTAGTCTATGTGACATACAGCTGTCAGGCAGATGTCAAAGGAACCTCAGCCCAAAACGCTGTTCCTCTGCATGTTTTTGCGTGGCTATAGAAATGCACTCTGGGTACGAGTGCACTCAAAACAGCACGGTTGCCAGTGGCAGTAACTTCAGGGAAAATGTCTGTTCCAGATCATTACAGAGTCCCTCTGAGAAAGAGTCTCCGATCCTTTCAGAAGAGTTTATTAATCACATGCTTATTGGAGCGATTTCTCTGCACGGCATACCTTAAATTCCTCTGCCTGCGTATGGAAGGCTCAGTACAATCACAAGCTACAGAACATTTGAAGTGAAGCGGCAGGACTGGATGTGCTTTACCTGCTCAGGGCAAAGACAAAACGCCACCAGCTGACATGGGAGGATTTACAGTGCCTTGCGAAAGTATTCGGCCCCCTTGAACTTTTCAACCTTTTGCCACATTTCAGGCTTCAAACATAAAGATATAAATTTTTTATTTTTTGTGAAGAATCAACAACAAGTGAGACACAATCGTGAAGTGGAATGAAATTTAATGGATGTGTCAAACTTTTTAACAAATAAAAAACTGAAAAGAGGGGCGTGCAATATTATTGGTCCCCTTTACTTTCAGTGCAGCAAACTCACTCCAGAAGTTCAGTGAGGATCTATGAATGATCCAATGTTGTCCCAAATGACTGATGGTGATAAATAGAATCCACCTGTGTGTAATCAAGTCTCTGTATAAATGCACCTGCTCTGTGATAGTCTCAGGGTTCTGTTCAAGGTGCAGAGAGCATCATGAAGACCAAGGAACACACCAGGCAGGTCCGAGATACTGTTGTGGAGAAGTTTAAAGCCGGATTTGGATACAAAAAGATTTCCCAAGTTTAAACATCCCAAGGAGCACAGTGCAAGCAATCATATTGAAATGGAAGGAGTATCCGACCACTGCAAATCTACCAAGACCCGGCCGTCCCTCTAAACTTTCATCTGGAACAAGGAGAAGACTGATCAGAGATGCAGCCAAGAGGCCCATGATCACTCTGGATGAACTGCAGAGATCTACAGCTGAGGTGGGAGAGTCTGTTCATAGGACAACAATCAGTCGTACACTGCACAAATCTGGCCTTTATGGAAGAGTGGCAAGAAGAAAGTCATTTCTCAAAGATATCCATAAAAAGTGTTGTTTAAAGTTTGTCACCTGGGAGACACACCAAACACGTGGAAGAAGGTGCTCTGGTCACACAAAACCAAAATCGAACTGTTTGGCCACAATGCAAAACGATATGTTTGGCGTAAAAGCAACACTGCTCATCACCCTGAACACACCATCCCCACTGTCAAACATGGTGGTGGCAGCATCATGGTTTGGGCCTGCTTTTCATCAGCGGGACAGGGAAGATGGTCAGAGTTGATGGGAAGATGGATGGGGCCAAACACAGGACCATTCTGGAAGAAAACCTGTTTGAGTCTGCAAGAGACCCGAGACTGAGACAGGGATTTATCTTCCAACAAGACAATGATCCAAAACATAAAGCCAAATCTACAATGGAATGGTTCACAAATAAACATATCCAGGTGTTGGAATGGCCAAGTCTAAGTCCAGACCTGAATCCAATCGAGAGTCTGTGGAAAGAGCTGAAGACTGCTGTTCACAAACGCTCTCCATCCAACCTCACTGAGCTCGAGCTGTTTTGCAAGAAAGAATGGGCAAGAATTTCAGTGTCTCCATGTGCAAAACTGATAGAGACAAACCCCAAGAGACTTGCAGCTGGAACTGCAGCAAAAGGCGGAGCTACAAAGTATTAACGCAAGGGGGCCGAATAATATTGCACGCCCCACTTTTCAGTTTTTTATTTGTTAAAAAAGTTTGACACATCCAATAAATTTCATTCCACTTCACGATTGTTTCCCACTTGTTGTTGATTCTTCACAAAAATTTAAAATTTTATCTCTTTATGTTTGAAGCCTGAAATGAGGCAAAAGGTGGAAAAGTTCAAGGGGGCCGAATACTTTTGCAAGGCACTGTAAATCCAGATGTTATGTTTTTATTTGATTTCATTTCGATCACTATAGATTAAACATCTTGGGCACCACCAGGAAACTTTCAGTACGTGTCCATACAGGCCCCTCTGACTGGAACATCAAAACCAAAAGCTATATAACATGTTATCCTGATGCATGCTCAATTGTTAGGCTGATGGTCCTTCTTGAGCATGTGATCAGCTGGTTTTGGTTGTCAGCAGCAAACTGGTTGATCCACTCTGAGAAGGTGCTATTTAAGAGACTGAGCTGAAAACAGCTCCTCAGACTGAGGAAGTCTCTCGGACGAGAGACGAAACGTTTCTACATTTTTTGTTGTTTTTCTTTGTTTTGGGTTTTTTTGAATGTCCAGAGGACCAGATTTAACTTTTTTAGATATATAACATGTTGTTTTATAAAACCTCCTTCTAATGCATCTATATTCTGTTATATTATTGAGTAAAGAACAGCCACTATTCAACTCACCAAAGCTTCAATTTAACAATCGTAATTCATATATATTTTAAAAACTATGGGCATTGAATGTCCTGTGACAGCAAATTTTTACTGGTGGTCATTGCCCCTTGTGGCCCCCTCTTTGTTGTGCCCCTGATCATAAAATAAAAAGGAAAAACAAAGAAACTTTAAGACAAATGTAGAAACTGAACTGAGATTAAATGGTCAAACGACACATGTTAAATTACCTACATAAAAACCTGTTTTTTAAAGCAGATTCTATACCCTCTAAGTCAATTCATTCAGATAAAAAAAAAGTGTATAATTTGTTCTTACCTGAACAGTGGTTTGACCACCCTGAACTGCTGTCAAACACAACAAGATCAGACACCTGCGCGGAAAACACTGATCCATTTCTGAAAGTCCAGGACGACTGCTCCCTGTTGAGATGCTCAGATATTTAGGTTTCTGTTCTTAAGCTCCTTAAGAGGTTTGTTGCCATAAAACAATGTTTTAAGCTCCGCTCTTGTGAAGATTGAGGACGGTGGACATCAGGTGTCCGAACCAGAGATGCGCTCCAGCCTCTTTCTGCGCTGTTGGAAAGTTTCAGCTCTGCAGACTGGTTTCCTGCAGCCAAAAATCCCTCCCACTGCTCAAAGGCTGCCTAAAGCCCCGTTCGCTTTTATTTAAATACAACACATTTTTCTAATGTTAAAATTTAATTTTTTACATAAATTGAAAAACGTGACATATCCCAAATGTAGCTTTTACATTTGTTGAGCGTTAAAATTTCAAAGTATGGCAGACTGTTGTATCATACAGTTAAATTACATAATTTCATGTCTGTAACAGAATTCTGCAGCAGAACTAAAATTGACTATATCTAAATCAGTATCACTACTTGTAAAATTTATATTTAAATATCTAAAAAACTGTGGATACCCCCCCCCCCCCCAATTTTTGTACCAACCTAGTTTTGTTCATTGGCGCACAGATGTGAAAAGATAAAATATAAACTAAGTTTTCAATTTATACATTGTTGCTATATGGGTCAAATAAAGATGTCTAAAGTATAATTTGAACTACAGTCATGACAGGAATATGATATATTTTATTCATTAAAATAATATTTTAAAATTATATGAGATGTATCTTGTTTATTATTTTTTATTTAGGATATTTCAAATGAACCAGGTTTGAAAAAGCAACTCCTCTACTAAGAATTCTGTTTTAAATATTCACATTATCCTGGCAGAAAAAAAGTACTTTTGTGTAGATCTAGAGCTAAATGCCGAATAAAAACGAGTGTAAAAATGAAGTCTTTCGTCCTAAATATCATGAACAAGATGGATATCATTCTTGTTTAAATGCTAACTTCTACTAAAAATAGCTGGACTTTATGCTGGTGAAGATTCGCAGTCATCCAGGACATGATAAATTCAAAAGACGTGCAATACAAAAACAACTGGACTTTATTTGTAACAGAAGACTGAATTTTATATATCTTTGGAGAAATTGTATTACTATTATATAATAATCTAACATTTTTCAGTCAGGTCATCTGGACAGTTTCTTTTTTTGTGCTGAAACGTTTCGCCTTTGATCCGGAAGGCTTCATCAATCAAGGAAACACACAACAAAACTGATTCTTCCTCCAACAGCTTACTCCAAAGTGGAACAAACCAGTTCTGCTTGTGATTAGATGGTCTCTTTGGTACGTCCCTGCTCCATTGCCGGCCCTCTTCCTTGTTGACAGTCTTGTCAAGCTGGTTGAAAACTAAAAACGAGCATGGACATTGTTGTTTTCAACCTGTTTGACAAGACTGTCAACAAGGAAGAGGGCCGGCAATGGAGCAGGGGCGTACCAAAGAGACCATCTAATCACAAGCAGAACTGCTTTGTTCCACTTTGGAGTAAACTGTTGGAGGAAGAATCAGTTGTGTTGTGTGTTTCCTTGACTGATGAAGCCTTCCGGATCGAAGGGGAAATGTTTCAGCACAAAAAAAGTAACTGTCCAGATGACCTGACTGAAAAATGTTGGATTTTATACCTACTTTGTTATTAAATGATAAGTTTGCTTACCATACTTCAGGCGGATTTGCAGTCACCTACTGACCCCTGCTGGACTGCAACAGCATTGCGCAGGCGCGCGATCGGTACAGTTTGTGTGACATTCATATGCGCACGAGAGCCCTTTTTTTCAACCTTTTAGCCCTTGATTTTAACCGTTAGCTAATACGACGCTGCTAACAAAGCGTTGGTAATTACATTTTAGTTGTTATTACTACGTAATACACATGTAAAGTATTATAAATACTCGGCGTTAAAAGGCTGTGTGTGATATGCTCCTCGACGTTGTTTTTAGGCTAAAACAGATTGACATTGCTTTGAGCCAATCACATCGCCGTATTTCTTTACTCGTGCGACTGTCGACCAATCGTTGAACGGGGTTTGTTGGTCCCAAGTTAGATAGATCCAGCGGAGACTATATATATGGGGCGCACACACAGTCGAGGAATGTGCAGCATAACTCAGAAGCCATTTTGTGACGATGTCCCCGTTGAGAAAGCCTATGAAGATGCTGAAACCAACGAACATGGTTACATTTCTGTCTGTTTCTCCCTCCGTCTCCTCTGTCTCACCATGGCAGCTGTCAACCGACGGGACATTAGCAAAGCGGGGTGTCGAGCTGTGCTCACAGGGTTAAAACGCCATTGATATGAAAGAGGAGAATGTCTGTTTTTACTGTCTCTGTCGAGACATGTAACACCGTGAGTCTTTTCCAGCCTGAAATCTTCCAGCATCTCTCACAGACCAACGTCTCCTTGAGTGACTTGTGTTAACTCACTCTTGTACGGGGGAGAAGGGAGGCAGATCCGTGTTTCCAATGGCTTCTGTGAGCCTGGTTTCCAGTCCCCCAGCCCCTGTTCTTGACAAAAACATGACAGACTCTGAGCTTGCAGGGGATGAAAGGTCGAGTAACATTCTTGTGCAATTCTTAATACGCTCATCTGTGCGTTTCAGTGGCGTGGGTGCTTGTGCTTACCGTTGTCTCTTTTATTTTCATGAATTGCAGACATTTCTAAGGTTTCCTCCCCAATACTGAAATTATTTTTGCATGCCTTTTTTTGGTGCGTTTGAGACTGGATTTTACATCACCGTGCCGATCACACTCATCATTTCCATGCAGGGTAGCAGAGCTCATCGTTCTGTTGTGCTGGGATTCATAGTTGAGCGTTTTTTTCCCCCCTCTTCTGCAGGATGCCATGAAAATGACGTCAACGCCACGCCCATCTTTGCTGCTTGACGCCCCCTACTGGGCACCTGGCAGTACTGCTCAGACAGTTCATTAAGGGTTGGGATGGTTTCTTCAGGGTCCAGGCCTGTGTCCTTGTTCATTATAAAACGGTTTTAATGTCTTTGAGGCAGGATTTGAATGTGGAAGTCAAAGCCTAATGGTTTACGCTGTATTCTGGGCATACGTGACATTGTGCAAACGTACGTTATTGTTAAAAACAATGGGTTGGCGATCACCTGCAGTTCTTTCATGACTCAAAATGTGGTTTATTATGCGAGCTGTGATTTGTAGTTACCAGTATTACCAGAAAACGCAGTGAAAAGATCTGCTTGTGTTAGCGTTCGCACAATTAGATGGGGGAGTGGTGGCGCAGAGGCTAGAGAATGTGATCGGAAGGTTGCTGGTTCAACTCTCATGTGGATGGGTAAGGTGAAGCCCTGCCTCCACTCTGGGCCCCTGAGCAAAGCCCCCATCCCCCTAGCTGCTCCGCGTTTGCTCACATGTACGATAAGAAAAATACAGAATTAATTTCCCCATTGGAAATTAATAAGGGTACTATAAAAATTTAAAAAAAAGTAGTAGCGAGTAGAGGAGCCATAGTTGTATCCAGTACTGTAGTTGGAGGGATGTCCCATTGTCACATCGCTCATCTCACTAGTCATACTTTTCAATTTCACCTTGTTTCTATTCCACAGTCTCCACCTGGTGTGTATTTTTAAGGCAGCTGACGTGCTACGAAAATGGTTTCTGCACTGAAAAGTGTTATTTGTTCACAACTGTTTCACGTAGACCCCCTTTAAAATAAGATACATCTTCCTTAAAGTTCTGACGTAGTATTGATCATTTATCTGCTTATTTTGTTATAATTTGTCTATCACAGCCAAGCCAGGTTGCTGTTAGATCTGCTTTGTTATGCACAAAATTGAGCTTTTAAACAGCAAAGGTTTTATTTGAATTTACCCAACAAGAAGCTGAATTTTATCTAGTGTTCATGAAATAGCACTAATAAATGGTAAATAACTGGTTATTATACAGGAAGAGTGAGGGAGAGAAAAATACTTAACATGAATTGTCCACTTTTTTCCTCTTTTGGTACAATAAAAGGTTTAGAGCGAGAATATTAGTTTCAGATGTGAGACATTTTTAATGTAAAGGCTTAGCATTCCTTGTAGGCACATCACTTGCTGCCTTTGAGACCAGTGTTCATTTTATTATGAGAAGGGGTTGAGTTACAGTAAACCTTGTAAATGAGACGTGATCTCATGAGATGTGAGTTACGCTCGGCTACTGTTTGCCCAAATTTTAGCTAATGTTTTGTAACATTGACCGAGTTATTGCCATTTTTGTCTTGCAAAAACTTTTTCTCCATCAGTTGTAGATGTACAATCAGTGATAACGTTCATAGAGTTTCACTGAAATCTATTGCAACTTCAAAGACGTGCGACTAGAATTCAAAGCTGGTTGCTTTTGGACATTCTGTTGACCAAATGCACGGCTTTCCTTTTCTTGCAGGGAGGACGGAGAACTGGAAGATGGAGAAATAGACGACGAGGGGATTGAAATTGAAGAGGAGAACAAAGAGGCTGCTGAGCCGAAGGAAGAAAGCGAGAAAGAGAAGGAAAAAGTGAAAGAAAAAAGCAAAGAAAAAGATGATAAGGCACGCAGACACTCGAGGAAAAGATATAAGAAGATCAAAGAGAAGAGGCGGTCTAAAAGACGGAGGCGAGACAGACAGAGGGTAAGACCTTGATACGCAGTCACATATATTACAGTAGTCCCTTGCTACTTTGTGGTTCGTTTATTGTGGACTCGCTCTATCGTGGTTTTTTTCAAAATAAAATGGGACGTGGCACGCAATTGGCTGATTGATGGATGAGTCGCACGCTCGGCATGGATTTTTTATTTTAAATACATTATTTTAAATTATTTAGCGCCTTTGTGCAGCCCATACTGCAGGATAAACTTCCTGCTGCAGCTGATCAGCTGTTCACCATGCAACACGGAGAAGTGGGCGTGGCCAAGAGCAGAGGAGGCAGGGAGCTGAAATCATGACATTCTGTGTTTTTTTTTTAGAGTTTTAGAGTTTAGAAACATTGTTTAGAATATTGCAAGAGTGTGGGAAGGGTTTAAAATACACTGTAATTTCTGGACCATAAGCTGCTACTTTTTTCACACACTTTGAACACCGCGGCTTACAATGTTGTGGCTAATTTATGGATTTTTTTTTTTTTCATGGGCTAACGAGCTTCGTGCCACCAAAACATTTAGCTTCGTCACACCCAGGCGCTCACATAGCTGCTCAAGATACATCTCTCTTAGGGGGTAGCGATCAATGACTTCCTGGTAGATTACTGTATTTTTTTAATCAGCCGTCTAACAGGCACTGGTAAAAAAAAAAAAAAACAATTTCCTGTATTTGTGTGTGTGTTACCGGTACGCATTTAATTAAAAGTTAAAAAAAAACCAAAGAAATATTTATTTGTAAATGTCTCATGTGACAACGTGAATACCTGCAGCTTATAGACACGTGCAGCCTGTTTATGTAAAATTTTACATTTGCTTTTTAAACTTAGCGGGCGCAGCTTATATTCAGGTGCGCTCAATAGTCCAGAAATTACAGTATATCAGTAACTTTTAAACTTTATTGTTGTTTTGTTCCTTTTGTCCCTTTCCTCAGCATCATTCCCCCTCCAGCAGCTCCAGTTCTGACAGCTACGACTCCGACTACGACCGACCCGAAAGGCCCATAAACAGGAAGAGTCAGGGATATGGTCGTGCGTCTGACGTCCAGTCCTCTCAGGTGGGTTGTCCTTCGCTGCTGCATTCAGGAAAACGTAAGAATGACTGCGGGACAATATTTTTCTCTTTTTGTTTGGCCGACAGCACTCGAAGAAAATCCACGGCGGCTTCAGAAAGTTGTCGCCGCAGAAGAGCAGCGATTTTGACAAATACAGCGACGACTACAGCGACGACAAGTACGACTACGATGAAGAGGAGGACGATTACGAAGACGACATGTCTGAGTATCAACCACCCAAAGACTCCAGTCAGGGGAAAGGACGCCACTCCAAAGACCAGATGATCCGAGGAAGCATGAGAGGGATGAAGCATCAACAGTGTATGACTCACTTTCGAATAAAAAACACATTTCCTGTACTTCAACTTAGTTCACTGTGGATTCTAATGTTTTCTTCAATGGGACTAGATGGGCTGTGATTAAAAAATCAGAGTTGTGCTTGTATTTTTTTTTTTTTAGTTGGACTGAGAGGACGGGGCCGAGGTAATGGACCAGGAAGAGGACGTGGGATGCTCAACAAGATCAAGAAGTTTAAAGGCAAACCCTGGGTGGTGGGACGTGGGCGGGGTCGAGGAGGAGACGGAGGTGAAGACATGGGACAAGTGAGTATGTCCCCATAAACTTAGGCAGACTTTTGGCACATACACTGTAGCTTTTCCACTTTACAGAGACAGTACTTTCAGAATGAGGTTGCCTTTCATGCAGAGGGACACCCTGCAACCAATGTCGTAATTAATCTGAGATGGTTGTTTTGTGTCACAGGATGGAAAAATCTCTGGCTTTCAGAAGAAACGGCCAATTATGAGCAAGGAGTTCATCAACCAGCATACCGTAGAACACAATGGAAGATACATCTGCAAGTACTTCTTGGAGGGTCGCTGCATTAAGGTACAGCAGCATAATGCTAATGAGTTTCTTCTACTTTAGCTTCTCTATCAGATGAAAAGCTCCTTCCATTCGTTCTCTTTATTCGCTTTTTCTTTTTGGGTTGCGAGAGGCTGGTGCCAATCTCCAACGGTCACTGTACGAGGGGCGGGGCACACCCTGCAGAGTTCAGAAGTCCATTGCATAGCGCATAAGACAAACAATCACACTCTCAAACGCACTCAGCAACCATTTAGAGTTACCAGTTTAAGCTAACGTGTTTGGTCTGTGGGGAGAAACCAGAATACCTGGAAAAAGTATACAGGGAGAACATGTAAACTCCACTGGGAGAGCCCTCAGGCCAGAGGGCGATCCTACGATCTTCTCACTGAGGCGACAGCTCTAACCTCTACTGCACCGTGCCGCCCTATACAGTAGTCTCTCGCTACTTGGCTGTTCGTTTATCGCGGACCCGCTCTGTCGCGGTTTTTCAAAATAAGATTGGACATGCAACACAGTTGGCTGATTGATGGATGAGCCGCACGATCGTCATGGAATTTTTATTTGCTGCACCTTTGTGCAGCCCATACTGCAGGATAAGCTTCCTCCTGCAGCTGATCAGCTGTTCGCCATGCAGAGCGGAGAAGTGGGCGTGGCCAAGCGCATCTGAAGCACAGAGCTGTAATCATGATATTCTGTGCTCTTTTAGAGCGTTTAGAGTTTAGAAACATTGTTTATTGTGGGTTTTCACTTATCGCAGGGCTCCAGGGTATGGATCCTTCGCGATAAACGAGGGACTACTATATTAAAATACGTTTTGTTTTCTCACAGGGAGAACAATGCAAATTTGAACACGAACTCGTGATACCTGATAAGAAAAAGGAACTTTGTAAGTTTTACCTTCAAGGATACTGCAGCAAAGGAGATCACTGCATTTACATGCACAATATCCTTCACCAAGTGATGCTTTTATAAAAGACGTTGCATGATTAACTTTAAACACAACATCCTGGCTCCTTAACCTGTGTTTGTACATGAATACCCCTGCAAGTTCTTTCACACTGGAGCCAAATGTTATCAAGGAGACAACTGCAAGTTCTCCCATGATGCTTTGAATGATGTGACGAAAGAGCTGCTTGAAAAGGTAGAACATAGAAACTCAGGTTTTTGTTTTCGGCTCATATGCTCATCAGTGTTTTTTACGACTTCTTTTTGATTTGTTGGATAGATAATCAACACCGAGGAGGAGAATGCCCGTGAGGATGAGTTAGAGCTGGAGGATTTGAGAAAACAGGGTATTGCCCCTCTTCCCAAACCTCCACCTGGAGTGGGGTTGCTGCCTACTCCTGGTCAGAGCAGCCCGACAGATGGAAACAAGAAGATTCCCTCTCTGTTTGAAATCAAGGTTCAACCTACTGTGGATTTGGTACAAAAAATTGCTCAGAGGTAACCAACATGATCCTTAATGAAAGCTACAAGGAGTGCTCAGATCGTACTCCAAATATTACAATCATTTTTATATTTCAGTGGCACCAGCTACTCACAGAATGAAGGTGATGGAACGGAGCAGTTTAGCGGAGATGCAGAGGATGCACAGATCGGATCCACCGCACCCTCAGCTCCACCTCCAATTCCTCCTCCTGAATCCCCTGTTCTTATGGGACCACCCATGCAGCAGAGTCCCGCAGGACAGCACCCACTTCATGGATATCAAATGCAGCCACCAGCTCCCTCTGGTCCACCCCCACCTTTTCACATACCCATCAGCCAACAGATGAACATGCAGAGGCCTCCATTCCCTCCAGATCTGCATATGTTGCAAAATATGTTGCCTTTTCAGTCTATGAGTCAGAACCCAGCGGAGTTCTTTAGCAGCTTTGTACAAAATCAGGCCGTCAGTCAACAGGGAGGTGAGTAACATCTGAACTCCTTGAATAGGTTTATTGTGTAGAACATGTTACTGACAGCGTGTTTTCTTGTAGATCCTGCTCTGGCCTTTGTGCAGAACCTCCAGCAGCAGTTGGGCGCAGAGTCACAGTTAAAGTCTTTGCCAGCAGAAGTGCAGAAAGCCATCTTCCTGCACCTAACGCAGCAGCAGCAGCAGCAAGAACCACAGGGGAAAGAGTCGCGCAGTGCAGAGGACCACGATGATCATGAAAATAAAGGTGATGATTCATTCATTCAACCTTTATTTATGCAGGTTAGTCCCATTGAGCCTCGGGGACTCATTTACAAGAGAGACCTGATTTTAACAAAGAATGATGACAACAGTGGACAATCATAAAAGGAAGCGTACAAATTGAGAAGAACAAGTTAAAGAAAATGATATATATATTAAAAAAAAAAACAGCTGGGTCATTATAGCTGATTGTCAAGAACTGGATTAATTTGTACAAGAAAAAAAACGACAAAACTTTTTTTAAAGAAGAGCATTGTCTAGGGCAGGGGGTTCTGCAACCTGCAGCTCTGGGGCGACATGCGGCGCTTTCAAGCTTTGACCAAAACTGACATAAAACTGAATATTACTGGTTGTACAAACAACAAAAAACGACTAGTTTTTATCAATTTTCCCGTCATTTCTTTTGCAAACATGTGAATACTGGAACCAGTACAAGGAGTAAAACATATTCACTTTCACTTTATGCTTCATTTCTATACTTAATTAATTTTTCCACAATTAAAAAAAGTACCTAGGTCTGCATAGTTCATAGTTTGTATTCATAAAAAAAAAAAAAACCTCTCTTTAAAAGAATCTGATCTTTTCATTTGTCTTAAATTGTAAAAATATAAATTATTAGTTATTTTATCTTTATAATGTCACCCCTAGTGGCCACAAAAGCCCCTTCCAACAAACCTAAAGTGGCCCATGGGCCACCAATTGATAACCACAGTTATCAATGTTGCAGCTCTGAACACTTAATTTAGTGAACGAAGGTGTAAAATGGCTCTTTTGATCGTAAAGGTTCCAGCCCCCTGGTCTGGGGGGAAGGATTTGCAGAAACGAGCTTCATGATTGATTTTCAGATAACTTCTAAACGCTACTCTTCATTGCAGATGAAACTACAAACTGGTACTCAAGTGATGAGGAGGATGGGAGCTCCTGTGTTTCCTCCATTCTCAAGTCTCTGAAGAAACACAGTGAAATGCAGAAGAGTCAGTCCAAGCCCCTCCAGGTTGTGCCGGGGGCTCCAGCACTGAGCGACCCTCGGCTTCTTAAGTCACCGCCATGTGACCCGCGAATGAAGCCGGACCCTAGACAGCGACTCTCAGATGTCGGCAAGGAGTCGGACGGAGCTGCAGATCCACGGTTCTCCAGAGACCCCAGGAAGTTGAGACCGGCTGAATCTGGTTCCTATCGCCTGCCGAACCATCCTGTTCCACAAAAGCCTCCAACAGGCGAGGAGGAGGATGAAGGGGAGCGGGAGCTCAGGGACAGAACTGTACTTATCCCGTTAGATGCCAGCCCCGGGGCGGTGCTGCGGGACCCTCGTTGTCAGTTAAAGCAGTTCAGTCACATCCGGGTGGACATCCTCCTCCAGAGGCCCTCCTTCGCTCAGACTGTGGTTTGGGCGCCTGAGGATCTTATTCCTTCCCTTATCCCCAAACAGGAGCACTCCATTAACCTGCCTCTTCCACCCCTTATTGCCGACGCTCAGATGAACCGAACAAACCTGCCCGACCACGTAGCGGTTTCCAGCCCTCCACCGTCAGACCCCAGACTCGCAGCGGCCCGTTTGAAGGAGCGTTTGAACCGTTTCCCTGCTGGATCCTTGGAGTCTCGATCCCCAACGGAAAGACCGGTAGATCCACGCCAGCAAAAATCTCTTGACCCCAGACTGAAACGTAGAGGGAGTCTGGACTCCAAGCTGCTGGGTCAGAAAGAGCCCTCATCAGGTGGACCGGTGGACCCCAGACTACAGAAAGCCAGCGCCAGCTCCTCCCCTCGAGGAAAACCAGAACCCGAGAAGCTGCCGCCATACGCCCCCCGACTGGCTTCTTCTGATGGAGGTCTGGAGAGCCCTACTACGATACTCGGGGGCATCAGTCTGTACGATCCTCGCTCTCAAACTGAGCATGCTCAGAAGGAGCAGGGGGAGCCTCCTAAAAAGGCGGGGATTCTGAAACAGCCGTCTAAAAGTGAGAACGCTCCCGCAGCGTCACTTTCACCCATCAAGCAAAGTGCTTCTTTTGATGAGGCCACAAGCACAGAGGTCTCCTCACATCAGGCTTCTCCTCCTGCTTCTCCCACAGTGCCCCCCGCCTCACCTGTCAAACCCCCCGCTGTTCATAATCTCCCCATCCCAGCGCTGGCTGGACTGATCCGGCCTCAGTACTCCGACCCCAGGCAGGCCAAGCAAGGAGGACAAGGCTCTGCTGGAGCACAGGAGGAAATGGAGGTCAAACAGGAGCCGGACAGAGAGATGGAAGAAGAGGAGGAAGTAAAGGAGGAAGAAGCAAAACAGAAAGATCTAGAGGAGGCAGACCGGACACTTAAAGACGTATTCAAGACTTTTGACCCCACTGCGTCTCCTTTCTGTCAGTAAACGCTTCAGAGGAAACAAAAACTAAACGTGGAGTTTGTAAACTGTTGGAACCTGTTCAGTAATTTAACATTTTATGCTTTTATTTATTTCTGTACATAATCCTGTATAGGTCATCAAACCACACTTTTGTCAGTTTGCAGATTATTGTGAGGGAAGAAACAGAGGATTTGCATGCAGTTATGTTAAGGTATTTTATTATTGTGTCATTTTTCACCTTTTTTTTTTTTACATCTTTTTTATATGCAAGTATTCAGTCTTAGTACACACAGACAGATGGTGGTATTTATTCTCACACTTTGTTGTAAGTGCTTCAAAAGTTTTGAAGTGAACGGTTTCTATCAGCTGAAAGTTTGTGCCATTTTTAAAAAAAAAGTAACCGATGAGGCTAAAAAATATACAACTATGTTCATAACAAGGAAAGTTTCTGCGTGCGCTCTTCAGACAGAGGTGCTGCCTTAATGGCATTGCAGGTATACAGTATGTACATATGCAACAAATACGGCTTTTAATACAGTTTCTGTTGACTTGTTTGTGTAAACTGTATTTAAAGCTCTGAAGACTGTGTTCCTGGCATTTCAAGTAACAGTTTGTCTGTAATGCAAGCTGATTTCGTTTGCCTAAAAATAAGCTATTTTTTATTTTTTTTACAGCGTTCATGTTTCACTTTTTAAATGTGCATTTTGTACAGTGTGTTTTAGTGCATACAGTCATGCTTTATTTCTGCCATGCCAGTGTGTAGCTGTAACGCAGCCCAAGTGTTTTAATACTACATGGCATTTTTAAAAACGTGTTCATCGTTTATGTGATTTTTATTATAAATATATGGACTAAAGAAGTGAAAAAACAACTGTTCTTCATCCTGGCATATATTTGTTGTCCTATATTAAGTGCTATTAAGATTACCGTATACGATCTATAATATTTCATGAATATCATCAACACAATTTAGTTTGTTTCGAAGGTACAGTAAGCTCTACTGCTTTTCTAGACGTTGACCTGGGGGGCGAGACTGGGAGCTAAAGCGTGCGATGAGGTCTTCCTTAAACCGAGCTCGTCGGTTTCTGGATTAGAGGTCTGCCGGGCTCGATACATCTCCAGGTTCCTCTTCCACTGGAAACACAAGGCCGTGGCTTCCTCACCGTCCGAGTTGGGCTCAGGCTGCTTCAGACCCTGAAAAAGTTCACAACAGAATCCAAGGCTTGAGAGCTTTGAAACGTCGGAAAACAGGATGTAATAGTTGCAGCTTTATCTGAAAGTGACTTCTGAAACTTTGAAGCTAGAATTTTCCATGTTCATGCAAAAAAAAAAAAAAAAAAACGTGAACTCATTCATCAAGTTTTTGCGGGTCTTGGATTAAACGGACAAATGAGAACAGACGTTCCCCTTGCTGTAATACAATGACATCTGAGTGACGTGAAGAATATCGTTACCCTGCAGTGGTAGTTTTATGGTTTGGAGCTGGAGAGATCTTACATTTGTTTCTGATCTGGGAATACCTCGGGATTATCCAGAAGAAAGTGGAAAATCTCGCAGGAAGGAGTGACGACTGGGCTTTCCTCCTTGATCTGCTGGCCTTGTGACCTTACCACAAATAAGTGAGGAAAAAGTGGAATTGATGAACAAAAGTTGCTCTTCTCTATCAAGAATGGTAGAAGGTCCCCCCAAAAAATCAGTCTTTTTTTTCTTAAGATTCTCAAGGAGCAAATTAAGAGTTTACAAGTTTAAAATTACATGTTTACGCCCTTCCCTCTGAACAGAATTAAAATTCAATTCTGTTTATACCAGAATTTATCAGTCCAGTCTGAGGCATTTTCACTCTTATTGGATAATTATTATGAATGAAAAGAGCTGATGCTAATTCAAGTTGAAGGGGTAATGATGTGTTTGAATCAGAAATGGGATCTGACAGTTTATGTGGCACCTGCCTCAACTTAAATAGTCAGGTTTGATGCTTAGCTAACTTTACTTGTAATTGTGTTGTCAAAAATTAGGCCACATATGCAATAAGACAACTGTGAAACATGGTGGTAGTAGTGTAGTAGTTTGGGCCTGCCTTGCTACACTAGAACAAGCCATCACAATGCATAAGAACACCTAAAGAAACAAGAGCACTCACTATTTTAACAATGACTGAATGAAGATGAAATAAGTTAATGTTTTAGGACAGATGTGTCAAGTCTGACCTTAATCTAAAATAAATTCAGATATGGAGAGAGCGAGGAAAACCGCCAATGTCCTGAAGCTGTAGTTGTCCCACTTACTCACCCACGCTCTTCCATGAGTTCAGAGGAAAGGGGTGACATTTCACTAAGTTGATGGAATGATCACTTACATTTAAAGGGGCCACATGACATGAACAACAGTTCAGATACTTCTTTGACCACTCACAGCTGCACCGATGGATAATATTGTCCTCATTATTTTTGCGTTAGTTCTCTAAAACACTGACTAATGTTTAAGCGCTGTGCAATAAATTTGTACACAACAAAGACCTCAAAAAGTTTCAGAGTAAAATTGTGACGACATATTTACTGTGATGCAGGCCGTTTCTGCAGCGTGGACCCCACGCAGTACTGTCTGAAGGAGATTTTGAGAGTTCTTTATCAGGATCTCATCCGATGATTTGCACCCGGGAGTCACAGCATTCACACTAAACACAAAGAAAACAGTGAAAAAAATAAAACTATATATATATATATATATATATATATATATATATTGTATAGTATTTATTACATAATTAAAGGTTACTCAACCTGGAGATGATGCTGAGCTGGTTAGTGATGGTTAGAATCTGTTCAATGATGAGGGAGAGTTCAGCCGTGCACTGTTTATCCTGGCTGTGGTTGGCGATAATGCTGAGGAACTGAGTGACCGACTGGCAGTTGGTGAGAACATCTTTAGCAGCAGCAACAAATGCTTCCTTAGTCTAAAAGAGAAATAAATAAACATGGCTGCCTTGCTTAAAGACCACTGTAGTCAAGTGACCTCTGGTGGTCATTACCAGAATTGGGCCTCTCTTCTTCAGATAGTGTGTCATGTGACAAATTGTTTCTGCCATCTTCCTGGTCACCTGGACTATTCTGTTGTCTTTGGGATCCCAGGTGTTGCTCTTCTTCTTCAGAAAAAGGGAGGTGAGGGTCAGTGAGGAGGCTTCTTTATACACATCAGATGCATCCTGTAGAGAAAAGTCTGAGCATGATTTACCAGCACATGAAGCCAACTGTAACTTCTTATCATCAGCTATACTTACATCTCTTCTCACAGTTTTAGGTTCATACTTTGCCACGGCTGCCATGTGCACTTTGGTTTCTGCAGCCTCTATGGTTTCTGTGTGTCCTTTCTGCAGAGTGGATGCATTTGCATCGGGAAGTTCCACTTCTTTGATTCTAGGGATCAAACCAAATGTTTTATCGAAGTCCCCGGGTGCTCTGCCTTGTAAACCGGCTATGATGCTCTCTTTGACCTCCTTGTGAATCCCATCTTGCTTCATGATCTCCTCCACCACATACCGAGCTTTGGCTGCCCAGCACTGTATCAACACGTCCAAACTGAGCGTGTCACAAATGAAGCGCGTCTCCACCACGAGCCTCGCCCTGCTGATGATATCTGAAATCTGAAACGACAGGTGGTCGTTGATAGACCTCAAGTTAGAGCGGGCGCGTGGGTCACGGATGAAGTTCAAGCAGTCGTCCACTCTTCCGGATGCAGATTTGATATTCTCCGCTAGCGTTCGGGCTGTGTTTTCAAACTTTTGCTTCCAATCTTCTGCATCAGAATCTCTCACATGTTCTGCAGCGACATAAGCGAGGCTGACTACGTTTTGAAGCGCAGCATCGTAGTCTTTATTCGCTTTACGTAACAGAGCAGAGAGTGCTCTAATTTTAATGAGAAGCTGTCTCTGAAGGAATTCTGATTTTGCAAGTTGCATCACACTCGGCATTACGTCGAGCTCCTCAGCAGCTTTAAGATACTCGTCAGTCAGTGCTTTTAACTCATCTTGTTCACCTGCCAGCTGTTTTAAGTTGTGAGCACTTTTGCAGTTTAAGCCGGTGAGCCTCGCAGCCTCTTGGACCCGGAGCGAGTTCTCAGACAGTGCCAACATCTGTTTCTGAGGATTCCAACGGTGCACAGTTGCAGTTGAGGTGCCTAAAATCCTATCCAGAGAATTTAACAAAATCTGAATAGAGAGGCCCCAGAGGATGCAGAGACCGTCAAGCTGGTCTACCCGTCTTCCCGTCAAGGAGCAAAACTCTACGAGACGCCTTGTGTTGTTCTGGGCTTTGTTCAGCTTGCTGTGTAAAACGCTGACCATTTCCTGACCGTCGGTCTGCACGTTTAAATCAGACGATGTCAAGGACTGTACGACATGAGCACATAAAGTCATCACGTCATTCAGGTTGTGTGCAACACTGGGTGCTGTAGCTTGCAGATTTCCTTGCAGTTCAGCGTAGGCAGCATGGTACCACGTTCCAGCTGCCGGCAGTAAAACCTTTTTCATCATGCCGATGAGGTCAGAAAACTGTGTGCAGTGCTTGTAGATGTTTTCACTGCTCATGGATGAACTCATTGCCATCTCCTGCGCTGTTTGGACGAGCAGCGGAGTCAGTGACACCAGCTCTGCCCTGAAACTTTCCAGGGTCTGACCATCGATGGCGTCAACAATGACTAAGCTTTCCTTCGCTGCCTGGGCGTAGCAGTTTGACAGTTCAAGAACTCCGGTACAGGACTGGTTAAGCACCGACACATTTTTTTCTTTAGTCACAGTCGCAACTTCATACATCAGGGGTAGGAGGTCAAAGGCAACAGGTTTGTGGATCAGTTCAGGCTCATCTTGGACAGATGGCACCTTTAAATCACTGTTGTCGTCTTTATGAGCCTTTCCTACTTCTATGGGTTCTGTAACTGGGTGTTCCTCATCATGTATTGTTGGAGTATTTCTTCCCAGCACTTCCAGAACAGGAGAGTTTGAATCTCTTGCCACATGATCTTCTAGGCTAATCCCAACAATGTCCTCAACTGCTGACAACGGTGGGGAGATTTCCGGTTCTCGTGCCCCTTCTCGCAGAGGGCTTAGGAGATGCGGGTGCTGGTATCCATCCAGTCCCTCTCTGAGCACCTTAAAATGATGAATAACTGTGGAAATGTTGTCTGTAAATGTAGAGTACATCTCCACGTTTAGTGCGGAACCACAAAGCATGCCTCTGATGGACTCAGTCGCTTTGCTCTGAGATGAATGGGCCTGTTTCAGCAGAACCAGCAGGCCGTTCCTGTAGATTGGGTTATCACTTCTCTCCAAATGTCTCCTCACTGACCGAATCGCCAGCTTCATGCAGGACATTAACTGCTTTGTGTGTTCGCTAAACAGTTCGTAACTCTGCTCCCTGTAGGCTTCATCACATCCATGTTGGTCATTGATCATCTCAATAATAGCAAGGCTTGTGAACTCCCTCACATCCACAACGTCACTGATGGCCTCCTGTAGCTCATTCATCTCCTCCTTCCATTTCTGGCCCAAATCGTGAAGCATTTGAACTGTTTGCACCTCATTATCTTCCAGCTCCAGGGAAAGGGGTGTGATCTGAGCTCTTAGTCGTCTGAGACATGCTTGTGAATTCTCCACGTTCTCCAAACTCTTTGCATCTTCAGCTACGGCTGAAATGAAGTTTGCCACTTGGATTATCCTATCGGTGGACGGTATGAAATCCTCAACTACCGGCTGAATAAAGGTCAGATCCATAACTGCAGCAGAATCCGCAGCCAAGACCCGTTTTGTCACGTCTAAAAGTTCGAGAACCGTCAAAGACGCTGCGAGGAATGTGTCCAGAACTTGATAAAGAAGCGCAGACATCAGCGATTTGTTAAGCATTTGTACTTGCTGGACCATTAGCGCGCAGGTCTTCTCAAAACGTTGCGCTGAATCAACAGGTTCCTCTGAGGATTTTAAAATCCATTCGATGTCAGACCAGAACTGCAGGATGTGACGACAGAAGCTCACTATTCTCTGCTGAGCCTCTCTTCTCGAAGAGTTTGCTACGACCATGCAGTGGAACACAATATCTCTCACTAAGCTGTCAAAACCACCGTCTTGAAATGAGGAAACTGAGTAACTACTAAGCAGATGCAACAAACTGTTACGCCTCCCAGTATAATACCCATGTGGTCCCAGTGGCCCATTGTTGCTCTCACTCCTAAGAGTGTCAGTAATATCTCTTACGGTACTTTGCACCTTGTTGAGGATGTACCTCTTGGCTGCCTGGGCCTGCTCACATGTCGGGTGTTTGATGGTTGTGCACATGGCTGTGTGCAGCATGGAGATGCACCTCCTCAGTGTTTCCAAGTAGTCGAGGAGCTGCTGTGTTTGTCTGGGATCCTGTAGGGATTTGGCTCTGTCCACTGTTAGTCTGTTGAGGACAAGCAGGGCTTCAGAAAACACCTGGAAGGATTTAAGGAGAGTCTCGATTTCTGCGGAAGAGCCAAGCTCAGCCAGGCACTCCAAAACTCGATCAGCAGCAGCTACCGCTCTCCTTACGACGGCGTTGTCATCCACCAAAAGAACCTGTGAGCAGAGAGACCAGACTGAATTATGTCAATGAATATTTGATACTCGGCCAAAGAATGCAGCTCAGGCGTTTAGATTGCCGTCATTACAGCCTGATGCCAAAAGCAATCATGTTTGTGTGTGGTCATTTACATGTCTCGTGAACCAATGGACAAATTTAATGAAACTCTCAAAAAGTGATGTAGCTGATTACTTTTGGATTCAACTCCATTCACTTACTTTTGTAAATCAGATCACCAGTGGTGGAGAAAGTACTTGCTTTTAAAAATACTTAAAGCATTAAAAGTAAAAGTACTTGCTACTTATGCGATGGTCTACAATATCATTAAGTGTGCCTACCGTATGTATATTTTCTTTAATACATTAATAGTGTTGAGTCATTTTAATGAACATTGCTGCAGATAATACATGTTTTTATTGTGTTTACTCTGTGACACCGTTCACATTTGGACTTGTGATTCTGTGCAGCAGAATTTCAGGGATGAGTTCGATGTCATTAAACAAAATAAGAATGATCATGCCTTTGAAAGTTTTTATTTATCACAAAGCAAAACCAATGTGTCATTTTAACTGCAGTAAACTCATTTAAGTAAAAGTCGTCTTCCTGAAAAAAGGAGCATTAGACAACTAACAAAGGAATACTGATCATTTCAACCCTAGTTTGTCATCAACTCTAGTTAAAATACTGTCTAGTCAATCTTGTAATGGGTCAATATGAACAATATTTTAACTTCCTGCACCATTTTCAAAACTTGGACCCGAGTGTCGAGTCATTTGGAGACATCTCTTGTCTCCTAACATCCTGAACTGACATTTTAATATTGTTTTTTTTTTTTTTTTTTTTTTTTTTTTTTTTTTGATTTTTTGATGACATTTTAATATTGTAGCAAGAATTTATTGTTCCAGTTCAGAAGAAGTTGGTTTTAAAAGTTTTTTGAGTCCAGTCCGGCTCTTTTGGGAGAGAGAATCTGTCCTGCTGTACTGAACAGTCTTTCAATAGTCTTTCAATAATCTTTCAATAATGCCATGGGTGGTGCGTATCTTCTGGCTGACTCTCTGCTGTGGAATACATTTTGGGTGTGTTAGCAGTGCTGCCGGTGCGCCCAGTTCAATGACGTATATACTAGAATATACGTCATTGGCCCAGCTCTTCTTGAAGGTGGGTCTAACGTTACCTGCCCACTTTGCAATGATTCAATGGACCAGTTCCCCTCTCACCATTAGTTACTTTCAAACTAGCGAACAAATAAAAAAAAAACGCAACGTGAGTGTAACTTGTAACGCAACGCATTATAGAAATGTAGTGTAGCAGAAAGTACAGATACTTAATGGAAAACGTAATGGAGTAAAAGTCGAAAGTACCCATGTTTAACTCTACTTAAGTAAAGTACAGATACATGAAAAATGTACTAAAGTACAGTAACAAAGTACTTGTAGTTTGTTACATCCCACCACTGCAGATCACCCATCACGATTAAGACACATGCCTAGAAGTGACGGTCTCTAAATGATGGCTGACATTACAGAATGAATCAGTTTCTACTCGTCCTCTGAAACTGATAACAAATCACATTTTATAAGACAGCAGCGAGGTTAAATTCTATAAATGATTAAGAGGTGTTTTGTTTGAACCCATAAGAGAGTTTGAACTGAGTCTCCTGTGAGCAGTTTGATTCCATTAATGGAAACTTCTAACAAAGTAAAATACAGATTCAGCTATTCAAACCGTCGAATGTTAGTCTGCAGCATTCCTCCATTCTGACTTCTGTTTGAAGAAACCATCAAAGTACGTGGAGAATTTTATTGTTTCATCGTTTTTCCAAGTAAAGGAGAAAAAAGAAACTCAAAGTGTACTCTGATTACTCCCAGGAAGACGTTTTGTGTAGCGGCGATGAGCTCCTCTCTGTGCTCGGGTAAACTGGGCTGGATGCTGAGCTTCTGAGCTGCCAGCAGCACGTTTTGCCCGGACACACTGAACGACTCGAGCAGAGACGACATCTCCATCTCCAAAACTTCATCTTCTGTCTCACTTATTTGCCTAGAAGTAAATATTAGTATTTATCATAAGTTACTTGTAAGAATCTAACAACTATTACAGACGTTTGTATCACCTCTTACCTGGAGACCACTGCTGCCATGTTCTCAGTGGCTTTAGCCACAACCTGAGCCTCCACCTCCAGTTGGCCAAATAGTTCTGGTTCCTCTGCGTTGTCACACAGCAGCACCAAGTAACACAGATGACACGCGATTGGCGCCACCACCTTCTCCACGGCCGCAGTCCTGATAAACCCATGTTCCAACAACGAAGACATGGTTTTGAAGGTGATTCTCCTGAGTTAAAATAAAGCAAACGTGCTGTAAACGTGGAGCTGAAGCGGATTTAATAATTAATTGAGCTTTACAAAGCAGCTGGTGTTTGATTTCACTGTTTCATGGCAACTGCAGTCACCTGATCACATGATATTGGGCTTTTTTTTAAAGAGTATCCTTTGCATGCATTGAAATTGCAAAATTAATCAATTAATCAACCATCAGGTGTAATTGACTCATGCTTCTGTATTTTATATTTCTGGTAGTTGTTGAACTGTGAGGAGTTTAATTTTGTATTTTCTTTTTGTCTAAATGGCTTCCATTCAGCAAACATTCACTGCTGAATCAATTTAAAAAGTGCATTTTACATAATTTAAGTTGAAAATTAGTCAGAACATGTAATATGCCATGTAATGTAATGCCATGTAATTGCCATCTTATTTGTATATATATATATATATATATATATAAATCTGTATGCCTTTTTATAACTTTCTATTGTTGTTGTCCATTGTTGTCATCATTCTTTGTTAAAATCAGGTCTCTCTTGTAAATGAGTCCTCGAGGCTCAATGGGACTAATCTGTATAAATAAAGGTTGAATGAAAAAAATATATATACTTGACTTCAGATTTTGAGCACTTTTCCAAATTTAAACAAACAGAATATTTAAAAATAAATATATAATCCTTGTCTAGAGTTGGACACCAAAGTTATAGTAATGGAAGCTACAAGCATTTGGATTTTTGCACTAATTTATGCTCCTTATATATGATGTTTTCAACAAATGCAGGTTCATGTATTCATCACCTTGTATGACTTTTTGGGATGGATCTCCTTAAAATGGAAGAATAAACATTTATGCTGCCACCTTGACAAGAACTCTCATGGAAGAAGAGACGATTAATCAACATGACCTTCCTGGTAAAAATAAAATAAAATAAATCCAAGTAATAGAACATAAAAACTTGTAATACATAAGAATTATAACATTAAAACCTGTGCATATAATAATTTAATACTGTGATCCTTTTTAATTAATAGTAAAAGGATTTATAAGAGTTCAATAAAAGTCTTTATCCCAAAGTTTGAATCAAAAATCTACATTTTAGTTCATTCTCAAGATTTCTACAGAGCAGTGAAAAATCATTTTATCCTAAAAAATATATATAAAATGTAATTTGTTTAGGTCAGGGGTCTGCAACTTTTATAATCAAAAGAGCCATTTTACACCTTCGTTCACTAAATTAAAAGTGTTCAGAGCTGCAACAACATGCTACAACTGTGGTTATCAACTGGTGGCCCATGGGCCACTTTAGGTTTGTTGGAAGGGGCTTTTGTGGCCACTAGGAGTGACATTATAAAGATAAAATAACTAATCATTTATATTTTTACAATTTAAGACAAATGAGAAGACCAGGTTCTTTTAAAGAGAGGCTTTTTTAAATGATTAAAAACTATGAACTATTCAGACATAGGCAATTTTTTTAATTGTAGAAAAATTAATTAAGTGTAGAAATAAAGCATAAAGTTAAAGTGAGCATCTTTAACTCCTTGTACTTGTTCCAGTATTCATGTATTTGCAAAAAAAAAAAAGGACAGGAAAACTGCTAAAACTTATCCTTTTTTGTTGTTTGTATAACAACCAATAAAATTCAGTTTTGGTCAAAGCTTGAAAGAACCACTGCGGAGGGACCAAAGAGCCGCATGCGGCTCCAGAGCCGCAGGTTGCAGACCCCTGGTTTAGGCTGTTGACAGGATTTAACAGTAAATTGAAGGTGATTAGAAATAAATATCTAAAGTTTTTGTTGAAGCTTTAATTTGTCAGATGAACAGCATCAAAATGAAAGAAAAATAATTACTCTTACGTGAACCTGCTCATTTATGCAAACATTATTTTCAATAGTTCATTGATTGTTTAAGCAGCAACGCCACCAGCAGAGAGCACCAAACTCCATTAAAAAAGCATCAGACCACACAAAAAATGACCAAATGAACAGTTTGGATTTTCCACTCTGAAATTTATCACTAGATAAATACACAGCTCAAACATGACTTTAAACATCAAACATGTACGGCACACTATAATAGAAATGATACTGACAGTAGTTTACTCAGAACAAAAGTCCAAAAGAAGACGTGACAACGGTGGAGGCAAACATCACAGTTATACAAAAAAAAAAAAGTCAAGTGTTGGGTTCTTTCATACAATTAGTGTAACAAGTTTAAAACTGGTGCAGAGGGAAGAAGTGCACAGTATACAAGGTTATGCCAGTGGAATTCAAAAGTGTCCAGCTTGAACACAATAGTGATCTGTAGAGAACTGAGCAGGCTTATTCACCTGCTGTGATTTCAAATCTGTCTCAGTTTTAAAGGGTACAATGGATTTTTTTCTGTTACATATTATTTTGTAATAAACTGTCAATGTGCTCATGGTGTTGGAAACCTTCAAACTGTCAAATACTCATTAGTTTTAGCACTTAGCAACACGAGGACCTCAGCTTTGAAACGTTTCCCGTCCTTTTGGACTTAAAATGATTCCAAACAGCTTGTTTCTGTGTACGAGTTCAGCGAGTCTCCACATATTTTTAGAGCATTACTCAGGCCAGAAGCTTCCGTTAAAGAATGAAGATAAATTTCTGATGCTGACTTTCATCCGTCCATGGAGATCTCATATTTCACCCTCGCTGAGTATTACACATGTAAAAGTAAATGTACTCTGCTTAGGGGGAGGCTTTGGAGTTAAATCCTGACCAGCTTTAGGATCATAAGTCACAGCAGAGCAGGTTTGTGGGGTCCATGTGAAAAATTAGCTTTGTAGATTCAGATATTTTGGTCCTATTTTGTGCTTCTTTTTCAAACCAGGGGTGCCTCCAGAAGGTTTTCAGAGGTGGCCATGTGAGAGAGGGGGGCACCAAAATCAAAAGTCAGAAAATAATTTCAGGTTTTTAATACTGTAAATACTGCAGGCTATTAAAAAAATCTGCAATATGAGAGTTAGGGAATCACCATCTGACATAAGCCTACAGTAGTTTATGTTTTGTATTATTTAATAGTTGATTTTATTAACTGAGCACAGCACAGTCAATATTCAGCTCATGACTGAAACGAGCATTTTTTTAAATGAATGCAAAACGCCCGCTGTCTTAACATGCCAAAGCTTTAAACAAAGATCTCGAGTACGTATTGGAGATGATCCTCAGCTACTGCCACACCAAATCAACACGCAATATCTGTAAAATTGACTGAACTATAACCAGTTTGGTGTTTGTTAAAGTTAGCTGTGGTGGCCATCTTGACTCTAAAAGTTACTTTGAAAGTTTAGATAAAAATGTGTTCACTGGATCATGAGATATTTTGCTAATAGACAGAATATGTGTATAAAACTGTCTGACCAGGGGGGCAGTGTGGGGGCCAACTAGCCTTGGTGCCCCCTTGGTGGCACCGCTGTTTGAATGTATACAGTTGTCCACAAAATTTGGTTCAGCCATCCCTGACCAGGCAGAAAACCTAAAACTTAGGAGATTTTTTTTTTTTATGGTGAAATTTGCATTTTAGACAATAAAATAAAAATAAAATCACAAATAAATTATCAACAGAGAGCTCTACAGTACAGTTAACTGACACGTGATGGAAAACCTACTTGGAAATATCTTTTTTTTTTAATATAATTATCTAATGACAGACATTTTCTCTGGTTGGTTATTTCTGATATTTACATGCATGTAAAACAGGGAAAAGTTACAGAAAAGATAAAACCTTCTGCTCCCAGTGATGGGCCGAACTGAAAATATAAAATTAATCCGGTGGCGTTCTGTACAGGACAGGTCTTTGGCACAAAGTGTCAACATTTATTCTTATCAAACATCAGTGCTTTAAAAAAAACATACTGCAGGTACAGTGTGTTTAAAATAGCATTCAAACCCAAAGCTCAGGTTTATAATATGGCTTAAAGTGTATGTATAAAAATAAATTTACTATATAACACAGCCCTGAGGGTTTTGTTGTCCATCAGTACTTGTGCCGTCTCCACAGCCCTCCCCGTACAGACGTGGCTCTACAGCACAGCTCCACTCCATCATCTTGCTGATTTCCACAGCAGGGGTCCTCACTTGAGCCACTCTGTCAAATCAGAACCCCCCCCACCCCCCATCCCAACCACCTGCACACAAAAAATACAGTCTCCAAAAAATATGGAGAATAAACTTCTCTTCCACATATGAAAGACATGAAGGACCTGGTGCCACTGGGGCGGCTGGGCTGCACCCCCGTGCTATAGGATCCGTCTCAACCCAATCCCTAATCTCACTGGCTCTTCTGGGACCACCCCCCTCATTTCAATGTCTCAATGGTCCTTGTCCATCCAGTCCCAGCTTTCATCGCTGTCTTTCCTGTTCTTTTCAGCTTCAAGGATCTCCCTGTAGCGCCGACGGAAGAATCCCATCTGCAGCGAGAGGGACAACAATGGAAACTGTTAGAAAGATTTTACAGAAAAACAAAAATTTTAAATAGGTCCCGATTTTAAATAGGAACGACTCTGAGCAGCTGTGTGTTTTTAAAAGCACAACCAGTGAGAGCTCATCTAAAACGGCCTCTTGTTTCAGCCGCAGTATTACAAAAATAATAGTCTGCATAACGAGTACGAGCCCAAGTTCAACGTGATGAATTTTATCTTTCAGTGAAATCACTGAAAGCTGAGATTTCTCCTGCAGTGAAGCGGGGGCAAGGAGACAGTAAATTCCTCAGGGGGGGGGGGGGGGGGGGGTAAGAAATCTGTTTAAACATCATGCCATGTCCTCTTATCCTCAAGAATACATCATTTTGAAGTTAGCATAAAAAAAAAGCCACGAGCATGTAAATCAAGACGTTCCCTCGAAGAAACGCGTTGCTTCTTTAAGACGACGAACCTGCTTACATTTCACAAATCTAAAATCTGCATTTAGCAAGTGTAACAGGAGGGAATGTGAAAGTATGAAAAGACTAGTTTACACTGAGCGACCTCGCTCAGTCCATGCGAGTCCATTCACTTATCTGTATTTGGCTACAAATGTTTATTGATCCAGATCTGCACTCTCCTCCGGCATTTCCAGATTGGAGCAATACAGGACATGCGCCGCTCTTGTAACTGGGGTTTATTTTGGCAGGATCAGAGGACTTGGGAGAATAGGGGGTGGGGGGTGGGGGTATCCCTGGACCAACATTCCAAGGTTTAGTTGTGGTATTCCCAGTGGAAGATGAAGGGGAGGAAAAGAAAAGGCGTTTTGTGCGAACAGGGCCCCTGGATATCAGTGTGATTGCCATTTCCACTTTAAAATCTTCTTTCATGTGAGTGGCGTGGTGTGAATTACTGTCCTGTCTGTGATTTGTCCTTTTCATGGCTGTCAGAGGCCTAAAGCAAGCTCTCGCCCCCACGTCGTTCCCTGACCTCCAGCTGTCTCTTTTCAGCTGGATACTGTCCTGACATCGAACCAGAGGTAAACACCAAGCTCCGGGCAGTCTCGTGGGTTTCTGTCTTGTGTTTATTGTATGAACGCTGAGGCAGCATTCAGACTATTGTTTTCCTGTTTATAGCTCCTTCTACATGTGTTTTTGACTGTAACTTCTTCAGCATACTTTCAGCTATTTGAACCATTTTATAAATCAGAACTTTCCACTTGTTTGGGACTATAACTTTTGGTTTTTGGAACTTTATTTACATTTCTTCTCATAAAAATGCATTGGGATATTGTCAAATCATAAAAATACTACCTTAGCATATCTCTGTTTCAATTATATATTTTTTTACACTTGTGCACATTTTAGCTTTCAGCTAAGGTTCTGGTTTTAGCATTTAACTTCAATTTAGCTATTTTGAGCTTTTAATAATAGATAATAACGTGCTAAAGTGTTGTCATCATTGTATGTTTCCATACAATGGTGAAATTGGTTCTTTGCATTTAACCCATCGCACCTGAGATACACCCAGGTGGAGCAGTGGGCAGCTGTTGAGCTGCCCAGGGAGCAATTCGGGATTGGGTGTCTTGCGCAGAGACACACGACATGTGGGAATGGCTGGGAATTGAACCTGGGACTTTCGAGTCCTGAGTCGGCTGCCTGCCTCTACCCCATCAAAATTTACCTGCTGTTTTACCAATTTTAGCTTTTAGCTATTGTTTGAGTAAGTTTAGCTGTTTTTTCTTTTTACCTACTATTTCGCTTGTTTCAGTTTCCAGACACTGCATTGCCAGTTTTAGCTTTTAGCTACTGCTCTGCTTACTTGCATATTTAGCTCCTGTTTTAGTAATTTTATGTACTGTTTTGTTACTTTTACTTACTATTTTGCTGGTTTTAGGTTTCAGATGTGTTGCTATCTTTAGGTTTTAGCTTTTGTTTTGCCAATTTTAGCTGTTGTTTGGATTATTTTAACTTCAAAATGTAGTTTAGCTTTAAATAAACTTTAGCAAAGTCACTGAGCGCTCAGTGTTCACACTGCATCTTCGTAGAACATGCTAATTTGTTGAGTTACATAAGATTTAGTTCCTTGCAAGATGAAAATACAAGTCTAAGTCTCTGTTCATGTGTAGTTTTACCTTCCACAGCAGCACAGCTAAAAGCAAAAAGATGAGGATTCCCACCAGGAGACTGATGGCAATGATCCAGCCAACTACGTAACCCCTCGGTTCCTGACTGTGGAGAGCCTCGAACACCAGCTGGAACACAGCAAGACCGGGTGAGTCACACTCATGCACAGGACACAGAAATACAAATTAAATGAGTGTGGAAGATGATGCAACACAGTGCAAATAAACGATCACATGCTGTTTCTGTGCGTTTTAGATCTGCGAATGATGGGTTTGTAACAAGAGAACGACGAACCAAAATAGAATTCGAAATAAAAACGGTATACACACACACACACACACACACACAATGGGAACTGATTTCAAGTCTGACTCTTGAGGTCTGAACATGAACCCAGAGAGGGACAGGATGAGATTATTTGGGTGATAAATGGTCGTTAGCATCCTTAAGGCCCTTCCGGCGGTTTGTCTATCTGCACCCCACTTTAGCCCTGACTGAGTTCTGCCACTTACGAAGTGAAATTCATTGGCTGTCTCTTGAGAACAAAGTTCAGTGACTCTAACGACCTTTGACTTTTCTTCAGGGACTCCCTTTGATTTAGGACAATAGAAACTTGTTGAAGACATTCCAATCCACCCTTAGTTTTATGTCTCAGGATTATCCTACAAAACTTAGATGTTGATTATTGTCAGTATCATACACATGAAGGACAAGTTCACTGACTTGAGTCATGAAATGAATGTATTTCTTTTCTAAAGACCTTTAACAAGGCTAAACCTTACATCGTCTCAAGCATTGTGTGTTTTAGCCAAGCAGTTTGAGAAATGACAGAAGAACATGACGCAGCTTAGAGACGCAGCGCTGCACAGGCTTTGAACTGAAACGCGGCGGGAAGACGCCAACTGTTCGTCAGGACAAAGCCAAGTGGAAAAGTGCAGAAAAACCTCTCTGTTGAGTAGTTTGCCACATTAACACTTCACTCTAGCTCCCATCACTGGGACATAACTGCTGCAATGCACGCCAAGACATTTGGTGTGCAGGAAAGATGAAAGCTCGGCTGGTCATTGCTCCCTGACTTTGAACTCACTGTTTAACTTTTTGCAGTTACTTAATGTGAAGATCATTGAAGGCAACTCCCTTTTTCTAAATTTAGACCATGCATATTTGTAGCATATGAACATATGGGAAGTCTGGGCCTCCCTACTTAGGCTGCTACCCCCACGACCCGACCCCGGATAAGCGGAAGAAAATGGATGGATGGATGAACATATGGACCTGCTGGGTTTGTTTGCATGTCATAAGTAAAAAGAGCCTATTGATCACAGCCAGTAGAATTGCTGTAAGCAGTCCAACCAGGGTCCACACATCATATTTGCTCTTGGTGCTCCGGCTTGCGGTCACCCCGAGGGAAAGGGTAACCATGTTTACAAAAGCCTTAGAGGAGCAACAATCGCAGGAATAAGTACACTCACTAAGAGCTGAAAGAGCAGCGTGGTATGGACATTTTCTGAGCAGGTCAGACTTTTCTGAGCACCACTGCAGCTCAGGGTCAGTTAGGGTGCCAACAGTCAGCACCCTAATCTCTCAAGAGGTCTCCTTAGTGAGCGTGCTAGGTGCTCAACGTAATTGACAAATTTGATCTGAGGGGCCATTTAATCACTCAGCAGAGAGGAGTAGAAGGAGAGTTTGTCCTTGTGCACAGCTGAGGACCCCAAAAACAGTCGAAGGCTAACCATACCCACAGCTCCCAGCTGTTCCTTGAACTCATTGCCTTTATTATAGGAAAGCACTTCAGTGCAGAGAAACTCTAATCACAGCACGACTGAGTGTGTATATAATAGTAATATTATACATGTACTCGCTGATTGATGTTAATCCTAACAGATCAGTGAGACACAACCCTCCAAGCTGCAGTTTTCTTCTCAGAGGGTGCATGTGATTAACTTTTGTGCCAGATGAATATTTGCATTTTTACCATGCGGGAAACATTTGCTGACTCGTGTATTTTTCATTCTTTATCAGGCTTTGTCCTTCACTATAAAAACAAGGGGTTCAAGAAGTTCACACGGCAAACAGCTGCCTATTTTACATCAGCTGACATGAAGCAACGTTGTACATTTGTGGAGTTAGAAATCCCCCTAAACCAGCAAAATTCCATCCATTCATCTATTCATCCGTTCATTTCTTGTCACTAATTCATGGTCGGGTAGCAGAGGCAACAGATTTAGAAGGGGAACTCTGACATTCCTCTGTCCAGGTATTTCTGGGAGATCCCAAGGCACTCCCAGGCCAAAGAGGATACATAATCCCTCCAGCAAGGAGACTATTAACCCTAACCCTAACCAAATCCCTCCTGCAAGAGGGGATTATGTTCAAATATTTAAGAAAAGTACAGTTAATAAATCTTACAAAACTGCTTATTAGTGAGTCATTTGAAGGTGAGCAGGTTGTTTCAATTCCACATTTTTACAGTAAAAGTAAGTTTCTTTCAGCTGCTTCCTTCTTCAGGGGTCACCACAGCGAGCAAATTCACATGAAAGATCTGGCAATTTGTTTTATGCCAAAAGCCCTTCCTGGCGCAACCTGGAATCGAACCTGCAACCTCAGGATTACAAGATCACGACACTGACCACCATGCTACCACAACCCCAAATGCTGCAGCTCCAGTATTTTTACAGAACATTCCTCAATGATTTTTAACCATATTTTGTAAGACCAAAAGTGAATTAGTCGCCTATTTTAAACTCAGACTTTGTCACAGCCAAGTACTGACAAAGATATCTGGCTCTGTTGCAGATGATGTACTCACAGAAAGTTCTTCTGGCAGGCCGTTTGGCACCTCCACTGCCCTGTCGTTTACTTCTACACTGCCCCTTGTGACAAACTGGATCACAGAGGAACTATCCTGTGGGGGGAAGAGACAACGAGTTGCTATTTCTGTTATGATCACAATAAAATAAATCAGTTGACATTGTGAAATGTGCCTTACTATTTTCAAAATTTCAGTGTTCAGTAGGAGTTTTATTTCTATGCTCAAAGCTTCTTCTTTCAGCTGTGGACCCAGGCTGCAGGAAATAGTCATACATGCTCGCCCAGGCCGGTCACAGTCCTGTACAAAACAAAAAAGCAACAGAGTGGGTTTGGAAAGCTGGAAAAGGGATTTGTCATTAACAGATGTTGCACTAAATTAAAGAGACATGAATCCTCACAGGAGGCGACTCTCAGTGAGCTCTGAAATGTAAAAAAAAAAAAAAAAAAGCAATGACAATGTTGTTTACCAAGACTTTGCGCCCTGATTTGGTGAAAAAGGCAAATATGGAGTGGAAGATGCTTTCTTTGTCCTGGGGGATGGTGCATGGTGTCGGGTTCCTGTGAGGGGTGCAGTTCCCTCGACTGTCCGCCACCTAAAACAGGAAGTTGTTATAAACAAAAAAGAGGAAAATGTATTTTTTATAGGCAAAAATATGAATGTGATAGCTCAGATTTTTTTTAACTAAATTTCTGAGGAAAGGCTAAGAACAACAATATTTTACCTGTTTTAGACAGTGCTCTGAACATTGTTGGATTTGTAACCTGGATTATTGAGCATGAACCGTTGGTGTTCTAGACAGTTTTTTGGACTGCCTTGGTTTAGAAAAAGAGTTTATGGTCATTCTGACCAGTTTCGCACACTACTGGCTAATCCGAGAGGTGACCAGAAAAGTCCTAAATTAAAACTTTAAGAACTGTTACTTACACAGCTAATGTTAATGAGAGAATGATTCACTTTCCCTAATGTTGCCTTCTGTCAATCCCCCCTCCCACCGAGGAAGTCTGCAGACCTATCAGAGGGACCCGGATGAATAAACATAGCGTCATCATTTCAGGACTCTTGGATTCTCTCTGGCTGTCCTAGGTTGACCTTGGCACCCTTGGAGAATGTTTACGGATCTCACCAGAGGGAACTGACTGATTATACCATTCGTATCAGAACTCCTACAGTGACTTGTCGTTCTCCCTCCCCTGAGGAATGTCTGCGTCACTGTTTGCTTATGTGCGGGGTATTTTTTCAATTTCAGGCTATCTTTCCTCGGCCAAGGAATGAGAGTCTGTTAGGAAATTTTTGTCTCCAAATCCTATACATGTTGTCACTTGCATTACTTTTTTGTGTCTAAACAGGTTTCACTTGTAAAAACGTCTTCGAGGCTCAACAAGATTTATCTGTATAAATAAAGGTTGAATGAGAATGAAACAAAAAATGTGTTAAATTTGGGTGGAAATAAAGACAAGGTCTGCCTCTGCACTGAAAGAGAAAATTTCACATCTTTGTGTCCCCCTAAAAACAATAAGATTGTGTTTTGTCCAAGGTTTTGAAATAACTTAAAATACTCAAGTATATACTATCAGGCACAGAAGTAAAATAGTTGATAATATGTTCCATGTTCATGTTTGTGTGGAGAAAATCTGACATCTTTTGAGGCTCAGACTTGGATTTGACACAAACTTGTCCACTTTTGTCACCATAAATGGCCCAATTCTGTTATTGCATTAAATCTGAGGAAGTTCGCAGCAGCAACATGCCGGTCCCACCCCCTGACAGATTTCCCATACAGAGTGATTTAGAGGTGTCTGCTTTACTGCCCAGCCTCCAGGGAGCACTTCCCCTTTCCCCTCTTCTCTGTCCGACGTGAAGCTCTGGAAGTAGAGCCTTCCTCTGGCCTTCCTTGTTTACTCTGCCTCCCTGCACGTCTTTTATTGTAGTACAAATACGGCAAATTTAACAGTATATTTAACTTAAAAATTCTCCATAAGAAGATTTTTTTACAGTAAATATTGGGAATTTTAGGATTATATGTAGGAAAGCTTTAACATATGGAGTAACAGCACAAAATGCATACATCATCTGACCAAATCAAATGCATCTGGATATAAATATAAACTTGTGACTGCCCGGTGTGCCACAGGCTGGATGATGTTGTGAAAGTTTAAGAATTGTTGTTTCAGGCTCCGGGTGGTACGAGGCAGTAGCCAGCCCCACAGGTGTCCCATTCCTCATTCGTGCAAGCTGACTGATCCCAGGAAAGTGATTCCAGATGGACTCTAGGAGGTGGGATACACCAATGCTGCCCCCCCCGCCCCCAATTCACAGTAAATACAATTAACAGCTTGAGCTCCCTCTGAATCTACCTATATGAGAAGTGCAATGCAAGGGTTAAGAAAACACTTACATGCAGAGGGAGTATCATGCTTCTTTATCTAAACGGAAAATATTTTGAGACAAAATTAAACCCGTAGATTCAGTGGCAGCATCAGTAGTTTGGATTAGATTAACTCCAGTAAGACCCAACACTTGGAAAAACTGCCAACCAGGAGCCCAGCAGTTTAACAGCTCTCTATGCAGAAACTCGTCTGACTTGGACGCCAACACAGTGAGAAGCACAAAAAACCCACAAAGAAGCTGAAGATGTGGCGACCTGCAGGTGAATAAACTAATATATCATAATGATTCCTGCTGGATATGTACTGTGGATAGACTGCTGCTGGTTTCCACCTGAGTTTCAATGACGTGGAACATGTCAGCTCCGTTTCCAGCCAGCCGGTTGGGAATCCTGATGTCCACCGTGGAGCCAGGCAGCCTGCTGGGGCCCTTGTTTATGGCCTGGAAACACACCACACAAAGACAGGGAGCGATGGAGATGAGGAAAAAAAATATATATATAAAAAACTGTGTATTTTTTGTACTTAAAATACCTGGAAAGTCAGATTTAGAGGCTGAAAGTTGCATTCCATGTTTTCCAACTGGACGAAACGCGATGCATCGATGGAGTTTCCATACACAAAGGAGTTTGGTGTTACCACACTGCAAACATAACCCACAGGATTCAAGTGAAAAACAGAATATACTACATTATTAAACAGCGTGCTTATTTAAAAATCTGTTTTCAGTCATGTTAAGATGGGCAGAGAAGTGTTTTCTTTAGGGGATTTGTGTGCAGGTTTACTCTGTAGCCTCCCTCCACATTAAAGACAACAGTCTTATCAAATGTCAAAGTTCTGGCAAATGTGGACTGTTTTACATCGTTCCCCTTCCTCTGTGAAGCAGAGCTGTGATAAAGCATTCAGAGATAAGATATTTCAAGTGAATATCTTCCATATGGAGAAAAAGAAAATGCTCTCACTTTTCCTGAGACGCAACAAATCGACAACCAGTCACGCTCTTCATTTGTTGATGTACATAAGACAGCTTTAAACTTGTATACTAGTCACAAAAAATGATGAAAGATCATGTTTTTTGTTGTTTCTTACCCTGTAATGGTGGTGTCTGTCTCATGGATCAGCGGGATGGACAGATCTAAACTGTTATCAGAGAGATTGTGCTCTGGATTGGCGCTGAAAGACACAAAACACACTCAGATTCAATCCCCTAAAGTATGAACTAGTGGTAATTTTGATTCAAACAAATACACTTTTTGAAAAAACAATGAAGTGACATGCATAAAAGGAATACCTGTTAGTTTTAATAAAAATCTTGCATGATTTTTGATGTTCAAAGTATGTGTTGCAAATGTCTATCAAATCTCTAATAAGACTAAGAGCTATATCTAACAAAGTTAAGTCAGGTCCTCAGGTCGGATTCTTCTTTTTGAAACGTTTTATCTTTTATCTAATAAACTTCTTCATTCTGAGTGGCTGCTATAAACTCAGTCTTATAAGGAGCATCTTCTCATAGTGGATCAACCAATTTGCTGGTGACAGACAAAACTAATTCACATGCAAAAGGAGGACCATCAGCCTAATGACCGATTGTTAGTGCCCTGATGGCCGCTTGATATTCACAGAAGGCTGAGTGGTTCTAACAATAACAGCATTGTAAGAGGTTGACAACTGGATACGGAGGCCTCCGCCCCAGTTTATTGATGGACAGGTTCTCTTCACAAACATGGCCTCCTTTACTCCTCTCTCAAACCATCGTTCCTCTCTGTCCAGGATGTGAACATCTTCATCCCTGAAAGAGTGACCACTGGCCTGTAGATGAGTGTAGACTACAGAGTCCTGGCCTGAAGTTGTTGCTCTTCCGTGCTGGTCCATCCTTTTGCCTAGTGGCTGTTTAGTTTCCCCGATGTAAGACTGATCACAGCCCTCCTGACACTGAACAGCATACACAATATTACTCTGTGTCAGAGGACTGGATCTTTGGGATGGACCAGTTTTTGTCATAATGTATTTTGGGGTTTAAAAGCCACTGGGACGTTGTGTTTAAAAAATAAACGTCTCAGTTTATCTGAAAGTCCTGCAACATACAGAATGACCACTGGTCCGGGTTCCTTCTTTTCACCTGATGGCTGGCTGGAGTCCTGTTTGGGTTTCTTCTCTGCTTTCAGGAAGGCCCAGTTAGGATATCCACGTTTCTCTAGAGCCTGTCTTGTGTGGGATTTCTCCTTCTGCCTGGCTCCTGAGTTAGTGGGGATGCTGTCTGCTCTGTGGTACAGAGTCCTGATGACTCCTAACTTGTGCTTCAGAGGATGATGAGAGTCAAACCGTAAAAGGCATGAGCATGCATCAGGATAATAGAGCTATAGCCATTTTTTGAGGTTGCTAAGGCGTATTAGCTATGGTAGCCATTTTGAATTGTGTTCACACACAGTGACAGGAAGCTGAATGACTGCCTGCCACCATGCAAGGCAGGTGATAACTGTTGTTAGAAAAACACAAAGATTTGGGAGCCTTACCTTTTAGCTTGAACTAAAAACTGCAACGTATCATTTTCCCCAGAAAGTCGAGTTGTGTCAAAAATCACTGCAAAATGATACTAGAAAAATAAAATATTGTGAAATGATTTGATAAAACAAGTTCATACTAACAAAACATTCCCCATCCATAACATGTAGTCAACTGGAAACTTAAGCTAATAGAGTTTAGAGAATATCTAACAATGCCATGTATGGATATTTTGTACCAAATCTTACAAACTACCTTAGTTTGTGCCCTCATGAAGGGAAATCCCACTGCGCACTTGAGGAAATCCAAATCGACAAGCTCACAGGAAATACCCTTTTCTTCCTGCAAAAAGAAAGATAGAGAGTGAGAGGAGGGGACAGAGACAGACTGTGGAGACAGATTGGGTGACATGAACAGAGATAGATGACATGGAGAGGAAGCTCCAGCAGACAGGAGGCAGACTGGAACACAAAGCAATCAGTTCTGATAAGTTCAGGAACAAAGGACCGGCAGAAGCTTTGGATTGTAAAATAAATACAAATCCAGCTGCAGCAGCGTAGCCTCAGGGGGACAAACCTCCTAACATTTACAGTTTGATAACAGAAGATCAGTAAAGCAAAGGGTTCGAGTCTCTCGAGGAGTTCTAAATCATGTTAAACAAAGTATGCACAAAGTTGGGATGGCACACACGTCTTAGCGGGTGGGTAATTGGACAACCGCCAGACGGTGTGTTTGGAAGCTTGTCTAAACAATATGGAGCTTCACGGGCTGAGCTGTATAAACACGGAGGTCTCGACCCTGTGAGCAGTAAGAATTCTTTTAGTGAGAGTTCACCGGGAGGCTGTCAGCTGAGCTTGTGCTCAGGGAGTGCAGACACCCCACAACTGTAAGGATAAAAATAAAAAGGACTTCTGGGATTTTTACAATGGCCTTTGCAAAGCCTCTGCTTGCGTGGGACGCCGTCCAGTTTTGGTCTGTGTTTACAACATGCTTCTAAAAACGATAAGGGAAGCGGTGAGGGGGTCGTCTCTGCTGACATGTTTAAAGCTGTCCACGCCCGCTCCGACTGCCCGTCCTTCAGCACACTAGCTGTGTCCTTCCTCCTCTTTGAAGAGATAGTTCGGTGATCTTTAGGGATGTTCTATCAAATAGTTAGTACCTTATAGAGCATGGAGTATATGGAGACTTCCATGTTACAATGTGTTTAGTGTTTAGACTATTAATTCCAGGGCGGCTGTGGCTGAATGGTTAGAGCAGTTGTCCTCCAATTCAAGAGTTGGGGGTTTGATTCCACCAGCAGTCACATGCTAAGATGTTAACTCAATTTCCAGTCATATTATTTCCATAACTGACTATTAATCCCTTTATGGCTGTCTTTCCACAGGTTGTCCCATACTTCATCTTCTATCAAGACATTCAACTCCAATTCCCATTTCTCTTTAATATACCAGGTATTCTGGTTAATATCAAGTGAGAGACTCTTAAACAAATTAGAAACATGCATTTTTGTTGGAATTTTCTTTTCTAAAATGGAAATAATGTATTGTTCTATATAATGTGGATCTTTATTAATTCTCTCTTTGTCTTTATGGTCCATAATGTAATTCTTAATTTGTAGATATTATACATATCTTTTGCTGGTAGATCAAACTGCTCCCTAATCTGTGAGGAAGATTTAAAACCTGTTTGTCCAAACAATTGAATGTGATGAGACCTTTGATGTCCCATTTTCTAAATCCCTGGTCCCATATGGGTGTGTGGGGGTGGGGGGTGGGGGTTGTCTATATTACCCACTATTGGAATAGCTCCAGATATTGATCCTGTGTCATTTAACATTTTTTTAACTTCCATCCAAATCTTCAGAGTATGTTTAATCCATTCATTCTCAATTTTCAGTTTAATGACAGATTTTGAATCAATAAAAGACCAGGTTGACAATAATATACTTTTCAGTTCATCTTGCTCTAGTTGAGTCCAAACTGGTTCCTCATCTCCCCTAATCCAAGTGACTATGGCAGCTAATTGAGCTGCCCAGTAATAATGTTTAAAATTAGGTAAAGCTACTCCTTCTTTATCTTTTGGCAAATAAAGTGTCAAGTTTTATTCTCTTGTGCTGCCAGATAAACTGGGATATTAATTTGTTTAGTTTATTGAGAATAGGGAACACATGGACAAAGATTGGAACAAAAAAAAGAATATGAGGAAGTAAATTCATTTTTATGGTTTCAACTCTATCTAATAGCGAGAGTGGGAGGACTTCCTAATGGATCAGATCATTCTTTAGTCGTTTTATTAACTCAGTGTAGTTAGCTTCGAATAATTTTGTGGGGTGAGTTGTCAGAGTGATCCCCAAGTACCCAAAGCCCTTATTAGACCAATGGAAGGAAGACACCATTTTATTTAATTCCTCAGGCCACTTCCTTGACCTCATCATCATTTCTGATTTGTTTTGATTTATTTTATATCCTGATATCTCTGCATATGTATCTAAGCATTGCATAAGCGCTGGCATTGATGTGATTGGATGTTTTATAAAAAGCAAGACATCATCTGCAAAGAGAGCAATTTTGTGGACCGTTCCTTCTCCATCCGTTATTCCTTGAATCTATATTTTTGGAGTATAGCCTCCACCAATGGCTCGATGCTTAGAGCAAAGAGGACAGGTGACAGTGAATCTCCCTGTCTCACTCCTCTTCCCATTTAAAAAAACTCTTACTCTAGACTTAGGGATTGTATATAGAAAATTGAACCATTTAATGCATCTCTCGGCAAAGCGCGTTTCAATGAGGGTTTGTTCTAAGAACATCCAATCAACTCTGTCAAATGCTTTTTCAACGTCTAAACTAAGGAGCGTATAGCCTGATCAAAGACTTACCTCTTTTTCCATACGCTTTGCGCTATGACTGATGTCATGGCTGCTGGGGTACTAACTATTAATAACTATTTAATAGAAAAATCACTTTAAAATTATCTTAAAAGTCTTTTAAAATAAGCAGCGCCACCTTTCACTGGGAGCCCATGGAGGGCCCAGCAAAGGGTGAGAGGGGGAAGGGGGCGCCCAAGCATAACTGGCAATGATGGAATTTCCTCCGTTTCCTGTATCCCTCTGTGCTGCTGTGCAAACACCGCCTGCCCCATGGGGCAGGGCGGGATCGGGGGTAATCATGAAAAAATCTGCCTTTTCACCCGTCACCCAACTGGCAGCCTTTGAGAGGGACCAGAGCGAACGGTTCCTCTACAGCGAGAGGTGACAGTGTCTGTTTGTTCAGCACTTCTTCACTCCCTTTCTCTGGCAGAAACAAATCCATGCTTGGATATTCAACAGTGGCAGAGCCATTAAATGCCACTAGGACTGTTTACACTGATTCTGTTTGCTGAATTTAAGTAGTGTGGATGACGATACACAGGACGCCTCTTTTCTGAATGCATTGTCTTTTTAAGTGTCCTTCAGTTTGAGTATTTAAATATTTGGCTTTATTTTGGCCAAGCTACTGTCATCACCTACTTATTGCTTTCATTGTATGTATGAGGATGAAGCGTTTCAACATCTGAGCTCTGAAAAATCTCACTTAAAAGCCAAAATATATCAATGATTCAAAAATACTCTGGTTTACTGGTCAACTAAAATTTGCACTTTTCTCAGTTGCGTTACAAACTTCTGGGCTTTTCACCACAATGCCCATATGTTCCAAAATTTAAATCACCAGAAATGTGGCTGTAAAACATTTTATAAGCTTTTGCTTTAAGCAAAGTACTAATAACAGATGACATTTTGCAAAAACAAGTATGTTGAATCTAACAATAAAAAGTAGAAGTAAAAGCTTACTTTAAACAAAACTAGAATTGAAATTGAAGTAAATAAAAGGTTGCTACTTATAAAATTGTTCCCTTTTTTACATGATTATGGCTGTTTTCTTGTTATAACAGGTAAATAAAACCCAATAAATCCAAGAATTTATTATAGTTTTTTAGTTTTTAATGTAATAGGCAGTATGCTGTACTTACTGTGCTTTTCGACATACAAGTTGCACCTTTTTGCATAAATTTGCATACCCTGTGACTTATACACTAAAATGACTAATATACGTCCCCCCCATGTTTATAATACAATTTTTGGCTGATATCTGACAATTTCATTCATTTTGACATGGAAAATATTGAACACTACCCAACATTTTTCAGTCAGGACATCTGGACAGTTGCTTTTTTTTGTGCTGAAACGTTTCGCCTTCGATCCAGAAGGCTTCATCAGCTTATTATTGAGGCCAGAGCCAGATTATTGAGCATGGACTTTATTGAACACTACCATTTTCAGTTGCTAGAGGGCCCTCAAATAATATGGCAAGCCAAGTGTCTCATTAATATGTAAAAGTGGCTATTAATGAGACACTTGGCTTGCCATACCAAGCCACCTTCGTCTATCTCTGGAAACCCTGGAGAAAACGTCAAATCAGCTTCATTTTGCCGCGACGCCCAGGTGAAATGAAGCTGATTTGACCATTAAAGTGCATTTATTAAGGAAAAGTTCAACTGAGACACATCTTTGCTATGACGACGAGCAAACAAATAGTTGTTTTTAAGTATTAATCTTGTTAAATTCTTATTAAAGTCCTCCCGTCCATGCTCCCACAGCCACCATTTGGAAGCCAATCGATTTTTGGCACAACACCGGCCCACGTTTCCAGGTGGTCAACAGTGACGCACAATTGATGCAACTAATACAGCAAAGTGACTTGTTTTTTATGTATTTTTCCACTTTATTGGACATTTTTGGACTGATGCAACTTATACAGCAGTGCAATGTGTATGGCAGAAAGTACGATAAATAACAATGAGTTATAGCCTAAATTCAAGGGTTACCACCCCCACTGGCCCAAAAAGGCCCCTCAGTGAACTAGAAGTGGGCCATCAGTTAATAATCACAGGTTTTTCAGCTCTGTACACATTTTATTTATTGAGCGAAGGGGCATGAATATTCCTTTTGATTCTACAGGTTATGTACCTCTGCACTGGGGTAAGTCATAAAAAAAGCCAAATAAAACCACACATTAAAACAACCTTCTCATTTTAGTAACAGCCATTGAAAGAAATCTAATCCTAAACAAAATCCTAAAACCAGAACATCCAGGTCTCAGACAAGCGCATATCCTAAAGCTATCCACAGCCTTACAAAAGTAATGTAGCCCCTGTATGTCTACGTTCATGTGTGAAAAGTGGGCTGATATTGCAGTTGAAGCAGTGGTGGTTTGTTGGATGGTTTAGTGTGATGAGGCTGACCACACATCAAGCCTTGGTTTATGGGAACATTAAATTGTATATTGCCAAATAAATAAAAAATTAGAATAAAAGCTACAATTACACATACAAAGTACACCAACAATAAAAATGCAGAGATAAGAAAAATCCAAATATCTCGCAGATGCAACAATGTTAAGTCAGGTCCTCTGGATGGTTTCTTTGTGTTGAAACTTTTCATCTTTCATCCATCCATAAGTCTGAGGGGCTGCAACAAACTCAATCTTATAAATAGCACCTTCACATAGTGGGTCAACTAGTTTCATGGTGCTCATATGGTTTCTGGAGTCAGCTCTCTCCCTTGCCGACTTGTTTGAGGCAGTTATGGCCAAAATGGTTCAAAATATCCTGATTCATGCTCAATAATCCAGAAGGACGAAACGTTTTAACAAAAAGAAACCGGCCAGAGGACCTGACTTAACTTTGCTAGATTATTCTACCTGGATTATTGTGCATGAATCAGGATATCTCACAGATGGGTTTTCCTTTTCCATTTTGTTGCTCTTCACAGATTATAATTTGGCACGACCATTTACAAAAATTTAAATCTTAAAATCAACTGCTTCACTGTTTAAAAGAAAATTCAGAAGTGCACAAATCTTCCTTCCTGTCTGGTGGAAAGGCAGTTCTCCTAAAAGTCCTTCACCTCCACATCTCTCTGACCGCCCGTGTGGTTGAAACAACACCCGTCCTTCTTTAACATGTGGGGGAGCACAAGTCAGGCTTAAGTCAGTGGAGAAAAAGGCTCAGAGGAGGGTTATCTAACCTTAACTCAACAAAACGGGGTCACATCAACACCTCTGATGTTTTCAGTAGTAATGAGAATGTTAGAAAATGCATACAGCAATAAATTAGCTTAGTCGCCTCTGTCTAGTCCTTTCCTGCCCATCACTTCCTTGTCTTTTCGAGAAGCGGGTCCCCCTGACGTATCAAGTTCCTGGTCAAAATGAGGTTTCGGGGCTGCTGGTAACCATACACCTACTGTCAGCTGGCTTCATTAGATTAGCTATGAAATAGACGTAGACTTGATATTTTTAATATTTGTCTGGGTGTATTTTATTTCAAATCAATTTTGCAAGAGGGGGAGTTTAAGCCATGCCACAGGCTGTGTGCTCTGCAGGGATGGTTTTATCCATCGCAGGGGTGAGAAGGATAAACGTGGCGTCTAAAAGCTGTCCTGACGGATGCTGTCAGAGCATTCTGTTCATGGCGTATCACTCATCTTCTTTTTGTAACAAGTGAGCGAACAGATGTGTGCAGAGGCAGTGGTGGCTGCTGGGAAACCCATCGACTAATGCAGGGGTGGAAGTGAGAGGATATGGCAAAATGTGAAGGTACCTACGACCAGCGTCTCCACAAACGCCTGTTAAAACGACCTCTTCTCATAGCTGCTTGAGACGTGAATTTGAAATGGTATGTAAGTCAAACTTGTGGGAATATGTGATCTGCGTCTTCGGCCACGTTCTCATAGACATAACTCTTTGTTGTTGACACGATCCGTCTGTTATAAATGAGTCACAGAGTCGTATGACAGGTCAGCTAAAGGAGCTGCCCTCTGAGGCAGGACAGCTGTTCGTGCTGGTGCTCCCCTGGTCCTTATCCTTTAATCTTCTGTTCAACCTACACACAATGCAGGAAAACTACTTCATCAGTTCTCACACTGAAATGTCTCTTTTTTCATGCACTTCACTGTTTAGACTGGATCCTTCTTGTATACTTGGGAATGTATGTAGTCTTTTTTAAAGGCACTATAATTGAGAAAATGTGCATCTCAGTGGAAAACTTAAGCAAATCTTCTCATTATTGTATTTCTTCGTACCTACCGTACTTGCTGCCGTACACGTCGCATCAGTCCAAATATGTCTAATAAAGTGGGAAAAAACCTAAATACATAGCTTCGTCGTATAAGTTGCATCTATTATGTGTCACTACTGATGCGCCACGTTTCTTACGTGTCACCGCTGACCACCCGGAAACGTGGACCGGTGTTGTGCCAAAAAATTGATTGGCTGCCAAATGGCAGATGCGGGAGCATGTACAGGAGGACTTTAACAAGAATTTAATAAGATTAACACTTAAAAACAATTATTTGTTTGCTCAAAATTATAGCAAATGTGTGTCTCAGTTGAACTTTTCCTTAATAAATGCACTTTGACGGTCAGATCAGCTCTATTTCGCTCGGGCAGCGTGGTTAAATGCAGCTGATTTGATGTTTGCTCATGGAGTTCTGGAGCGAGACGAAGCTGGCTCTGTATGGCAAGCCAAGTGCCTCATTAATAGCCACTTTTACCTATTAATGAGACACGTGGCTTGCCATATTATTCGAGGGCCCTCTAGTGGCTGAAAATGGTAGTGTTCAATATTTTCCATGTCAGAATGAATGAAATCGTCAGATCTCAGCCAAAAATTAGGTTATAAATATGGTAACTAAAAAAAGTACATTAGTTGCTTCACTGTATAAGTCGCAGGCATGCTAATTTATGCAAAAAAACTGTGCCTTATATGGCGAAAATTACAGTAACACTAAATATAAGAAATATTTCTAAAAAAGTTTAAACTTCTTCAATTAAACTAATGAGACAAATTGACTATGGTCATTTCTTTCATTAAAAATGATGAAGTTGGGGCAGCTGTGGATTAGAGGTTGAAAACATGGCTAGGGACTTGGAGGATGCTGGTTTGATTTCCTGAGTGGCTCCCGAATGCCTAACCAGTCGCTGTGACTGTAGTTTCTAAATGATTTTGTTGTGTGTTTGCCCTCTTTACTCTTTTCAAAGCAGTTGCACAATTTCAGATGGGTTTAAACAGCCAAACTTCTATAAGTGTGTGTAGCAGTATGAAGATTAACTAAAGACGGTAGTGAACGTCTCTGATGTGTAGAATTGAGTGTTTTCAATCAGTGAGTCTCACAAACAGGAGGTTGTTCTGTTTTCATTAAAGAGTCAAATCTTGCACAAAGAAAAGGGATTTCTGAGGACCACATGACATAAAAAGCTGAAAACAAAAACTATTTGAAATGTTTTAACTTCGCCACTTCATAATGAGACAGGTTTTGACTGAGGACAGCTCAAGACCATTGTTACTAACCTAACGGTTGGTCAATGAAGAACACAGAGTCAGGTGATAGTCGATGAGGTCATGAAGAACAGCAACTTTAAGCAAATAAAAGCCTCTCTGGCTTAGGCTTTCGGAACTGCAGGGATTTAAATGGGAGGGCAGCAAAGAGGAAACCACATTTCTGAAAAAGCAACGTTAAAAAAAACTGTTGTCTCTTGGAAATTTCCAGTAATTTCAATGGTCAAACTAAAAAAAAAAAAAACTTTAGGGAAGGGAATAACCTTCATTTATTCGTTAAAACAACAGTGTGGTAGTATCATGGTTTGGGCCAGTTTTATATGAGGAAGTCAAAACAGTGAATTTTGAATTAAAGAACAACTAAACTGTTGTCCATGGATTAAATCTAAAAGGGAACACAAATTGTTTCTATAATGTATTTAACATCCTAACTTTAATCCAATATAATTTCTCATGAAATAATTTAAAACAAGCAGTTTATTTGATGTAACACACCTAAATCTCTCTGCTGCACAAAATAAAAGTCACGTTTTTGCCACTTACAGATAGTTAACTGCATCTCAGTAAAGTTTTACCATAATATCCTGTGGAAATATGTATTTGTGTTATTTTTAACTGTGATGTATTTACTTATAACTCGTGCAATTACAGCGTATTTTTGAGGAAATACTGAACACTGCTGTAAAATATTGTTTTGCATCTGGTAGTCAGCTTCACCTCCGTGCTTCTAAAGCAAAACAATATTACAGAACCAAACGTGCATCAGATGAAATAAACCGCAAGCAGTTCATGAGCCACAGACCTTCTGCCAGAAGTTGATGTAGAAAACTTCTCTGGAGAAGTTGAAGTAGACGTTGGTGTCGTATGCGTCGTCTCCAGCGTTGAAGATGGTCACGTTTAAGGAGATGTTCCTCACTCCTCCAAGGGCCAAATGGGGTTTGATATGTCGCCTGAAACCAACACAAAACAAACAATGGAACATGTGGTAAAAAAAATTAACATTTTTGGCTGTATATCAGGCAAAAACTTGCATTTTTAGGTTTTACACTTAGCTAAAATAGTTAAAGCCTGCAGAAGTAAACTCGATTTTGTGTTTAAAACAATCTTGGTAGAAGAAGTGACAAAAACTAGTGCTTAACTAGAGAAATTGCATTTCCTGTGAAAATGCAGTGTGAATTGTATAATTGCAGAAGCACTTGCTGAAAAACAGCTGAAATTAGAAAAAAAAATTGAAATGTAGCTGAAATAGAAAGCAAGCCTAATATGCAGAAGAAAGCAGAAAGAACATAGATTTGCTGAATTAGGTTTAAATAAGCAGAAATGAGAACACAAATTAGGAAATTAGCACAAAAAGCTGAAAAGTAGCTGAAAGGGCAAAAAGAAGCTTAAACTACCAAAAAGAAGTGGAAAGAACTGAAATGAGCTAAAAAATATATAGAAAAAGCTGAAAAAGCTAAAAATGAGCATAAATAAGTTCTAAATAGTAGCAGAAAGAGAAGAAAAAACAGAAACTAGCAGAAAAAAGTTGAAAGAAGCATAACAAGCAGACATTAGCATATTAAGTTAATGAGGCTGAAAGTAGCAGAAATTAAGATGAAAAACTTAAATTTATTTGAAAATAGCTGAAATTTGCTACAAAATGCTTAAAAAGGTAGCTGAAAGTTAGAGCAAGCGTCAATTAGCAGAAGAAAGCAGAAAGAATACCAATTAGGCTTAAGGAAGCAACAAATGAGCTGAAAAAAGCTGAAATGTGCAAAAAACAGCTGAAAAGTAGCTAAAAAAGCAGAAAGAAGCTTAAATTACCAGAAGGAAGCGGAGAAAGCACTTTTTTTTTGCTGAATTAGGCTGAAAAACATTGAAATGAGTGCAAAAAAGGTGGAATGAGAAAGATGATGAAAAATGTACAGATGAAAAATGGATCACAACATATGCTTCATAAACATTCACACAAAAAGCAGAATGACGAAAAAACAAACAAAAAGTAACTCCCTAACTCTGATCACACACATGGATAATCTCCAGGCGTGCGTCATGGTTCCTCTACCCACACCCACTTGACCTATGATGTCAGTCTCTGAACTGGAGTCTGACAGAAGCGTTCTTAAGTGTGATGTCTTTGGCGCTTTTGTATTTTTACCCAGAAAGCAGCAGTTTCCCGTGAAGCCTCAGGTCTGCAGCACAGTCGTCTGACAGACAGTTCTTCTCAAACCAGGTCTGAGGAGGAAACGATGAAAGAACACAGTCAGGATGACCTCATGCTGTTCACTAAACACACATGCACGTCTTCAGACCAGGGGGCAGTGTTGTGTGGTGTTACAAACAGCCAGGGATTTTATTTTTTAACAAAAAAACAACTTTACATTTTTTTTTTGCCTAGTCAGAGAATATGAAGCTGAATAATGCATGAGCTCAAGCGGTGTAACTTACTTTCTGTATATTGTAAAAAACACAACTATAAGTTCTTATTTATCACAAAAACTAGACAGAAGAAACACAGGTGGGGGTTATTGGAGAAAGAAAATAAAGACGTCAGTCTTTTTGGATTCCACTCAAGGACAGCCAACTCAAGTAGCTGGTAACCAAACCAAATCATTACACCCCCATTAAAACAATTCCCTTCATTCATTATGTAGTTCACAAAAAACAACATTTTTACATCAGGTGTGAGGTGAATCTTTCAATCAGCCCAAACACAGTGAGCATCGATATATATTTAAAACCCTGCCTGAGGAGCAAGAAGAACATATTTTCATTGAAATGTGGATTTTTGATTATTTGAAAAAAAAGAAGCATGTTTTAGTGTTGTCAAATTTTAGGTCAAATAACTAAACAAGAACAAAGAATGATAGAAACTAAACAATGCACACAGCAAAATAAATGTTTGCAGAAAACTGGAAAAAAACAGAAAAAATGTTTGATTAGCCTCTGGCGAGTTACTTTTTTTAAACTCAAATAACTGAAAATATACTTTTATATGATTACATCTTTTGTCTTGAATGTTTATACCATGGATAAAACTGATTTTGTGAGGAATGGCTATTCAGCTAGTGGTCCGAGGGCCACATCTGACCCATGGGTGGACTCAGTCCAGCCCACTGATAATTTCATTTTATTTTAACTGTGGCTCCTAAGCAATTTACTTGAATAGCTCTGGTATAAACCCTAACACTATAGTATATATACAGTAATTAATGTATATCTGGCAACACTGTAGACCAGGGGTTCTCAAACTTTTTGGGTTTAGGGACCCCTTACAGGGGAGAAAAAGTTTCAGGGACCCCCACTTAACTCTCATGTTCATTAAATAATTTTCATCAGTTTGTCTCTTTAATGCAATGGAAAATATTTGTGTAACATAAATACGCAAGACCTGCTCTTTAATAGTGTTAATACACTTTTTCTACTTTTAAACATAGGGTGTTTTTCATTCAAGACACATTTAATAAACAAAAATTGTAATTTCAACTTCCAAAAATTACAGTTTAGAGAAAATTAACAGTATCAAAAACCACTTTAAACCTTTACCTATTCACATATGTACCACCACTTCTTCAAATTATTATTACATAAAAAAGGAAATAATCATCACAACAGTTGTCATACCAAGTAACAGAGCTTCATTTGTAAACCGATCTATGCCGGAACGCATTTTGGTGTATTTTAATGGGTTGTTAAACATCTGCCTTTTTTTTTTTTTTTTTTTTTTGCGGACCCCAAAGCACCGGCTCACGGACCCTAGTTTGAGAACCACTGCAATAGACAATACTCTTTGCTTTGGCAGATTGTCAACATCATTTAATCCTTCATGATCTACAGTCATTGCATTGCCCACCCCTGCTGTGTGGTATAGAAAATGCAATGACCAGAATCTTAGACTCCTTATAGATTCTTGTTGAATTTTAAGGCCTATTCCTTATTAAAAGACTCATTTAAGACATGAAATCCCTGCAACGGTTTGTTGGATAGTTTTGGTAATGATCAGTCAGAATTTACAAAATTAAGTTAAATGTGCTTATGTTGATCAACTTTTGTCCAGTAGTTTGTGAAATGATTTGGTACCAGACGCCCACCTCCGCCCAAATACACACGTAGGCTTGTCACGATAACAAATTTTGCTGGGCGATTAGTTGTCTCAGAAATTATTGCGATAAACGATAATATTGCTTGAAATTCGACGATGATCAGTAATTATTGTGAAATTTAAGATGAAATGTTTGTTAATTTTTTTTGTCTGTAGTACCTTTTTCAACCACTGGATGGCAGCATAAGACAGAACCGAAGGATGGATAGTGAGGGAGCGAGCAGCGTGTCTCTTTAAGAAAAATGGGAGGGAGGCTCCTTGATGTGACATGGGCTGGCTCTCTTTGGTTCTCAAAATGGTGGACGCTCGGTGCGGTTTGAGCTCTTTAGCATAGAATTTTTCACACCAAGCTTTTTTAATAAAAATAAAAAAATCAGCAAACAATTTCTCAGCTTCTTTTTGCAGAGAAAAATGTTTTGCACAAAGGCACAGGTTTCAACAGGAAATTTTCGAGTTTTGACAAGACGGAGGTTTGTTCCCCAAGGTCGGCCTGTTAGATTCGCTTGTAGCTTAGCTTCTCAGCTTAGCTGCTTTTAACGATACAAAAACGTGATTTTGGACGGTTAAAATGGATTTTAAAGAGAAAAGAGAAAGGGAGGGGTCAGTGAAGAGCACCAGAGTTGAACTTTTTGTCATCCAGTGTCTTCAGGAGAAAGAGAGACATGAAGAAATGATAAAGTCGATAAATGAAAACGAGGTGGATAATTTTCATTTATCGTGCGATTAAATGATTTATTGTTTATCGTGACAGGCCTGCACACACGTGAGCAAAAGTCTTATCATCCACATTTAGCTGGTGGTCAGTGGCAATAATCAACAGTGTACCTCATTTTTCACTGCAATCTTGTTTCCTTGCCTCCACCTCAGTACCGGAGTGAGAGCGGGCAGGTCTTGCTCCTGGTGTCCAGTCACCACATGCTTCCCCAAGCCGTACGCCACCTCGAACGAGATGGCCGTGAACACGTCCTTCACGTCTTTCTGCAGAGAGCACAAACAACCAGGCGATTGGAGAAAATTCGCCCCGCAACACACACAAAGCTGTTAAAGCTAAATGTAACCTCAAAGAAACAATTATCATGTCAGCGTCCGGGCCATTATAGTGATTTACCATCTTTCTCCAATTAAATGTGTGGTTCAAAGATTGACGTGCACTGAAGATTAGGAGAAGATCACAGCCTGAATTTGGCCATCACCGAGCCAAAGAAGTCATGAGGCTGATCACAAATCCAAGGTTTAAATTTCATGAGAAAAATAGTTTAACTGGATGGGTGACACATCTCTCTCATCAGTGGCTTTTTAATATATTAATTTATCGTCCATCAAACATTAGTTAAGAGTAATATAATAACTGCATGTTCCAAAAAAAGTACCGGTAGATCTTTTTGAAACCTTCTGGCACTGCCTGTGGGAGATAACATGGAGTTTCTTTATATAAAAGCATGTTTGATTTGGCGTTGAGCTTGGGAACAATGCAGACAGAATGAAAACAGATCAAATCCTTAATCTTCATTAGACGGCAAGGCTGGAAGATACACATGGGAAAGCTGATGCTGATGTGGGGAGGGGGTTCATCTGCTGTGTCAAACAAATAAATACACACCACTCTTTGAAGCGAGTGTGATGGATCCAACTCTGGGCTTGCAGTAAAAACAAAAACACAACTGCAACCTGTGTCCCTGAGCTTAACGTCTAGAGCCGAGCCCACAAAGTCAACACAGAGCGCTTCCGTATGTTTTCTGGTGGTCATTAAGGCTGCTCGCTCTTCAGCACTTTCGCTTTATCAGAGCGCTTTCCAGCGTCAGCCCACCCATCCTCTTTCCTCGGTCAGGTGGAGAGGCCAGTCTGGGCTTTAAGCACACGACGTAGCAGCGGTGTCAAACACACACCCAACATGTCAGCGGTGGGAAAGTTACAACAGGAAGGAGCTGATGTCAGTACCGGACGTGAACAGACAAGAACAGAACATCTGAGGCTCATTTGGGAAACAGTGCGGCGCACAGATAAAGACATGGCCTTCACAATAAAATCTGATTTTCAGTGTTTATTTTATTGCCGCCACAGAAGTGGTCGACCAATAAACATCAATCTGTTTATTGTACCCTGTAAGTACTGAGTAAAGGGGAATGGTGGCACAGAGGTTAGAGAAGGTGAGCCTGTGATTAGAAGGTCGCTGGTTCGACCTCCTGGACCAACAACATCAAAACGTGGGTGGGAAAGGTGAAACACCCACACCTGCCTCCACCCTCGCTTGTTCCACTCTGGGCCCTTGAGCAAGGCCCTTAACCCCCATCATCTGCTCTCCGGGTGTCCTAGATGGCAGCTCTCTGCTCCACACAAAGGGCTGTGGTAGCTCAGTGGTCTGTGGTTGTGTCAGGGAAGACATCTGGCATTACAAAAAACAATAGCCAAGTCTTTGTGTGAGTTAGTTCATTGTGGCGACCCCTAAGGTAGGGAGCAATACTGAGTAAATACCTGGTACTTGCAGAGTATATTAGCCATGTACAAAATCTGCTAAATACCCAGTAAGTACCAGATACAATTCTTGTATACCAACCTACTTAAGTACCAAAAAGGTATGTAGAATGTACCCTGTAAGAACCCCAAAATAACCAGGTATATACCAGGTAAGTACCAGGTAGATAGATGGAAGTTGCTAGATACATCCACCATATATTCTGGTAAATACCTGGTTAGTACCATAGTACAAGGTACAAACAAAGTATAAAAGATATGTAGCCTGTCCAACAAGTACCACCTATGTACCCTATAAGTGCCTAGAAAGGACCTGGTAATTACCCAACAAGTGCCAGGTATGTGCCTAGTATGTACTGTGTAAGGACTAGGTATGTGCCTTGTAAGTACTCAGTAAATACTCAGCAAGTGCCAGTTTTATACCTGGTGTGTACACCTAGTATGTACCTTGTAAATACCCGGTAAGTACTTTATAGTACCTTATAAGTACATATACATGTCCTCTATGTATTGGGTAAGTACCTTGTAAATACCAGGGACATACTTTGTAAATACTAAGCTGTATTATGTTTTTTTTCTTAACGATCATATAAATTTATGCACAAAATGAACCATGTAACCAACGCTGAATCACCATGCTTTGGTACTAGCATGTCTGAAACTTACACAACTGATATAAGATCAAACTTATTTTCTGACTGATCTATTTATTTTTTAATCAGTTGAGGTAGGAACTAATATTTACAGCCCAACAATAAAAGGAGTAACTGAAACACAAGATGTCCACACTGCATCCATCCCAGCTTCACGCCTCGTTGGACATACAGAGGCTGTGTTGTTCCAACCATATGTCGGCTCTTTCTGGAGGAAACATGACACAGTTATTTAGTGGTGGTGCACTACGTTAAACGCTGGCAGAGCCTTCAGTCTCGGTGGCAATTAAAACAAAATGCTTGAAATGGCCCTTATCCCCTGTCCTCTACATGAACTGACCTCCTGGGAGAAATCCACTCGAGTCTCCAATCCCAGACTCCTCCTGCGTATCGCACATTTTCTCATGCCTCAAGAGACAGGCAGCTGACAAAATGACTTGAAACTGATTCTTTACATTCTTATTTTTGCACAATCTGACATTTGGTTTATTATACATAAATAAAGCAAAGGGTGTCTGTCCACTTGTAGTTTTATTTGTTTCGAAAACATAAATAAGGACTGCTAATTAACCAGAGAGCTCCCGAGATGAACACCATGTCTGCATTAGAAACACCAGAGGCTGATCGGTATAATTTGCCCAGAGCTTTTAAAATTTCTTGATCGTTGCTGCCAATCACCCCCGCCCAGATCCCCACTGTTGGTTCATTTGTGTCTACCTTTTTTCCTTCAACTCCTGTACATATGGAAAAGAGGAGTTCCTGAGCTACAGCTAAAAGAGACACTGTTTATTGCTCTCTACATACAATTTTCTCTGGAAAAAAAGAGTAAAAACATCAACTTCCCCTCACATGCTGGTGCAGATCAGGAGACGGGCAGTTCTAGTTAACAGGCACGCATTGTTACTCATTCAAGCAATTGGGCCACGTCTCAGATCAGCTGTTGAATCAAAGTGAATGGAATATCTGAAATTTAAATACAGGATTTAAATTTTTTACGCACATTCAAACAAGTGATGACTGTTTCAGAAATTCAAAGAAGTCTGGCTCTTGTTCAGCGTTTATTTTTTAAATTTTGACCAAAAGGAACCTGAAGAACTCAAACTATGAGAAACAAAATTCTCTGGTCTGGTGAGACAAAGAGTGAATTATTTGGTGTGAAGCCAGGCAACGCTCATCACCAGGCCAATACTATCCCTACAGTGAAGCATGGTGGTGGCAGCATCATGCAGTGGGGATGTTTATCAGCAGCAAGAACTGGCAGACTAGTCAGGATTGAGGGAAAGACGAATGCAGCAATAGAGACATCCTGGATGAAAACCTGCTCCAGAGTGCTCTTGACCTCAGGCTGGGGCAACGGTTCATTTTTAAGCAGGACAACGACCCAAAGCACATGGCCAAGATCTCAGAGGGGTGGCTTTAGGACCACTCTGTGAAGATCCTGGAGTGGCCAAGCTAGTGTCCAGATTTGAATTTGATCGAACATCTCTGGAGATATTTGAAAATGGCTGTGCAGACGTCTCTCATCCAACCTGATGGAGCTCGAGAAGTACTACACAGAAGAATGGTACAAACTGACTAAAGATAAGTGTGCTACACTTGTGGCATCATATTCAAAAAGACTTGAGGATTGTGGACTAAGGTGGATCAAAAAAGTCATATTAAGCAAAAGCTGTGAATACTTATGCAAATGTTGTTTCTTACCGTACTTATTGCTGTACAAGTCACATCTTTTTGCATAAATTTGCATGCCCTGTGACTTGTACGGCGAAGCGACTTATTTGTGTTTTTTTTCCACCATATTTATAACTAAATTTTGGACTGAGATCTGATGCTTTCATTCATTCCGACATGGAAAATATTGAACACTACCATTTTCAGCCACTAGAGGGCCCTCGACTAATATGGCAAGTCAAGTGTCTCATTAACAGTTAAACATGGCTATTAATGAGACACTTGGCTTGCCATATAAAGCCACCTTCATCTCGCTCCAGAACTCCTGGAGCAAACGTCAAATCAGCTGCATTTTGCCATGCCACCCAGGCGAAATGCAGCTGATTTGACTGTTAAAGTGCATTTATTAAGGAAAAGTTAAACTGAGACACACCTTTACTATAATGTCGAGCAAACAAATAATTGTTTTTAAGTTTTTCATTCAATCTTTATTTAGACAGGTAAATCCCAATGAGCCGAGGACTCATTTACAAGAGAGACCTGATTTCAACAAAGAATGATAACAATGGACAATCATAAAAGAAGCATACAGATTTTTTTTAAACAAATTAAAATAAGATGGCAAAAATAGCTAGATCATAAGTGTTACTCTTGTTAAATTTCTGTTTAAGTCCTCCTGTGTACACTCCCGTGGCCACCATTTGGCAGCCAATCGAATTTTGGCACAACACCGGCCCACTTTTCCGGGTGGTCAGCGGTGACGCATAACAAATGCGACGCAACAGCTGTGATGCATAATAGATGCGACTAATACGGCAAAGCGACTTATTTATGTTTTTTCCACTTTATTAGACATATTTGAACTGATGCGACTTATACGGCGGTGCAATGTGTACGGCGGAAAGTACGGTAGTTTTATTTTTTTAATAAATTAGCAAAAATCTCCAAAAACATTTATTCACATTGTCATAACGGGGTATTGTGTGCAGAATTTAGAGAAAATAGGTTAATTTAATACAATTTGGAATAAGGCTGTAACATAATGTGGAAAAAGTGAAATATATTCTGGTTGCACCGTATTTTTAAGACTGGAGTTATTTTTCCACTTTTGAACTGATTACACTTTGACTTGTTGTTAGCTTATAACTGTAGTCAACATAAAACTTTCTTCAAACTGAGGTTGTTCCAAAGGTTATCTTGTTCGTAACCTTTCCACAGAACTGCACTTTAAAAGATAAGAACTATCATTTTAACAGTTCAGTGCTTCACTAGTCGTCGCTGTGGTTTAATTAAAAAGTAAAAAATTAGAAACTAAGACTGTTGCTGTCATCAGGTGCAGGAACTTCCTGTCCTCAAAACCATTTTCATTCCTTCACACTAGAAGGATTACCTGGACTCCAATGGGACTTCTGCTTTGTTCATAAAAAAAGAGTCCCATCGTTCCACGGACAGAATTATTTATTACAGGTTCCTTTTTTTTAGGTGAAAAAGTACTAAAGTGTTTTAGTGAGGAGCAGCATGTTTCCATAAATATACAGCTGAGGAACAACAACAAAAATCTGCAGTTCACTTCCTTTACGACCCACTCGACACGTGTTTCTTCTTTGGATATTCTTATATATTTCACTCAGGATGCATGTCAACTTGCAATTTTACACAGTTTTAAAAGAAAACAACTTTTAACGCCCCATACTCTGTCACTCTGGAGCAAGTTTTATGCCCACATGCCTTCTTGGTGCTTATGTTCCCACTCAGGGCTTTTTTATTTGACACAACAGAGTGTAACTCACACTCTCTGCTGCCGGTGCGACTCTTTCCCACACATCCATAAAGTTATCAGACATCTCTCTCCCCAGGAGCAAACTGCTGCTACCGTGTAAGTTAATCTGACTTTTCCGAAATAATTTACAACATTTCCACTGTAGCTGAGCTGTACTATAAACACAAATGCCAGTTCTCACATATTAACTGGATCAACGGCAACAATGGCCACGCACCAAGCTGTCCACTTCCTGCGCTCAGATCAGCTACGCCAGAGTGCGAGCGAGGTGGGGTGACGTCAGGCTGAAAAAAGGCTCCGATGCTCAATTTAAATGTCTCATGCTTGACTGGAACACACAAGAGCTCCAAGCTCAGCCAAGCCAGCTCCAGTGTGCAGCTTCAGACAGACACGGGAAGTCTTTATTCACTCTGGAGGGAAAACTCCTTTTTAGGACAATGGCTGTTTAGGTTGTTTCATTTAATGGCTAAATGCCAGAGAATCAGTCTGAAAGGAAACTTTTTTGAGGGGTGATAAAGAGATGCAGGTGTGGACCGTTAACTTACAGTATTTGTGTAGACGCAAATAGACGACTTAAAATTTCCAGCATTAAAAGGATCCTTTCTATTTCTTGAAAGGAATGCATATAAGGGATGCACAGACTCTGCTTCCTCAGATGGCTGAGATGAGCTGGTCTGGGAAGCTCAGTCCTCACCTCCTTCTACAGGTGTGCAGTGGAGAGCATCCTGTGCTCCAGCATCAACGTGTGGCATGGAGGCTGCACAGCTGCAGAAAGAAATCTTTGCAGAGAGTGGTGAAGGCTGCACAGAAGACTGTTGGAGTCAGTCTCCCCACCATCACAGACATCTACACCTCCAGATGCAGGAAGAGGGCCACCTGCATCATGAAGGACCCCACTCACCCAGCGCACACACTTTTTGCCCCACTCCCTTCAGGAAAGAGGTTAAGGAGCATTAAGTGTAGAACCACTAGACTGAGGAACAGCTTCTACCCTGAGGCTGTTAGACTCATGAATCTCTAACTAGAATAATCACTGTGAAGATAAATGATTGGCTTCTGAAGGTTTCATTAAAAATCAGTGAGTGGTTTGCGAAATATTTTGCTAACAGACAGACACAAGAATACAAGTGCATGCAGGAAATTGCAAAGCGAAAAACAGAGAGCATTTCTCATTTCATCCTTAAGTGAGGTGCAAAATGAGAAGAGTTTTTAAACCTTTCGTGACCGCAGCTTAAAACTTTACTTGAGCAGAGAAACGGATGCTCCTGATTTGGCAGACAGATTGGAATCTGGATCCCTTCAAAAATCTACAGACCTGCAACTTTTACTCTGAAATCACTAATTATTTTGAAACAAATCAAACGGCTCATAAATGTAATCAGCAAAATCCTTTCATAGCTCAACCCCTGCCAGAGTGACTTATCTCTGAAACTTCGATCACATCAAACAGCCATCGCTCACTTCCTGCTAAAACTCCCCAGAGAGCAACTCCTGAGTCCAGACTGTTGTTGTTGGTGGCAGGATGTTTATTTTTTTAATCTATAAATTTCCTGCAAGGACACTGTCAAGGACTTCTCTGTGAGAAAGGTTATTTGCAGCCCGTAAAGCTGCTTTTTCTTTTGTCGTTTTGCTTTTTATGCCATTTTTATAGGTTTGTAGGCCTTTTCTTCTTTGATTTTAATTTTTTTCCCACACTGCCGTTTTTCTCTTCTCATGCTTCAAACCACATAAAAAATGGAAAAGAACTAGCTGAAGCAATGATGAATGTTTATTTTTAGCTTTTTTTTTTTTTACACAGTAATGTCGCCCATGTTTACAGGATAAACCTGAAAATTCAGAATAAATAGTTTGCTGCAGATCAAAGAGACATTTGCTTTTCACATGTGGTTAATGTTGCAAAAGAGTCTGATTTTAACCCAAACCAGCGTCTTTTCTACAACTCAATCAAGAGCTGTTGGTGCCTGAACCAAAGCTAACTAAGGAAACCGAATCAAATGAAAGAATCAGAGTTATTTCTTACAAAACCGTCAAATAAATACGTTAAACTCAGCACACAGAGCTATTAAACCTGGAGAAACCACAAATTCACATGTTCAATAGGGCGATCACTGTGAGGAACCCTTAAAATGTTTTCACAGAGTCCCTTTGGGTCTTTTTATTACAAGTCTGAAACCATTAAATGGCTCAGTAGGAACAAAACATGCTCATGATTACCTATCAGGTTAAAAATTAATTTACAAAAAAAAAAAAGTTTGGATTCAGAACCTTAAATTGATCCAAAACTAAACAATTCAGAGAAACTGCATGACTCAAACATGAGCAGAAAGTCGTTTTTCGTTCAACATGAGTCATGTTTACTCACTGGAAAATATTTCACTTCTATTGGCAATAAAGGCAGTGACCTTGTCCAACATGAGACATGAGACCCCATGTTAAATAAAACACACATGGACAGAAACAAATGGACAGCTTGGATCAGAGTTTGTTGTACATCACCCAGAGAACTAAGACACATTTGATGGTGGTTCTGCCCAATAAGTGCATTAGGCTTGAAATGAAGCTAAAACAAGGATTTACGAATTTGGACATTCAATTCAATTCAAAATATTTTATTAATCCCAAAGGGAAATTAAATGTTGCAGCTCATCATCCTGGTTTAGTTGTTATATATGCTGATGGCTGTGGGCAGGAAGAATCTGAAGAAACTGGCTGCAGATGCCGATCTGTCCACCTGGACTCAGCAGACCTCTCAGTCCGCCTGGGCAGCAAGACCACCTGAATGTTGGGCAGAACTCTTCCCTGAGTGATGGCCACTCCTCTCAGCTTGTTGAGCTCCTCATCATTGCAGACAGCCAACTGTAGGTGTCGGGGGATGATCCTGGTCTTCTTGTTGTCATGAGCCACGTTTCCTGCCAGCTCCAGGATCTCTGCAGTTAGTCACTCGAGCATCTCTACCCGGTAGACGGTGATGCATCCACGGCGCCTCCTTTACAACTCATTTGGGATTTGGGGCTGTATTTGAAGTAATATTTGAGCTTTGAGATGTTAATCAGCAGCTCCTGGTTGTAAAAACCACCTGTTGTCATGGTTACACTTCATAACAAATGTCTAAATGTAAAAAAGGTTTCTGTAAAAATCCTTCCAACTGCACAGCATCCAATACCAGAGGAAGTCATCATAAAAAACAGCAATTTACATCCAGAAAAAGAGGAAATAAAGTTTCCAAAAGCATCATCTCAGAATGAACAAAACAGCTACCCCATCATGCAGCCACATTGAGCAGCGCAATTCTAGAACTTAACATTCTAAATGTTTACTAAAAGACTAAACAAACATTCACTGTAAAAGAAGGTAAATAAGACTTCAGTTAAAGAAGCGGTATGTGCCGATGCCCCCCGTCGCTGAGGGATTTGAACAGTGAATGTTTGTAGTTTTTGATACGAGTGTTTTTCTGGACTGGAATTGAACAGGAAACGTAAGAAACCATAATGTTTTTTGGCGCAGGATATTCAAGTAGGTAGGAGTTACACTGTGGCTAAGAAGAGAAGTAGGTGTTTTTTGTTTGTCAGAGGCAGTGCAGAGTAACGGATCATGGCGAGCTGAGGGAGCAGTTTTATCAACATCCATGAGCAATGGCAGAGCCAGGGGGTGGCCAATGGGGGGCCTTGGCCGCAAGAGATTAATTTTTGGCCACCCCAAACATTTGAGAAAACTATACTTTTAAGCCAACAAAGTCCATGCTCAATAATCCAGGTATAAAATCTAACAATTTTCAGTCAGGTCATCTGGACATTTACTCTTAAGCAATATCAAAAACTAGAAACCTAGTTTCCTCAAATGAATGGGGTGGCGGATTTTTATTGTGGTGGCCATCTTGGATTTTTGTGTGGCAACCTAATTTTCAGGAGTTACTTTTCTTACGCCTAGATGCAGCCAATACAAAAATAGAAGTTGGCAAATTGTTTATTTTTGAAGTTATTTTGCTCACAAAGTTTACACATGTACATATATGGTGGCAGCCCAGCTTATATTTTGACATGGCAACCCAATTTTTGATGGTGACCTTTTTTACAAACGGACAGACCAATGAACGGACGGAGGGTTTTTATCAATTCTCTTCTTGACTCCACGACAAAGAGATGCTTTAATTACAGTAATCACTTGTCCTCATTAAAAAGCTTTTCATCAGTCAATTTGTTAAGAAAACATGCAAAAAAAATTAAAGGACTAGCAGTCCTGGAGGGAAAGCACATCACCCACTGCCTTTCAAGGTAAAGTTTTAGTTCAAGCTGAGAGAAGACAAAGATGTAGGCACTTTGGTCAAACCATTTAAATGACTTTCATCTACTAACACACCTAAATGTAACTCATTACCCATTAATCTGACTGGGTTATAACCATTTCTGTGTTTGCTAAGGCGCCTTAGCTGCGGCGGCAGCCATTTACAATTTGGATCCAGTGATGACTTTTTGACAGTTTCCCTGAATTCTGCAGTGGTTCATGAGATATTTTGCTAACAAAAACATCAATTGAACATGCAAAACATTGTTGCTCTGCATTCACTCTCGGCTGAGGGTATATGAATAAAACTGAGGTGTACTTTTTAGACAAAACTGACCAAACAATTAAAAAAACCGATAAAGTTTGAACCTAAAAGCTCATTTTACCTATCCTTCAAATTGTTTTCTGAATTATTTCATGCCCTCAGTTTGAATGTAACACTTTGTGTCTGCAGATGCACCACTGAAGCACGAGTTTTATTCTGAGCTGCTTAATTTGACCAAACCTTGAGCTGGACTGCAGGCTGTGAGATGCACTCGTGCTGCAACGCCTCCCATGTGCAAACATCTACTGTATTTCCTCTTTATTTCACAAAAAGTGCATCACTTATCTGACAGGAAACGTGCACCATCGTGCGTGTTTCCAGTCCGCATTCACTGATAGATACAGAAAACGGTACCACAGAAAACCTAACATTTCTGTGCAACATTTTCACACAACGCACCAACAAAAAAAACCTTCAAACTTTCAGTAAAATCTCTTTCCTTGTTAAAGCTTGTACAGGTGCAGATGAAAGCATCCACGCCCTTCTCCTAAATGTATCAAATTTATTGCTTTTTAACATACAATACTCACGTAAACAGAAATTACAGGACACTTTTATAGTCTCGAATGCACAACGAAAAAGGTATTCACCGTATGAGCATTGGACATTTCAGAGCCACAGCTGGGGTTTATAAGCAAAGGTGCCTCACTTCCCCAGTGGAAACTGGCAGATGGAGCTGGTTAACTGCTGAAACATCCCAAAATCATCAGCGTGTTTCTTTTTTTACTGCATTCCATCAACAGCGATTTGATCTGATTCCAGAGCTAACTATAACGGCTTTATTGTACGAGTGTGAAATCCAGCCAGTCGCCTATAAACACACAGATGTGTTTCCTCAGTTCTCAGTTCCTCCTCACTCAGCTACCACACTGCAAGGATTTCAGCACATTGTTTCCTTCTGGTTTACTTCCAGAGTTGCAATTAAATCAAATTTAAAAAGCAACATTGCATATTCTCAAGATGAGCAAGACCTGTGAACTAAACTCAGCAACTGAAATTGCATTTTCTGCAAAAATGCAGCGTGAATGCTTGTTGCAGAAGAACTTGCTGAACAACAGCTGAAATTAGCTAAAAAGAACAAGCCTAACTTAGCAGAGGAAAACAGAAAGAACACATATTTGCTGAATTACAGTTTAAATAAGCAGAAATTAGCATAAAAGGTAGTAAATTAGCTAAAGTGCTGAAATTAGAATTAGCGAAACAATAGCTGAAAGTAGCTGAAAGGGCAGACAGAAGCTTAAAAAGAAGCGGAAGGAGTTGAACTGAGCTCCGAGAATGAGGATTTAGCTGAAAGTTACATTTAGCATAAAGCAGCTAAAAAGTAGCTGAAATAGCAGAAAAGGCTGAAAATAGCATAAATAAACTGAAAAGAGCACAACAAGCTGAAATTAGCAGAAAGAAGTTAATTGGGCTGAAAGTAGCAGGAATTACCAAGAAAATTTTGAATTAATCTTAAAACAGCTGAAATTAGCTAAAAAAAATGCTAAAAATGTAGCTGAAAATGCAGAACAAGCGTAAATAGCAGAAGATGGCAGAAAGAACGTTTGCCCAATTAGGCTGAAAGAAGCAGAAATGAGCACAAAAAAGTGGGAATTATCTGGCAAAAGCTGAAATTAGCAACAACAAAAACCAGCTGAAAAGTAGCTAAAAAGGCAGAAAGAAGCTTAAGTTACCAGTAGGAAGTGAAGAGAGACCATTTTTGCTTAATTAGGCTGAAAAATGTTGAAATGAGTGCAAAAAATATGGGATTAGCAGAAAAAAGCTAAAATTAGCATAAAACAGCTATATAACTGAAATACTAGAAAAAGCCAAAACTTGCAGGAAAAAGCTGATAAGAGCATAACAAGCTGAAAATAGCAGAAAGAAATTAGAAGAAGCACAAACATGCTCTAGTTAGCAGAAAGGACCTGAGGAGGATAAAACAGCTGAAAAAAACAGCTGAAATCAGCTGAAAGTAGCTGACAAAAGTTTAAATTGGCACAAGCAATCTGAAATAAGCTGAACCAGAACAAAATGTGAAAGGAGCAGTAAAAGGTTGTAAACACATCTAAAGATTTGAAGGATGTAAAATTAGCTCATTTTTCTAAGAAGAAAAAAAAAAATGGCCGAGAAGGCTAAATATTTAAAAAAGCTAAAGTTACACCAATACCAAAAGTCATAGTTGAAAGTTTTGATGTACGTTTTGTTGAAATGGCTGAAAACTGCGGGACGAGAAAGATGCTAAAATATGTACGGAAGAAAAATGGATCACAATAGTGTGAACGCTTCATAAACGTTCACACGAGAAGAACAGAAGTGAGGGGAAATTGTCGCCCGCCGCCAAACGCAAAGCAGCAATAACGGCTTTGCTTATATCTGTGTTGTCGACCCATGGGAGTGATCTCAGTCACAGTTGATGTTTTATTGATATGAACTCATATTTCTGTGTAACCAACAGCATCACAGTTCTATTTCTGAACATTGCTGCTGTTTAGAAGCGTCCGAACGCTTCCTGTGTTTGAGATAAAAACTTCCTTTGCGATTCTGATGAATCTCAGAGCGTAAACAGGAAGCACGTCGTCTGCATTTTTACATAAATAATTCTGTGTAGGGGAAAAAAAAAGTACTGTTTCTAAAAAGATGAGGATTCCTTTTTAAATCTCAAAGCTGCTGATTTGTTGCTAAGATGTGGATGCCAGCAGGGAGGAGCAGGTTTTAGTGCTTGTGAACGTGTGTGTGTGTTGAGTGTGTTCCATCCTGGTGACGGAGTCCAGATGCTTCCTGCAGCTGATTTCATCACTGTGAGCAACTTTTTACTGTCCTGCTATTGTTGGATACATTGTTTTCAGACAAAGCCCCGATAAAACGGCAGCATGCAGAGACTAATTTGTTAAATGGACCTGATGAGGCCTCGTAGGATGCAGTCTCTGCTGAACAAAAACAAACCTCTTGTGTATTTTATATACTGTATTTGTTGGTTTTCCTCTGTGGGGAGGATCCGGTTTGTTTTGACAGGAAGTTGAATTTGATAATAAGGCCACCAGATAAATAAATTAAAGACTTAGCATTCCTTGAAGGAATGCATGTCAAAGCCTTTAACTAATGTTGGGAAATTATAAAGTTGCAGCTGTCGAACCTTGAAAATAATAAAAAAAAGTTGTGTACGATTTTATGCAGTATCACCAGATATGTTACATTATGTCTGAGGAAGAACTCTCAGCTATCACATCAAATTTTAGCTCAATATTAGTTAAACTGACTGAGTTATAGCCACTTTTAAATAGGCTTAAATCGATTAGCTGTGGTGGCCATCTTGAACTGTATTGTCTCCAAAAGGTATTCAGTTGTAGATGCACATCCAGTGATTTCTCCCTGAGAGTTTTATTACTGTTCCTCCACTGGTTCTTGAGATATTTCGCCAACAGACAAACCAGGTTGAGTTCCACAGTTAATGCGAAACGTTAAGCAAAAATCTTGTGCAATGAGTAGCACTTAAAAGGATGTGTTGTGAATGACTCTTAGTCGCATCCATACCAAATTTTAGCACAATATTTGTAACACTGATTTAATCATAGCTATCGTTGCGTTTGCTGAGGTCAGTGGGCTGTGGCAACCATCTTACACTTGGTTGCCTCCAGAAGTTAAACAGTTGCAAATGTGCATTTATTAATTATTTCCTGAAAGTATAATTTAAATATGTCCAGTGGTTCTTGAGATATTTTGCTAACAGACAGACAAAGTCGACTCCAAAAAGTTAATGACATTTTTTTATTATTTTTTGGAGCTCAGAATATGTGTTGGGAATCCTTCTCAGCTACTACCACACCAACTTTTTGCTCAATATATAGACAAAATAGACTAAGTTCTAAATATTTTTGCACTTTTTACGGTACGGTAGCCATCTTAAATTAGGTTGAATCCAAAAGTGAATCAGTTGAGCAATCACTTGCAAGTTTCATTAAAGTCCATCTGGTGGTTTATGGGATATTTTGCTTACAGACAGAGTTGCTGTAGAACGATATCCCTGCAAAAATGTGAAGGATCTTGTGCATCTTGTGTTTCGGCAGAGGCTCGCAGTGATTACTTGAACACGGCCCGTTTCCTCGGCAGCGGAGGAGGAAATCATGGCCAGAGAGACTCTTTCATTGTGGTCAGACTTGGCCACCCATTAAGTTGCCTTGCGGTGGCATCATGTGGCAGCAGCGTGGCCAAAAGGCTGCAGGAACATTCTGCCCAACAAGCAGCCAAAATCAACAAATCATCAAATCTGCACAACCTCAGGTCAGAGTCGATATGAGAAGGGACGATGATTTTGCCATGGCAACGACACAGACTGAGTTAAATGAGCAGTTTAACTAAATATAATGGACCGCCTGGAGCTTGCATGAGCCTTGTGAGAAATTTGACTTTGCAAAAAAAAAAAAAAAAAAAGCTGGAAACAGCCCCGGAGATGAAGCGTCTCGTGTTCTTTTCGCTGGCGTGACCATGTAGGGAAATCCTGATGAAAACTTTACCCTGAGCTAAAATTAACCTGAAGAGCTCCTCTTTAGGATCCTATAAATGCTGTTAACAGTAGAAACAGCCGCCAAAATATTTATCTGAACTTATTTATGAGGGTGTCTGTGAATTTTTCAACAAGATTTACTGTCAAAATAAGCAATATTTTGTAAATATTTTTTTTCCCAATACAGCTGCTTTATGAAAAGATGCTTGACTTGCTGCCACGTGTAACAGAGAGCAGCTGGGTTTGATTATCTTCCCGTTGTAACTTCCAGTGGATCACCTCTGCTGGCCTGAGCTGAATGAAGCAGGAGTGGGTGGGGGGCATCAAGGGAACGGCAGCTTGCTGCTGAACTATGAAGAAAACAAAGCAGGCAGTGTGACGGTCGAACAGCGCTGAGGCTTTGAGACTTTGTGTCGCTGGAGACTGTTTGGGGATGCAGGGACAGGAACTCCTGCTCCGCTTTACTCTCCTGGGCTTCCTGTTTGTCTGTGGGGTGCAGACTGAGGTCAGACAGGACAACACTGCAGCTGGATTTTCACGCTAGTTTGGGCCGACTTGGTGAAACAGGTTGGTTGATTTCACCGCAGAGTTCAGGCCAAATATAAATCAGATAAACTATCAATCACGGAAACGTGGAGAAAGATCCGTCAGTAACTATACACTCTTTCACAAAACACGTCAAGCCAGGACATAGATGCCTTCTGGTCGTGTGTGACGGAGGCGGTGAAGAGAGTCAAAGCACCCCTGATGCACCCTTGTGCTACAAAGTGAGGTAGTAACAGAGGTGAAACAGTTGTCATGTGGAAAATAGGCCCGCTTTGAGGCACAGCAGCTTTGCATTTAGTGAAAAAAAATCACTGATCCCAGAAAGAAAGATTAAACTGAGTTAATTTGTCATTTTTTGAAAAGGATAGGAGGCAGACTGGTCTTTACAGCCAGTTTGCAGAACCGTTTTGTGAAAAAGTCCAGTGACTATCCAGACATTCAATACAACTTCACATCGTACGAATCTCATCTACGCATCTGAAATTCCACTTCCAAGTGGAGAAAACCTTAAAGCTGCTGAAACACAGAGGCTGCTGACATAAACACCTACTCACCTTCAAAGAAAAACTGTTGGGAAAGCAGTTTTCAGAATAAAGCCAACATTTGTCATTTGTGTGTAGAATTTCTACAAAAGTGATTTTTATTTTATTGATCTCCTGCGGGCCAAATGGAGATGACTGCTGGGCTGGTTATGGCAGGTAGTAAGATGCTTACATGAACTATGCACCACAATGTCTAAAATTAATGAAAGTGTTAAAAGGAGTCAAAATATTTATTTTTAAACTTAGCAGTAAGGGTTTTAGTTTAAATGACAGAAATACTTGCTTGCATTATTAACTAACCTTTTTCTCTGAGCCATTTGTAAAAGTACAGGGTGTAAAAAGTAAATGGGATACAATAAACTTTTAAAGCCTTTTGCATCTATAAAACCAATCTGTGCGCTACAATTAAGAAAAATGAACCATGACAAGCAGATTGTTACCAAGTATCAGACAGATTCTTTTTATCCCTTTTGTTTGTCTTTGACCTTGGTCATTGCGTAAGAATTTTTTGACAATCTGGTTCACGGTAATTAGTATAAAGCACAGTATTCAAACACACGAGCAAATAAAATGCATCAGTGCCTTTAGTCTTACTGTAGACAGTCATCAGATAAATGCCTCTGTAACAGCAGCAGCCTTTAAAACAAAGTTTGTTGGAACTTTAAATTCTCAACTGGAGCCAAGCAAATGTTAGAATGACACGAGATACACATGTAGGGCATAGTCTGTAATGTAGGCCAATGGAAAGAGGGGTCGGGGGGTGGATGCCTTACCAGCTAAATTAAACAGACAACTGTTACAGGCAAGGCTTCGGCTGCTTATTTTAACTCCTCTTTGGATACTGGGATGCATCTGCAGAGCTACACAAAACCTCTCCTGACCACAAATGGAACTGGATTTTGGCACACATTTACGGCTCACGTGGACGGGACTCTAGACTAATCGGACAGATGAAGTAAAAAACACATATGATAATGGAAGAACGCCAAGTTGTAAACACTGAACATTTAACAAAAGAACACTAACATGCCATATTCTGTAAGGCGAGCAATAAATCAAACCAAGTAAGCAGAGTGGGCCTGAAACCAAACACTGTTTGACGGAATGGATACACACGATGAACGCCTTATAGTCTATAGTTAAACATTTATCTCAATGCCATGTGTACATTATACTTGTTCTACTTTAAATCTTTGCACATTTGTGTCCTTCACTTAACATGTAGCAGATCTTGCACACATGGACAAGATAAATACAAAACACGACCTGTATACCTCTGGGATTTACTTTGCAAATTTCTTAAAAGGCTGATTTTTCATTAATTCAACCTTTATTTATACAGGTTAGTCTCATTGAGCCATGAAGACTCATTTACAAGAGAGACCTGTTTTAAACACGTCAACAGATTAAAGAAATTTAAAAACTGTCTATTACAAATATACTTTGTAGTTAAAAGAACTAAGTACAATATTTTCTGGCGTATAAGTTGCACCTTTTTGCATAAATTTGCAAGTCCTGCGACTTATACACCAAAATGACTAATATACGTTTTTCCCCCATATTTATAATCCAATTTTTGGCTGAGATATGACAATTTCATTCATTCTGAATGGAAAATATTAAAACATTACCATTTTCAGCCACTAGAGGCGCATAATGGCCATCGAGCCTTATGGCAAGCCAAGTGTCTCAATAGGTAAAAGTGGCTATTAATGAGACACTTGGCTTGCCATAGTGATCCACCTTTATCCCCGTTCTGGAACTCCTGGAGCAAACGTCAAATCAGCTTCATTCAGCCGCGCCGCCCAGGTGAAATGCAGCTGATTTGACCATTTATTAATGAAAAGTTCAACAGAGACACACATTTGCTATAATGTCTAGTAGGAAAGCTTGATATATACGGTACACGGTAGAAACGATAGACAGTTAGCCTATGAAAGAGATCTGTATTCTACCGGCTAACCACAGTAATGCTGTATCTGATGTAAAAAATCAAAGTTGTCAGATTTAATCGTTACCTTTTTTTTGTTGAAAACTGTGTGTAAGTGGTGTTAAAGTATTCTCTTCGAGTGCTGAGTAGTGAAGCTACAAGCTTTTTGTGTCAGCTCTCCGTAAAGTGGAAGGAGACGCCCACTAGAGGGTTGGAGGATGAAGTGTTTCAGTGTGTACTTGCTGCTCTGTTGCTGTTCATTTCTTAAGTGAGCATACTGGAAACTGTTAGCACATTCTTTTGTTTAAAACATATGGCTAAAACCACATTTGATATATTTTGCTCTGTTTTGAACTACAAGAAAGAAGCCTAATAATTCATTTGTTTATTATTTTAAAACTCTCTAAACCATCCATCCATCCATCCAGCCATCCATTATCTTTTACCCGCTTATTCCATTTTGGGTCATGGGGGTCGCCAGTGCCCATATCCAGCAATCACTGTACGAGGGGCGGGGTACACCCTGGACAGGTCTCCAGTCCAGGGCCACATAGAGACAAACGAGACAAACAACCATTCACTCTCTCACTCACACCTAGAGACAATTTAGAGTTACCAATCAGCCTAAAATTAATATTTTTGGTCTGTGGGAGGAAACCGGAGTACCCGGAGAAAACCCACGCATGCACGAAGAGAGCATGCAAACTCCAACCAGAAAGGCACCTGGACCAGGATTTGAACCGGGGATCTGCTCACTGAGAGGCAGCAGCTCTACCAGTTGCGCCACCGTGCTTAATAGAGATTATTTTGTGGTATAGCAGTTTTCAAAATAAATGATGGCAAAAGGACACCTTATATTGCAAGTTTTATACCAAAAACATATCATGATATATATTGTTATCGCCACCCTTCACATTACATATCGTGATATGAATTTTATGCCATATCGCGCATCCCTAATGTCAAGCAAACAAATAATTGTTTATAGGTTAGGGTCTTGTTAAATTCTTGTTAAAGTCCTCCCATGTGTGCTCCCGCGGCCGCCATTTTGGCAGCCAATCGCTTTTTGGCACATTACCGGTCCACGTTTCCGGGTGGTCAGCGGTGACACATAATAGATGCGACTTACACAGCAAAGCAACTTGTGTTTTTTTTCCACTTTATTAGCCATTTTTGGACTGATGCGACTTATTACCCAGAGCAACTTGTACGGCGGAAATTACAGTAGATATTTGTTTTGGCTGTTGCTTCATCTGGCACATTCAGACTATCTGTTAACACAATGCCAAAGAAGAAAGACATTATCAGTGAGTCAGTTGTTGCCAAACAACGTGGTGTCTATCAAAGTACAATGTGAGGATAGGATTGTGAAAAATGTTCATTGGTCAAATATATCCACAACAGTTGTAGAATACCCAGCAGGTTGATTCAGAGGTCAAACTGTGCAAACAATTAATAACACTACAAAAATAATCCAGAAGCTGCAATTCATTCATTCAGAGGCCTCAGTTTCTGGATGAACAATGGTTAAATGTAAAAACTTAAGGCAAATAAATGTTTGGTCATCATAAACAGCACCAAGTTAGATAAAGAGAGAATTTCAGCACTTTGAACCAAGTTTTAAGCATGGTGGTAGAGGGGTGATGATTTGGGCTTATTTTTGCAAATGCAGAATCTATGACAGTGACAGTGAACTCCTATGTATGCCCAGTTTTTCTATATTCAAATGTGAGTCCATCTGTCCAATAGCTCGAGACCGGATGAAATACTACAAGAGGACAATATCTCCACGCACGGCAGAAAATTTTCAACAGACCGTCTGATAAATATCAAGAAGTTGCAACAGTCTGGTTAAAAGTCAAACCATTGAAACAGCTGCGTCAGTCTTAAGAGTCTTATCTAAGGAAACGTCCACACAATCGACCTGAAGCAATGATGTAATGGGTGTTTGAAAAATCTTCCACAACAATGTAAATCACTAAAAAAGGTCAAACAGAAAACAATTATTGAATGTTGCTTAAAGTAGCTTTGCAGGCTGCTGAGTCATGGGATAGTTATTTTTCCCACACTGCCATTGCTTTTTTCGTCAAAAAAAATAATTATGGCACAGTTATAGGATGCATAATATTTTGCTTTTCATGAAAGACATTATATTTATCTGATTTAGGGGCTTTTGAAGGACCTTAGTTGCAGATTTTTCTTCTTTAGAGTCACAACAGTTTGTTTGACCATCTCATAACTGTGTTTTATTTATTTGCATAAATAAAGCAAAGCTTTTCACTAAAATAAATAATTCAAATAAAATCTCAGTTTCAACAAGTAAATTATAATTATGTCATTTAAAATTTAACGGAGTTCTAAGGATTTACAAATGATTACTTTAATATTAAGGTTTTTTTTTCCCCCTCATGGGTCTCAACTGTTACTAGAGTACTGCCAGCGGTACATGATACACTTGTTAGTAGATTGCCATAGTAGACAAAATCCAAAACATCCAAAGCATGAATTCCTTCAACCAACCATCCTGAACATACGTGTCTATTAAGTAATTGCATTATTGTGGTGGGCTGATAAGTCAATTTTACTGAGAATATTTTCCATTGTGTAAATAGACAAACAGTTCATATAAAGGACATGTAAGAACATGGAACCGCAGCTAACAGGTGTGAACTGCAATTGGGACCTCGAAGATTTTTACTGAAACTTTTTTCATTTTGGACATTTGTTATGATGTGTAACTATGACAACAAGGCAGTTTTCTACAACCAACAGCAGCTGATTAACATCTCAAAAGCTCAAATAACATCTCAACTACAGTCCCAAATCTCAAATGAGTTGAAAGGATGTTCTGTGGACGCATTCTCATCTACCTGCCAGCTGTGCTCAAGGGCCACTGAGATCCTGGAACTAGCAGGAAACACGGCTCATGACAGCGGAAGGACAGGATCGTCCCTCTGCACCTACAGTTGGCTGTCCGCAGCGATGAGGAGCTCGTCAGACTGCTGGGAGGAGAGGCCATCACTCTGGGAGGAGTTCTGCCCAGCATTCGGGCGGTCCTACAGCCCGGGAGAACCGATAGGCCATCCGAGTCTGGGTGGATGGACCGGATGGCATCTGCAGCCAGTTTCTTAGGATCCACTGTGGGATGGACTTTTACAAGAGATCCTTCCTGCCTACAGCCATCAGTATCTATAACATCTCTTAACGAAATGAGGATAACGAGTTACAACAACAAATATTTTCCCTTTGTGATTAATAAAGTATTTTTGAATTGAATTGAATCGAGTACACAACTTCGTTCCACCTCATGTACCGCTTGTGATGCGAATGACAATAAAGTCACCTTGAACCTCGAAGAACTTACCTTTTGATGACTACTAGCTGATTCAAACCATTTTATGATCTGAGGGGCGGACTTCACACATACCATTCATAACTTATTTGGTGGTCTTAATAAAAATAAAATCCAATGTGGACCATGGACTTCTTACTCTGTACTGCCTTATGGATGGACAAATAGGGAGAAACTAGGGACCAAATGGTTGGACATTTCTTTGTTACTCAGATGTCAATATGGAAGAGAGAAAAGGTTTTCAGAAAGGGGTTAACTGCGACCTTGACTTTTGACCCTGTGACCTTGAAATCAATAGTGGATCATCATTGACCCATGAGGTGTCCAGCTGTGCAGTTTGACATGTCCATATTAAAGTGTTATCAATTTAGAGCTTGAACAGGGGGATTGTCCACAGATGGACGAAGCCATACCACAATACATCCTGTCTAAGGACAGGCACATAAAACTTGTTATAACGATTACTCTCCTGCACTCGCTCTTGTGCAAGGCGGATGCCTTTTCTCTCCCTCTCCTGTTCTCCTCCTGCTTTTTTTCTCTCTCTCTGTCTGTGTATCGGAGCTCTTGTTACATATCTTCCGAAATGAAAACAACTGTCATGGATCTGGTTAGCTGGACTTAACGCAATCGACAAAATATTTTCAACAAAGAGACAGTGTCCTGGAGAACCCTCATGCCCCGCTGAGACTCACACAGCATGATACGTCATGGATCTGTGGGGAGTTTGGGAGTTGATGTGTCTTTCCGTTCTGTCTCAGGAAGACGCCGAAGATATTTATACAACTGGATTCATGATAGCATGGTTTCTGCTTTTTGGCATCGGCGGATTCCCATGTTATTGGTTATTAAAAAGACGGCAGCAGTTTCGGCCATGGCAAAACTGACGAGTCTGTGTGAAGGTTTGGTTTATGCTTCAAGTACTCAAAATCAGCTGATTTATGAGCTAAACCATAAGATAGAAGCAATTTGTAAGAATCGCAGGCCACCTGCGGCTTCAGGGACTTGCCAGCATGTTGGAGACAACCTTTCAAGAGGTTCATAAGCACGGACCAGTGAAATGCCCACAAATCTGGCCATTTTGGATTTTGAAAGTACCTGCAAAGGCTGACAAGAAAAAAAAAACAGTCTGCCTGACAAAAATCAACAGTTGGGCTTATCTGAATCTGACTCGCCCGGTTGGCCTCGAAAGCAGGCTGACTCATCAAATTTCTCCTAGGATATGTGTAAACTAAAGAAAAGCTTTGTCTAACGTGCTTGCTGGCAGAGTTTTTTGATGTCTGAAAACTGTCTTGATAGGACATGGTGTGAAGAGATCTTTTTTGTAATGCCACCATCCTCTCCTCATGAATTTTTCTCCTTTTCTATCTAAAAAGTATTCTGAAAAACGATAAGGGGCTGTGCTCTAGTAGCAGCAGCAACATGCACTCCGCCCATCTTTCGGACGACTGTACGAACATAATCTCACTGTATTTTGGTACAATGATAATAAAGCTTATTCTGATTCTACTCATTTATGGAAAACCACAGTTATTTGTCTCATAAGAATTTTTATTTATAATAATGTAGCATCTATCTCACCATGATTCAAGTTCCAAACATTCAAACTATTTCAGTACAAGCACTCAGTTTCCTGCAATGCAAGACACAATGCCAAAAAGTCTTACAAGCCAACTGTACAACATTACAACACATCAAATTGAACAAATCCTGCTGTTAACTGAGTCGTCTCATGCACAACACCTCTGGTCTTCTGAACCTCTCAGTCACCCATCATCGTAAATGTTTTTCCTCCCTTGATGACTCAAGTGATAGCCGACAAATCGGTTATTTTAAACTAGAAGATGACCTAACAAAGACCATCTGGAGGGCTGCTAGTCAACGTCAGTAAAACGTTTAACTTGTGAAACTTTTATCATTTCAAAAGAAACAAGTGTTGAGAATGTTCAACACTTCTTAAAAACTCCAGTCCTCAGTCCCTGATGATTAACAAATAGGGAGCAATTTAACATTTTTCTTTCTTTTTTCAGCTTTTTCAGCAAGTCTTGCTGTTATGAACATCTCAAATTCTCGGGTTATACTCGAGATCTCCAAGAGAGAAACTTTGCCAAAACAGAGCATTTAAAAACAAATCAAGTTTTATCTTTTAAAGGCCCGTTACATTTCTTTCTAACAGGCTGTTTCCTGGTCTCCTGAAAATGTGTCTCGCATGGATTTTTTTTTTTTTTTTTTACACGTCTTTACTTCATAGCTCAAAGCTTTTGGCCAAGTTTACGCTGAACACTTGACTGTTTTACATGACAGAAACACAACGCATGTCTCCTTTTATGAAGTTCCTTCCAAAAAGTTTAACCTACAAGGTCAACAAACGGGGTCGACACATGGTCACATAGCGGATCAGAACCGCTCGTGGCGTGCTTCTACTGTCTCTCGTATATCATCGCTATAAGGCAATCAACCCTGATGTGAGAGTTTTCCACCGGCAGCACTTACAGTCGACAGGCTGGCAGTCAAGCACCCTGCTGAAACTCTGTGTTAGTGTTTGTTTTGTTTTAGGAACTGGGTGGGGTGCAAACTACAGTCCCCCCCCCCCCCCCCCGGCACCCGCTCCCCCCCACTCTGAGGATGAAGTCCGGCAACCAGCTGGTTTCCATTAGCATAACTCTTCTGAAGAGTGGCAGGACCGGCTCTTGTGGGCAGACACATGAAGGAGTCAGATGATGTGATTGGTCAAGCAGACTAAACCATCTCTCAGAGCAACAATGGATCATCTTGGATCATTGGTGAATCATTTAGCTCTCTTCTTAAGACCAGAACAAGCAAAAAAAACTCAAGGCATGAAAAACCAGTCTCATGCTAGGTCATGATCTACAGATCTAAAGCCTAATCGTACATGTTTAAGGTCATTCAGCCTGTAAATGAGCTGGGAGGATTGTAATTTCCTTACCACACCTTTGCAGTTTAGCAGTTTATGGTGATTATGTGAACTCTGTTTCCCCGTTTATAGTTTCTTCTGCACATTTTTTTTTTAAAAGCTCTAACTACTTCAGCATACTTTTAGCTATTTCAGTCATTCAGATATCAAACTGTCCTGTTGTTTCAGGTAATCGCAGCTGCAACTTTTGTTTTTAGTAACTTTTATACTTGTTAAAATGTTAAACTTTACTTACATTTTTCTCATTGAAATAAACTGAGCGCTCAGATCCTTAAAAAAACATTTTTTTAAATTATATAATAATTATATTATAATAAATTCTCTCTCTCTCTCTCTCTCTCTCTCTCTCTCTCTCTCTCTCATATATATATATATATATATATATATATATAATTTAAAAAAAATCAATTTCCAGCTCCATTTGTGTCTCCTCATTCGTCATTTTGTTCCCTTATTGCAGGGGTTCTCAAACCTTTTGGGTTTAGGGACCCTTTACAGAGGAGAAAACATTTTAGAGACCCCCTCATAACTCTCATGTTTATTAAATAATTTTCTTCAATTTGGCTCTGGAAATATTTGTGTAACATAAATATTTAAGACCTGTTCTTTAATAGTATTAATACAATTTTTATACTTTTAAGACACACTTAACATTTTTAATTTCAAATTTAAAAAAAGACAGTTTTGAAAAAATTTAATTAACAGTATCAAAAACCTGTTTTTTTATTGAACGTTTTTGAATTTATCATGTCCTGGATGACTGAGAATCTTCACCAGCAGTATCAAAAACCACTTTAAAACTTTACCTATTCACACAATGAACATAGTAAATGTATTGCCACTTCTTCAAATTATTACAGAAAACTCTTTACATAAAACTGAACAGAATCCTAACAGCAGTATTCATACCAAGTAACGGGGCTTAAATTGTAAACTGATCAATGCTGGAACAAAAAGCAGGGGGCCTGGGGGTTCTCCCCCAGAAAATTTTTAATGCCATTTCCTACATTTTGGTGTATTATGGGTTGTTAAACATCTACTTGCTTGTAAATAAACAATTTTTTGTTTGATTTTGCAGACCCCCAAGCACCAGCTCAAAGACCCCCAAGGGGTCCAGTAACCCCAGTTTGAGAACCACTGCCCTAGTGTTTTTTATTGCTTTCTTATCATTTCTTTGTCTCCTAAAATTTCCTTTATGTCTCCATTGTGTATTTTTTGTTTCCTTATACATTCTTTGCATCTCATTGTGTCCTTTCTGTCTTCATATGCATCTGTAAGGCTTGAGGACAGAGTCAAAACATTTCTGGCTTAAAAAATAACCCAGGTAGCACGAAAAACACACCAAAAAAAAAAAAAAAAAAAATAGAAGAAAAAAAAAGATGGATCCAAATGTTGCAAAGTTCTGATTTTTTTTCTTTTAATATATATACTTTTGCATAAACACGGTTCTTATAGCTTCACGGCAGAAAGACATGTTTTTCACTTTCCTCAACCACCACCAAGAAAAAGAGTCCCTCCTGTTTAAAACTACTCAGCTTTTAAAACATTAGCCTGTACCACAAAGTTTGTTTTCTCAGTCATCCAGGTATATAACAACAAAAAAGGTTGAATCATGTCATCTGGACTTCGTTTTTTTGTTAAAAAAGAAACGTTTCGCCCCTCATCCAAGAGGCTTCGTCAGTCTGAGGCCTAGCCAT
>NC_056498.1:52084030-52190818 GCF_014905685.2 Nematolebias whitei
ATGGCTAGGCCTCAGACTGACGAAGCCTCTTGGATGAGGGGCGAAACTTTTCTTTTTTAACAAAAAAACGAAGTCCAGATGACATGATTCAACCTTTTTTGTTATTAGCCTGTACCATTTCTAATTAAGAGGGGCGGAGCCAACATTTACATTTTCTATATGAAAATAGCACACACTTAAGTAAACTAGATCTCTAGAGAAAACAAACATTGTAAAACAATAATTTAATTTAAATACTTTAAAGCTAAACAACAAACTAAATCCAACCAGAATCCAAAACATTTCCCCCCCTCTCAATCAATGTGGCTTTTCCCAATGAGGCTGATTGAAAACACCAGTTCCTTGTCAGCATTGCTCATGGGCACGCTTCCATGGCAACACATGACCCAATGACCTCAAAGAGAAGGAGAGAATGATCAGAGCAAGAAAATCTTAAAGTTAAATTAATAATTTGATCATCAGGTTTAAGCTTTTCCCAAATACCAAAAAAAAAAAAAAAAAATCATGCATTAAGTTAATTTAGATCACAGTGTCCTTCTTGTCTCCTCGTGCATTCTTTTGTCTCCTATGTGTCCTTTGAGTTTCTTTACATGTCTTTTTTTAGTCTCCTGATGCATAATTTTCTCTTTTTGCATGTGTTTTTCTCCAATCTCCTTCCTTTAGTCATCTTTTCTGTCATCCGTCTTGTTTTATGTCTCCTTAAGTTGTATTTTTTTTTTTGTCTTTTTATCTCTTTAAGTTATCCCTTTTGTCTTTTTATGTCTCCTGCATTCCTTTTGTCTCTCCGTGTCTCTTTTCCTTCTAACAGTTTAGCTTAAAGCGAATTATTCAACTCACTTTTACCTTTTTCTGCAAATTTCAACAAAGTCATTCGTCACTCAGCACTGGGACATAATCTTTTTTGCACAATGCAAATCTTCATGGTTTATTTTTGCTTTGTGCTGCTGAGCAGGTGGAATTTGTGGCCATATTTAGAAAAAATAATCTACCGCCACACTTCACACCTCAGTAGCGACTTTCCAAACACTCCAGAAGTCATCCCAGACGGGATTTCTCATCTGCAAACTTAAACATTTACACAGCACGACAGAAAGTATTTAGTGTTTAGTGCTTTCATGTCACAGGAAGATCAAAACCACCCTGCTCCACATAAAGACGGTGCCAGATGATATTTAGCACCAAGGCTGACAGCAGGAAGAAACCGTTAGCCTAGCACTGTGTAGAGGTAATAAAATCTGCCTACCTGCTCCTCTGCAGATAATCGCGGCTGTGCTCAAAGCGTCATCATCGGCTTTGCTTTTCATTACCAACATCAAAGTTTTTGTCAAATCCTTACAGTCTGGCAACTTTAGAGCCTAAACTAATGAAGAGAGCTGCGAAACTGGGCTCACCGACATGATGTGACCTGAGGGATTTATTTTCATTATGTGTATGTCACAGCCAAAGAAACACCTCAGATATGTGGAAGCTACAAGTGAATGATAATTCACCTGGCCACCCACAAACTTTATAATTTTATGTTCAAGTGGATCGTATGCGCTTTTGGAAGAAAGTCCATTTTAAGCTCCTTACGCTTGTGCACACACTGCATGTGTTTGAACTCAGAGAGGGGAACATCAACATTTAAAACGTGAGATGCTTTTATGTGCACAACCGTTCAAGCTTTTTGAAGCGTCCGGCCAAACACACGGCTGACTTCACAGAATAACTAGAATGTGTTCTGTGTGGAGTAAAGTAGCTTATGCTCACGTTGCTCCAAGCAAAGTGTGTTCATTTTGTCCAAAATAAATGAAGGATGAGAGGAGAGCACAGTAATGACAGCCCGACTCCGCTGGCAGCTCTGCCTCCTGCAGAGAAACTGCCTGAAGAAGCATCATTAAGAACAACGGTGACATTTACAGGCCGGCTGTGCTGCAGGCCTCCCATTAAAGGAGGAGAAACATGGATGATGCCCTCAGGATGAGGAGCATCTATGTGGCCATAAGACTAGAAGCAACTATTGGCCCTTTTCCTTTAGTAACGGTACAGCACGGTTCAACTCGACAGCACGGTTCCAAGGCTTTTCCACTAGTAACGGTTTGTGGAAATGGTCCCTTTTTCTCTGGGGTTCCAACTTCTAACCGTGCCGAACTGGCCCTAAAAGGTGACGTCAGAACACTGTCAGTCACTGATTGGTCAGGGGGTGGAGTCACTGGCTGTTTGAGAAACTTTTCACATCAACAAGATCCGCCATTTGCAATAACTCAAACTCAAGGAGCGACTGGACCTATTTTGAAGATTATAAAAACAATAATGACAACACCGTGGTCTAATGCTGAAGTGCAGGCATTTTTTTTTTGTTGCTTTGTGGCCAACGACACAATTCAGAGCGAGCTAGATGGAGCTCCGCCGGTCCACTCCACCAGAGCCTCAGAGCCCCCTCAGGCCGTGCAGGGCATCATCTACCTGGCTCAGAGCTCCGCTGGTCACCACGGAGGATCATACGAGCTGACGACTCACAGAAGGTTGGGGTCCGGGCCCCGACCTCGCGTGATCATGAAGGCCGGACCCCAACACCCGGCAGACGGGAGGTCCGGGACGGATCTGGGACTGAGGTTGGGAATGATTTTTTAATTTTAATAATCTGTATTCTTTTTAATTTACCAGAAACTTCAAAATAAAATTTCACCCTGTACTGAAGCCTGTTTCAAGGTCTTAACACCAGCATTACTGCCACCAGCTGATAAGGCACGTGAAGTCAATTTGAACCCGCCCACTAGAACCAGTACTGAAAGTATAATGGAAACCAAGTTGGTATCTTTGCAGACAAATTCGGAAAGCGTATCTGGGGGGCCACATCTGATTGGAAGAGGCATATCCGGGGGGCCATATCTGATTGGACTATAGGAAAATGGGCGTGTCTGGCGGGCCACATCTGATTTGACGGTAGAAAAACGGGCGTGTCTGGCGGGCCATATCTGATTTGATGATAGGAAAATGGGCGTGTCTGGTGGGCCACATCTGATTGGATGATAGAAAAATGGGCGTGTCTGGCGGGCCACATCTGATTGGCCGATAGAAAAGTGGGCATGTGTGGCGGGCCACATCTGATTGGACAAAAAAAAAAAACTGAACGAAAAAAGCCGTTTGTGTTAACCACAGACATATTATGTCTATGGTGTCAACTGGTTCCACATTAGTGGCGTCTCCATAACTTCTCTTTCCGTCTCTCTTAACACAGAACTTCCGGTTACATTTCAAAATAAGAGCAACATAACTGGGTAGTGGGGAGGGCTAAATGTTTGTTTTTGAATACTTAGCCATTACATTAAAAAACAAATTCCATTTTGGTTGTTGAAAAATGTAAAAATAGTTACAATCGATTCATAAAGAAAGAAACATAAAGTAACCAAAATATTAATGATACTTAAATTGGCCTTGGGACCAAGGATGTTGCCTTTAACTTCACATTTTCTTGTTCAGCCTTTTAAAGCAGTCACTGCAGATGAGTGATTGTCAGTTTTGGTAAGATTTCTGCAACTGGAGCAGGTATTTCTGTTTAGTGGTTAACTTCCTCAGCTGTCTCACATTTTAAGGGTCAACTCTACTCCATGTGTCAGCTCCTTTCATAGATCTCATAGAAGAACTTCTAAAGAGCAAATTTTGTTTTTAGCATTTGTTTTGGGCCTTTATCTCGTTACAGGACTCATGATCTTTAATTGAGACCAGACTTTTTGACAAATAGGAGCAGGTTTCACTTCAGATGCTTCATATTTCATTGTACCCAGACTACACTCAAGGCAACCTGTGTCAGGTGCAGCCTACAACCAAGAACACAAGAGTGACTTGTGTTTGACAGTAGATATAACGCTGGTTCTTAAAAACCTTAGAAACCTTCAGTTTTAAAAAAGAGCTGACGTAACTTACCTAAAGAACAACAAATACAGCTAGCCAATCAGTGTTTGCCCCCTACAAACGCCTATTCTCCAGAAACGCTCAGTTTTGGCCTGCAGCGAACCCCTTCTCATGGAAACACAACGTGTACCGTACCATACCATACCATACCATACCAATTTATTTATATAGCACTTAAAACAGCAACAAGGCCAACCAAAGTGCTGTACAAAAGAACACAAACATGCACAGCGGACAGGAAAACATAAAATAGAAATACAGATACAAATAGCAGCAGAAGCTAACTAAAATGGCCAACAGAGTAGAGAACAGACCAGACCAAAACAAATCACACCGTGTTAAAGGCAAGCGAATAGAAGTGGGTCTTCAAGCGAGACTTAAAGACTGAGAGTGTGGGAGCCTGCCGGACACTCAGTGGCAACTCATTCCACAGTCGTGGACCTGCAACAGAGAAAGCCCTGTCACCTCTGAGCTTACGACGGGTTTCTGGGACTGAGAGAAGCATCTGGTCTGCTGACCTCAGAGAGCGCGGTGGGACATATGGCTGCAGAAGATCAGTGAGATAGAATGGGGCGGAACTGTTCAGTGATTTAAAAACATACATGAGAATTTTGAAATGGATCCGAAGGTGAATGGGTAGCCAGTGCAGGGAGGCCAAAACTGGTGTGATGTGCTCTCTATAGCCTGTACCAGTTAAAAATCGGGCTGCAGCATTTTGGACCAGTTGTAGACGAGCAATGGAGGACTGACTGATTCCAAACAGAAGTGAATTGCAGTAATCAAGCCTAGATGTTATGAAGGCGTGGATCACTGTCTCGAGGTTCTTTTTGTTGAGTATAGGCTTCAGCTTAGACAGCCGTCTCAGCTGAAAAAAACAGGATTTGACCATCATGTTTACGTGACTGTTGAGTTTTAAGGACGGGTCCATTATCACCCCCAGATTAGTGACCTTTTGTTTCTCTAGCGGGGCTAGAGAGAATAGGTCAATGTCATAGTTCATGAGTGAGCCACTGGGATGGAACAGCATGACTTCAGACTTCTTCTCATTGAAGCTTAAGAAGTTTAAAGCCATCCAGTCCCGGATGTCAGCCAGGCAGTCAAGAAGAGGCTGAATAGAGCGTGTGCCTCTGTGCCTCAGGGGGAAGTAAATTTGGCAATCATCGGCATAGAAATGAAAGGGTATGTCGTGTTTGCGGAAGATAGCACCTAGTGGCAGCAGGTATAAAGAAAAGAGAAGGGGACCGAGGATGGACCCCTGCGGTACCCCCCACTGGAGTGCGGTCGATGCCGAACTAAAATCTTTGATATTGACACAGAAGGTTCTGTCAGAGAGGTAGGACCCAAACCATTTAAGGGCTGACCCTGTGATGCCCACCCACTGCTCCAGTCTAGAAATGAGGATATTGTGGTCGATGGTGTCAAAAGCAGATGTAAGGTCCAATAGGACAAGCAGCACAGAATCACCTGCGTCTGTGGATATGAAAATGTCATTAAAAACCTTAAGTAGAGCAGTTTCAGTGCTATGGAGAGATTTGAAGCCAGATTGGAATAACTCAAGGATAGCGTGATCCCCCAAAAACTGTTTCAACTGAGACTCCACAATTTTTTCCAGTAGTTTAGAGGTGAATGGGAGTCTGGAGACAGGCCGGAAGTTGGACATGACTGAGGGGTCAAGGTTAGGTTTTTTCAGGAGGGGCTGGACAGCAGCATGTTTAAAAGTCTTTGGCACCACACCTGAGGATAAACTGCTATTCAGAATAGCGAGGATAAAAGGACCCAGGGTAGGAAAAACTTCCTTTAGCAGTCGAGGGGGGACCACATCAAAGGGGGAACCAGATGGCTTCATGCTGCACATTACCTGCTCCAGAGAGGACAGAGAGATGGGCTCAAAGTGGTCAAACACAGCCACACACTGAGAAGGGATGTACCGAGCCGAGTCGTACCTTGCTATTCCGGTATTAAAGGTATGAATGGAAAAAAGCATATGTGGAGACAAAGGAGAATCTGTTTCCTGTTTCTGCAGGTGCACACTTGAGCAGCATGGTTTCAGGAACCATCAAGCTCCTGATTATTACCTTTGACCTAAACCAGCACAGTGATACATATACTGGTAGCTTCCCAGCTGATGACTGCTGATACGTGGCCTTCGGCTACAGCACTAAATGTCAGGGACTCAGCTCTCTTTTTAAAGCTTGTTTTGTTCTGTATAAACATTTTAAAATACTAATACCACATAAATGAAGTGTAACAGGCCTCATGAGCAAACAGCTCGTGTCTCTAATCAGTGCCGCAGGGTCAAAGCACTCAGTGCAGGGGAAAAGTAGCTGAGAGATCAGCTGAGCACATGAAGGAGGGTGACCCAGCACAGCAGCCGGCAGAGGAAGCGGCACGTACCTTAACGTAGGCCGTGTAGCGCTGACACCTCTCCCTGTTGATGTCCAGGCTCAGATGCTGGCTCAGCTGGCTGGTCTGAGCTCCAGCTTGGCTGAGGTAAATCCGGGAAGGCTGGGCCTTCTGTCGCTTATCAACATCAGCAGTCAAGTTGTACAGCAACTCTGAGGGGAGGCAGAAACAAATCATGTCAAAAGGAGGGGAAAAGCCTGGGAAGCACTTGAAGCACGCAGTGTTTTGGTTCCTAGTATTAAAAGCAAACGAGATAAACCAAGTTAGTGGGAAGAAGAGCAAATCAGGAAAGTTGTCAAACTAAAGCAGTTAAGTTTCTGTAAATATAACCCTCCTGCTATCCAATCTGACCCACACGGTATATTTTTAAACACTTGGACCTCACAGGTCATTTTGACCCAACGCCAGCATTTCCCATATTTGCTGCCTCAGTATTATGCCATGTTGAAAATGTTTTAAAGTGTTTAAAGTCTGTTCCTGTGAATGAATCAGACCCATTATGTCCATAGCTGTTTCCTGAGGAGGGTGTCATGCTGGTAGAACAGAGGGAGGGGCGGTAAGCACACCCAAGTCGGACCGAAGCCCACAGTTTCTGTCGTCCAGCAGAGTGAGCGCCATGAGCTCATTGCAGAGGAGGTGAGGGAAGGTTTCATCGTGGGAGTCACTGAAACACTCAGCGCTTCACTTTCCACGGCCATCGCCAGACGGCCAAACAGAGAGGCTTTATTCCTTCGAGCCAGGACATAATCATTATGTAACAACAGGGCTCCTGTTCCCCAGGGGGGTGAGGGTGGGGGTGAGTGACCACACCCAAACACCAGAACAGAGCTGCACCTCAGCTGTCATCAGACACCGCACCCAAGAACATGCAAGGCTGGGCGGTAAAACGCCGGCTTTACTGAGATTCAACCACGGGCAAGAACCTGATCATGATGAGGACACGTTTCTGATCTAATTGTCTTTTCAAAGTCCAGGAAGTTTAAATTTCTCTTTTTTTAATGACACTAAAAGAGCACAATATGTTGAGAAGGGCGGTTCAGGTCTTCTGAAGTAGGATTCTGTCGATATAAACAACTAATATCTCCCCGGTTGTCAGTCCAGTCAGAGTTCAACTACTTCTCCAAACTGAGTTCGTTCAAAGAGCTATCTACAACCGAACAGAGGTTGATTCTTTATAACTTTGCCACAGAAACACAACTCAATCCACGTGAGGTGTCTCGTTAGAGCTGCGCTTCAACATTCATGAAACACCTTGTCAATTTAGATTTATACTTAGTGTTTGCTTGAAAGTAGAGAAAAGATTAGAAAGATATTTTATTTAAAATTGTGTAATGAAGGTAAGAGAGGTGAGAGAGAGCAACTTGAAAGCAGCACCTTAGAGCTCGGACATCTGAGCTAATACAAAAATACAAACTGCTACAAGTGAAAAGGATTGAGGCGTTGTGTAAAACCCTAACTTGTGTTTTGCTGCTTGAATTCAGATATATTCATACATACTGGTGAATAAAACAACTCAATATACTATTGCAATGGTTTATTATCTGGGTGTCCAAATACTTCTTTAAAAAAGTCTTCAGTTAATCCAAAATGCTGCTGCAAGATTCTTAACTGGAGTTACTGGGAGAGATCATATCAACAGTTTTATCTTTTTTCCACTGGCTCCCAGTCAAGTCCAGAATATAATTCAAAATATTTCTTCTAACCTACAAAGCCCTCAACAACCTAGCTCCATATTATATTAGAGACCTAATTGTTCCATATTTTTCCAACAGAGCACTTCACTCTCAGACTGCAGGTTTACTTGCAGTTCCTAGAGTTTCCAAAAGTAGATTGGGAGGAAGATCTTTCAGTTATCAGGCTCCTCTCTTGTGGAACCAACTTCCAGATTCTGTCTGTAAGGCTGACATATTGTCCAGTTGTAAGACTTTCTTTTTTGATAAATCCTATAGTTAGGGTTGGCTTGTTAAACTGCTATAGGCTTAGACTACTAGAGGGCAAATTGACCTGTTAAAATTGAATATTTTCATTTGATACTATTTCAATATTAATATGTGATTCTTGTCATACCATTGTGTATCTGTTCCTCTCAAACCCAGCCAGTCGAAGCAGATGACCGCTTGTCCTGAGCCTGGTTCTGCTAAAAGTTTCTTCCTCATTAGGGAGTTTTTCCTTTCCACTGTCGCCTTCATGCTTGCTCAAGATGAGAGTTCTGTGACGAAGTTAAATTCAAAGCAGTCTGCTCCTCAGATAAATAATGTTAACTTGTTTATATATATATGAATATTTCTGTTCTGTCCTGAGATGACTTATGTTGTGACTTAGTGCTATATAAATAAACTGAATTGAATTGAAATTCAATACAAGTTTCGGTACTTACTTTCCAATATGTACCAAACTCTTTATGTCCATACGCAGGAAATATGTTATTTTACTTTCAGCGTCTCCTTTTAACCTACAAATGTCCTTTTTTCATCTTGTAAGACTGCTGCCTTTGTATTTTATATTGAAAAGTGCCTATTGGAGTGTTTATTTATTAATACCTAGATTTAATTAATATTTTTTTTACATTTTCAAAAGGCACCAAACAGTTTTCACTCACATTTCTACAACAATCAGTTTCACTATTGACGCTTCTTATATTACAGTAACTGAAATAAATGTATTTTTGTCAGAAAGCATAAAGCAATTCTCAATATATGTTTTGCACTTCGGAGTCCTCTGTATGAACGTTTTTGGGTCAAAATAGGCCACCTGATAAAACATAAAATAATTTCTTCATCAAACCAATTCAAATAAAACCTAGAAGGTGGATTTGGCATGAAGTTACCACACGTGTGTGTTAGTGGAATAAAAAGTGTAGAAAATAAAAATAACTGCCCATCAATAACAAATCTTGTCTAGAAATGTAAATAGTGTTATGGTTTTGTTTAGTTTTGGCAAAAGGAACACAAGCTGTTCTTTATAACTCTCATTTTTCATGCTAAGCTAAGCTAATAATGTCATTCTTTATGTATGCATTGAATATGACAGAGCTAATGAGCCTCATGTTCTTTGCAGGACAGCAAAAAAAATAAATAATTCAAAACCTGTCCAACTTTGTTTCATTAAACAAATACTTTCACTTTGCAGATGTTTTCACCTATTTGTCCGGGCAGCTGTCTTCCCCGAAAGCGCATGCAAACGGTGACGTTGAAACAGTTGAGGTTCTGGTGGCCCTCGTGGCACTGCGGCGTAGAGATGTTGATGGAGATAGGAAGGAAGATGGAGACATCCACTGTAATGACAGGCCGGGACCTACAACCACACAATTCCAGACAGAAACACAGAGTGGGAGAAAGTGATCATTACAGGGAAGCAGAAGAAGAAAAACTCCTTAGCTTAGCAGTCACTCACCTTAACAGCACCACACTGTCCGCCATGAAAGCTCCAATAGTTACATCTGCAAGAAAACGTAAATAAAACAGGATTAAGGAGGTATGACATGAATGCAACATCTGCAGTCAGCAGTTTTTACACCTGCACGTTAAAAACAATGCTCAGAGGTCTTCGGCCTCAGTCTGTCAGCTGTGGAATGCAGTAAACAACATGCTGCTGTCACGAGTGTGGAGATCTGTTTCTCACTGACAATAAGAATCTGCAAACATAACAAAACATTTGGCAAAATGATCTTTTTTCAATTGATGATTGTTTTTATACATATATATGTATTTTAGGGTCAGGAACACTTGATATGATAATGTTGCACGATATGATAATGTTGCACCTGTGTATCCATTGTCATCCATATCCACATTCCCAGAGATGGACTGGCCAAACATCTGCAGACCAGGGCTCACGCTGCGCCCAGACAGTTTCTGGAACAAAGGATGAAAACAAAATACGGGCATGTGAGGCAACACAGAAAAAAAAAAAAAACCAGTGAATCAGTTTATAATAAACTAATATACAAACCGGATTCCAAAGAAGTTGGGACACTAAACAAATTGTGAAAAAAAACTGAATGCAATGATGTGGAGATGGCAAATGTCAATATTTTATTCGTAATATTACATAGATGACAGATCAAAAGTTTAATCTGAGTAAATGTAACATTTTAAAGGAAAAATATGTTGATTCAAAATTTCACAGTGTCAACAAATCCCAAAAAAGTTGGGACAAGTAGCAATAAGTGGCTAGAAAAATATAACGAATAGCTGGAAGACCAATTAACACTAATTAGGTCAATTGACAACATGATTGGGTATAAAAAGAGCTTCTCAGAGTGTCGGTGTCTCTCAGAAGCCAAGATGGTAAGAGGATCACCAATTCCACCATTGTTGCGCAGAAAGATAGTGCAGCAATACCAGAATGGTGTTACCCAGCGTAAAATAGCAAAGACTTTTAAGTTATCATCATCAACCGTGCATAACATCATCAAAAGATTCAGAGAATCTGGAACAATCGCTGTGCGTAAGGGTCAAGGCCGTAAAACTCTACTGGATGCTCGTGATCTCCGGGCCCTTAAACGTCACTGCACCTCAAACAGGAATGCCACTGTCAAGGAAATAACAGAATGGGCTCAGGTATACTTCCAGAAAGCATTGTCAGTGAACACAATCCACCGTGCCATCCACCGTTGCCAGCTGAAACTCTACAGTGCAAAGAGGAAGCCATTTCTTAGCAAGCTCCACAAGCTCAGATGTTTGCACTGGGCCAGGGGTCATTTAAAATGGAGTGTGGCAAAATGGAAGACTGTTCTGTGGTCAGATAAGTCACAATTTGAAGTTCTTTATGGAACACTGGGACGCCATGTCATCCGGACCAGAGAAGACAAGGATAGCCCAAGTTGTTATCAACGCTCCATTCAGAAGCCTGCATCACTGATGGTATGGGGTTGAATGAGCGCTTGTGGCATGGGCAGCTTGCATGTCTGGAAAGGCACCATTAATGCAGAAAACTATGTTCAGGTTCTAGAACAACATATGCTCCCATCTAGACGTCATCTCTTTCAGGGAAGACCCTGCATTTTTCAACACGATAATGCCAGACCACATTCTGCAGCAATCACAACATCAGAGCTACGTAGGAGAAGGATCCAGGTACTGAAATGGCCAGCCTGCAGTCCAGATCTTTCACCTATAGAGAACATTTGGCGCATCATAAAGAGGAAGGTGCGACAAAGAAGGCCCAAGACAATTGAACAGTTAGAGGCCTGTATTAGACATGAATGGGAGAGCATTCCTATTTCTAAACTTGAGAAACTGGTCTCCTCTGTCCCCAGACGTCTGTTGAGTGTTGTAAGAAGAAGGGGGGATGCCACACAGTGGTAAAAATGTACTTGTCCCAACTTTTTTGGGATTTGTTGATGCCATGAAATTTGGAAACAACAGATTTGTCCCTTAAAATTATACATTCTCTCAGTTTAAACTTTTGATCTGTGATTTGTGTTCTATTCTGAATAAAATATTAGATGTTGGCACCTCCACATCATTGCATTTAGTTTTTATTCACAATTAGTTTAGTGTCCCAACTTTTTTGGAATCCGGTTTGTATTTATTTGGCTGCAAATGCTTTTAAAAATGTCTGATTAAACAGCTCACACACACGATGTGGTAAAATTCAGAGGGTTTGGGATCACTCAACTAGCAGCATATGGCTAACCTTAAATTCTTCATCACAATGTAGCACGCACTCGTGAACAAAGTAAAAAGACGTAGAAAATTGTATTTTTAATGAAAATGCCGTATAAATGCTGAGTGCTTAATGACTATTGATGAAATTTACTGAAGAAGCTGAATTTGAGTTGTTAATAAATACAGCAGAACAGCAGCTAAAAGCTAAAAAAAGTAAAACACCAAAAGTAGCAAAAAGCTAACTAAAAGCTGAAATAAGCCAAAGGCTAGCTAAAAACTAAAAGTAGCAGAACAGTCTAAAATTTTACTATAAAAGTAGCAAAATGCTAGCTACAGTAAACATAAAAAAGAAGTAAAGATTAACAAAAAAATAATTCTTCTTCTTTTGGCTGCTCCCTTCTTCAGGGGTCACCACAGCAAACTGATACATGAAGACTTGGCTTTTTTTTTATGCCAGATGCCCTTCCTGATGCAACCACAAAGCACCGAGCTACCACAGCCCTCTGTGTGGAACAGAGAGCTGCCATCTAGGGCACTCGGAGGAGCAGATGGTGGTCAAGGGCCTTGCTCAACGGCCCAGAATGGGACAAATGAGGGTAGAGGGGATGTGGAAATTTCACCTTTCCCACCCACGTTTTAATGTTGTCGGTCTGGGGAGTTGAACCGGCGACCTTCCGATCACAAGCCCACCTTATCTAATCTCTGTGCCACCACTCATCCTTAAAGATTAACTAAAAACTAAAAGGTGCAAAATTCATTCAACCTTTATTTAGACAGGTAAATCCCATTGAGCCTCGAGGACTCATTTACAAGAGAGACCTGGTTTCAACAAAGAATGATGACAACAATGGACAACAGCAACAACAATAGACAGTTACAAAAAGGCATACATAGTTTTATTTATTTTTTTTACAAATAAGATGGCAAAAAAAGTATCAAAAACAGCTAGATTATAAGGCGAATGTAGAAAACTAAAAACAGGAACATGTCTGCATTGGTCCTTGCCAGGAGTCCAAAAGTGCAAATAAGCAAAACACTTTTTACGTTTAAAAACACAAGCTAAAAGCTAAAAGTAGCAAACGGCTAGCTAAAAACTAAAAGTAGCAGAATGGTAGCACAATAAAACAAACGAAGCAGATTTTCATTACATCCCATCAGATGAAATCTTTCTTACCATGGAGTGTTTTGTAATGATTCCTGTGGTATCCCCATGATAGATATAGACAGCTCCTCCATAGTCATCCTCTTTAGGCGCTCCTATGGCTACATCTAAAGAGCACAAAAAAAGAATGATTACATAAAAGATGGAGAAATATCTTTCATTAGCCTCCTGTTTACCTTAGACTGGCCTGTGCCTGGGAAACAAGCTCTAACAGGAAGATTAAATTAAGTGTTGTTAGTGACCATAAAATCTTGTGCGACCTCTGAGAAAGTGGAAAAAAAGCCTATAAAGTCTTGGCAACAGCGCTGGAACACCATGACCGGCCCATTTTTAGTAAAACGTTCATATATAGACTTCCTTTTTATAAGCCCAAACTATTCTATCTGATGTGGCGCAGCATGCCAGGAAGAAATCTGTATGGCACAATAGTTAATTTATGACACGTTGACAAAATTAAAGTTCTCTGATGATGGTCAAGTGTGGGATTTTACAGTAGCTCTTTAAAATTAAATGGTGCCTGTTAAGTTGTAAATAATCAGCCATCAGTCACAGAAAGTACGTCTGGCTCTTTCCACAATCCGACAGTGATGAGTTATCCTTCCCAGTTGCCATCTTTTGCTGCACACACACACGGCGTGCCAGGCTGAAAGCCTCGAGGGGCCTCCGCATTACAGATCCACACACTGAGATGAAACCGGGCAGAGGCTTCCAGCTGGAAGTGTGAGAGATGCAAAGTCAAGCCTTCAGAGCCAAAGCAAAAACGTGCCAGGAAAAAACAGACGGCGGCGTCATCGCACATCTCAAAGTGTGAGTGGATCATCTGGTTTGTGCCTTCATGGACTAGAGCCAATACAGTCCACATTTTCACGGTAATTAAAAAAAAGATTTGTAATCCCACCTAATGTTAACCCATAATGCTTTGCTTGTAGGTGGACGTTGGGTTTGAAACCGATAGTAGTTGGAAAAGTTTCCATTCTGTTATATATACAGTATTTCAATGAACCATTCAAGCTCTAATAACATGGAAACAAACAAACTTTATTCAGATGTTTAGTTTTAAATGATTTGTCCAAATTTATTTTCCTCAAACTTTGTTGTTAATGAAGCTTCAGAAAAATCTAAATATGAAACAAAACATATTACTTAGAATAAACAAGAGCACAGCATACGCCTGTCAACAAACTATATTACAGCAACACTGTAATCTGTAGCAATGGCCTGGACAAGCAAATACTTTGTATAACCTTCAATCTTGATTTGTGATGTTGAGCTTAGCGCTGAAGTGAGGAGAAGATTAATTCAGTTCAGTTCATTTTATTTATATAGCACCAAGTCACAAGAGAAGCCATCTAAGGGCACTGAACAGAAACATTCATTTATATAAAAAAAATAATTTAACATTATTTATCTGAGGAGCAGACAGCTTTGAGTTTAACTTTGTCGCAGAACTCTCATCTTGAGCAAGCATGAAGGCGACAGTGGAACGGAAAACTCCCTCATGAGGAAGAAACCTTTAGCAGAATCAGGCTCAGGACAAGCGGCCATCTCGCTGGGTTTGGTAGGAACAGATACACAATGGCAGGTCGAGAATCACGTTAAGATAGAAATAGTATCAAATGAAAAATATTCAATTTTAACAAATCAATTAAGCAAATGAGGTCAATTTGTCCTCATGTAGTTTAAGCCTATAGCAGCATAACAAGCCAACCCTAATTACAGGATTTATCAAAAAGTAAAGTCTTAAGCCCAGTCTGTAAACTGGACAATGTTTCAGCTTCACGGACAAAATCTGGAAGTTGGTTCCACAAGAGAGGAGCCTGATAACTGAAAGATCCTGCTTTTGCAAACTCTAGGAACCGCAAGTAAGTCTGCAGTCTGAGAGTGAAGTGCTCTGTTATGGAAAAAAAATGGAACAATAAGATCTGTAATTTAAGATGGACCTTGGTTTTTGAGGGCTTTGTAAGTTAGAAGTAAGATTTTGAATTCAATTCTGGATTTGATAGGGAGCCAATGGAGAGAAGTTAAAACTGGAGAGATATAATCTCTCCTACCAATTCCAGTTAAGACTCTGGCAGCAGCCTTTTGGATTAAATCAAGACTTTTTAAAGAAGTATTTGGACACACAGATAATAAATCATTGCAATAGTCCGGTCTAGACTACATGACACTCTGTCTAGTGGTGGTACAAATGTGTATCAAATTGTGTTAAAATACCTTAACTGGACCAGAAGTTATAAGCAGGACAAGAGAAAGTTTACGGATGTACAGACAGACAAATGAAGACTATACCACAATACATCCATCTTTGATGAGTGGATAAAGCAACAACAAAGTGCTTTTAAGTAAATTTCTACTAACCTTGATAACCATCGTCATCTATGTCTCCAATCGCTGCAAGGCACTCTCCGAAGTGGGCATTGAAAGCATTGTCCCCAGTCAGAACTGCACCCTCCTCCATCACCCCCTGAAGAAAATTAGAAAATCAGCTGTAACTTTTAAAATTAAAGGGCTAGCGTTCCTTGAAATAATACTTATCGCCCGCAACCTGTTGTGGACTAAGATCATTTGCTGAAAAGGAAAAGAGGTGTTGGTTTTTGGTCAAACTTGCAACTGAAGTTCCAATTATTTTCATATATTATCATAAGATTTTGCCAGATTGGCTTGCACTCAACACATGTGGTGAGGATGATGCTCAACTACTACCACATCAAGCGTTCACTCGATATTCTTCAATCCAACCAAATTATGGCCATTTTTATATTTTCTCAGGTTGATTAGCTGAGGCAACCATATTAGCCAGGGTTGAATCAAATATTATTGACTTGTTGATGCACATCCAGTGACTATGTGGAGAGTTTCAACAAAATCTGTCCAGTGGTTTATGAGAAATTTTACTAACAGAAAGGCATAATAGACGCCAATAGCTTAGACAAAGTTTTAACAAAAGACCTTGTGTCATCAGTTAGCACTCAGAGTATTTACTGGAAATCACTCTCAGCTACCACATCAAATTTCAACTCAATATATGTATAATTAGGTGAGTTGCAGCCATTTTTGAGTGCTAAGGTTGCTGAGGTCACTTGGTTGTTGTGGCCATTTTGAATAGGGTTGGCTCCAAACATGTATTAGTTCAATTCAGTTCAGTTTATTTATATAGCGCCAAGTCACAACAGAAGTCATCTCAGGGCACTGAACAGAAACATTCATATCTATAGAAGTAATTTAATAACATTATTTATCTGAGGAGCAGACTGCTTTGAGTCTAACTTCAATGCAGACTCTCATTTTGAGCAAGCACGAAGGCAACAGTGGAAAGGAAAAACTCCCTCATGATAACGAAACTTCCAGCAGAACCGGGCTCAGGACAAGCGGCCATCTGCTTTGACCCATTGGATTTGAGAGGAACAGGAAGGAGGGGAACAGATACACAATGGCAGGCTCAGAATCACGTTAAGATAGAAATAGTATGAAATGAAAACAATTCAATTTTAACAAATAATTTTAGTAAATGTGGTCTATTTGTCCTCCAGTAGTCTAAGCAGCATAACAAGTAAAGGAAAGTCTTAAGCCCAGTGTTAAAACTGGACAATGTGTCAGCCTTATGGACAGAAACTGGAAGTTGATTCCACAAGAGATGAGCCTGAGAACTGAAAGGTCTTCCTCCCATTCTGCTTTTGGGAACTCTAGGAACCGCAAGTAAGCCCTCAGTCTGAAAGTGAAGTGCTCTGTTAAGAAAATAAGGAACGATAAGATCACTAATATAAGATGGAGCTAGGTTGTTGAGGGCTTTGTAGGTTTGAAGCAAGATTTTGAATTCAATTCTGAATTTGACAGGGAGCCAATGGTTGTAGATCTACATCCAGTGATTGCTTTCTCAGAATTTAATTACACTCATGCAAACAGAATGTCTCATCCAAAATACAGAAAGTTTTATTTCTGCTAGTTGCTAATAAACATATTTGTAAATTTATCTGAGCATTATCAATGCTAATCTGCGTGTTATGGTGTCATGTTCCTTTCCACTCAGTCAGGTCCCACTCACGTTGCCCTTGCTGATGTACACAGACACTTGGCCTTCGTCCCGGAGCTGGCTGTGCATGGGTGCCCCCACCAGCAGGTCCGACAAGCCGTCCTGGTTCAGATCAACTGCACACAATGAGGAGCCAAAGTAAGAGCCCATCTGGAACCAAGTCGAGCCACAGAGCATTGGGTCAGATCACAGACAGTTCCTTGATACAAAAAAATCATCACACAAATGGCAATTTCACGGAATTACTTCCTGCTTTTTAAATCTCTTATAAGAATGTGAGTCTGTAGGGACAAATGTACTGCTCTGTGTCTAAACACTAACACAGACGTAAACAGTGTGACGGCAAAGAAATCAAAGCTGTTTGTCAAAGCTGATGTCTGTGTGGTTTCTGATATAAGAGAACAGAATTACAAGCACAAACCCTTTCTGGATCTTATTAAAAACAAAAAAAAAGATTATCTGAAATATTTGGAAATAAGATCACGAAAGAGGTCGTACCATTTTCCCTGAGGCTTGAAAACTCTTCACCAAAGACACGCCATCAATTTTGAAAACGTAAACCTGTCCAGGAGAGAAACAGAATCACTTCAGCACAGCAGAATGGAGAGGACTTGAATCCTACAGATGGACAAGGGTCAAAGGAATCATACTTTTCCAACGCCGTTGTGCTGAGGTGCCCCCGCAGCTATGTCAATTACATTAGGAGAGGAGAAGTGTCCTGCAGTCACAGCGTAGCCTAAAGACAAACACACAGTAATCAATTAAATCATATTAATGTTCAAAGTATCCCATTCAGGTCAAAGGTCTAGCATTCTTCGAATGAATGCATGTCACCCGCCACCTTTCACAACAGATATTTAAACTGAAATCATCTTATGAAATGTCTCGACTGGACTATTGCAATAGTTTGTTATCTGGATGCCCAACTACTTCTTTAAAAAGTCTTCAGATAATCCACAATGCTGCTGCCAGAGTCTTAACTGGAGTTAGTGGGAGAGATCATATCGCTCCAGTTTTAGCTTCTCTCCATTGGCTCCCTGTCAAGTACAGAATTTAATTCAAAATCTTACTTCTAACCTACAAAGCCCTCAACAACCTAGCTCCATCTTATATTTGAGATCGTATTGTTTCATATGTTCCTAACAGAACACTTCGCTCTCAGACTGCAGGCTTAATCACGGTCCCTAGAGTTTCCAAAAGCAGAATGGGAAGAAGATCTTTCAGGCTCTTTTCTTATGGAAACAACTTCCAGTTTTTGTCCATGAGGCCGGCACATTGTCCAGTTTACAGACTGGGCTTAAGACTTTCCTTTTTCATAAATCCTATAGTTAGGGTTGGCTTGTTATGCTGCCATAGGCTTAGACTACTGGAGGATAGACTGACCTCATTTCTTAAACGATTTGCTAAAATTGAAAAATTTTGATTTAATACTATTTCTATCTTAACATGTGATTCTTGACCTGCCATTGTGTATCTGTTCCTACCAAACCCAGCAAGATGGCCGCTTGTCCTGAGCCTGGTTCTGTTAAAGGTTTCTTCCTCATGAAGGAGTTTTTTCTTTCCACTGTCGCCTTCATGCTTACTCAAGATGAGAGTTTCTGTGATAGAGTTAAATTCAAAGCTGTCTGCTCCTCAGATAATTAATGTTAAATTATTATTTCTGTTCAGTGCCCTGAGATGACTTCTGTTGTGACTTGGTGCTATATAAATAAACTGAACTGAACTGAAATGAATTATGATGAGATGGAACAGAGCTGTTTTAAAACTGTAACGTAAGAGATATTTGTGGAGCTCAAAGAAATATTAAGGCAGACTTCCAGCTTCCATCACATCAAACTTTAGCCCAATATCTGACTGAGTTATAGCCATTTTGGTGTTTTCTAAGGTTGCTTAGCTGCGGATGCCATCTTGAATAGGGTTGTCTCCAAAATTTAATTAGTTGTCAATGTAAGGATTATTTTTTTGAGAGTTGCATTAAAATCCGTCTTCTGGTTGATGAGATATTTAAATACACACACAGAAACACACACAGACTTGGACCTAATTTTATCCAACAGTAAAATAATCATTCAGCATCATGTTCTCAGCGGCTCTCACCGAGGTAGCTGTATCTGTGGGAGTCAATGTTGTCTTTGTTCGGGCTGTAGAAGGTGTCAGACGTTAGATTGTACACCTTGATCGTCCCAGTCCAGTAGTACGAACCTGGGGCCCCCATCACAACCAGTTCCTGAAATAGAATAAACCAGTAGAAACATTAAATACACAAACAGCTGGAGGGAAGTCTGGTTAAGTAGCAGTCACAGGATGGTTGGTGCTGTCTACTGTGGAGCACAAATCCACATGGCGTGCAAACAGAAGCAAACTTTAGACGAGTGCTGCTCATCAGTTCAGTCAATTATACTCTGGGGGGAGATGAGGGGGTGTTGGGGGTCAGGGTTTACCACCAAGAACTTATGCTTCAAATAAATAAACTAACCAACAGAGTCAGGACCTTCCTCAGCAGGAAACCTTTCACCGCGCTGCGGCGTCAAACATCTGGGCACCACCCGGCACACGGAGCGAAGTTCAGACAAGGATAAGGCCTTAACAGTTGGATGTCTTTCCTTTTTTCTTTGTTGCGATTCCTCACATTCTTACATGGAGGGGGGTCTGTTCAAATGCTTTAACAGATCCACCCTGATGTTCTCCGTTGGTGACCTGGTCTCTGGTTTCAAAGGAGAACATTTGTTGTGGAATTTGGTGCTTTGAAAAAAATATTAAGAAAATATGTGCGGAGTTTAGCAACTAATAACAGTTTATTATTCTGAACAAAGCTTAATGTTGTTTTCTAACTATTTATCGCTATCTGCCATCGCCGAGAGGTGAGAACAGATTATGGTTTTTGCTTGTGATTTTTCAATTTTAATAAAACTTGCAGAGGTAATCATTGGACGGACATTTATAACTTGTAATTTTGGTGTGATCTTGATTCAAGATTACTGCCACAGTCAACTGAAGTTACAAACACAAACATGTCAATATAGATAATTTTCACAGATATTGAGCTAAAACAGGAAGTGGTGGAAGCTGAGAGTTATTTACAAAACATGACTTATTGCATGAAATGTGCCTAAAGTGGCTTTTAAGGTTTGACCAAAACACCTACAAGTTCAACAAAGTTCAGTCAGGTTTCTTTCTTTGTTGAAACATTTCATCCTTCATCCAAGGGACTTCATCAGTCCGAGGAGCCACAATAAACTCAGTCCCACAAGCAACATGTACCACGTACTGTACAACTGTACAACATGTACTGTACCCTGAAGCCCCGAGACAAGTGAAAAACCGCGAAATAGGAATAGTAGTACAAGTAGTAAGTAGTAGTTTATTTTAGCATTTATATATACATACATGCATGCATGCATGCATACATACATACATACATACATACATACATACATACATACATACATACATGTATGTATGTATGTATGTATGCATGCATGCATGTATGTATATATAAATGCTAAAATAAACTACTACTTACTACTTGTACTACTATTCCTATTTCGCGGTTTTTCACTTGTCTCGGGGCTTCAGGGTACAGATTCCCCATGATAAATGAGGGACTACTGTATCTGTAATGCCAATCTGCATCTTCACCGGCCAAGCAGTGGCGCTGCAGCAGTTCAACGCTGCTTGGTCGGCTTTCCTTGCTGCATCTGTGAAGATGTGGATTCAAGGTGTGGCCTGGGGTGGATCGCTGACTGCTTTGATGAGACAAGGTCACTACATGAGGCGGCACGGTGGCACTGTTGGTAGAGCTGCCAACTCTCAACAAGAAGGTCGCCAGATCGAATCCCGACCGGGGGAGCCTTTCTGGGTAGAATTTGCATGTTCTCTCTGTGCATGCGTGGGTTTTCTCCGGGTACTCCGGTTTCCTCCCACAGACCAAAAACATGCATGTTAGGCTGATTGGTAACTCTAAATTATCCCTAGGTGTGAGTGAGAGAGTGAATGGTTGTTTGTCTCTATGTGTCCCTGTGATGGAATTGAGACCTGTCCAGCATGTTCTTGCACAGTGATGGCTGGATATGGGAACCAGTGACCCAAAAGGAAAAAGCAGGTAAAGATAATGGATGGATGGGTCACTGCATGTGCCAATGGTTGCCTGATGGGGATGGTCTGCTGAGGGATTCTTTTAGTTGTCTGTTTTTATAATAATAAAAAAAGTTAAATGTTCATTCTTCATTTTATGTTGCGGTCCAACAAGCCGGGTCAAATTATAATCAGAAATGTGAAAGATTTTCTCATAACACAATATGACTTTTTAGTGTTTCACGAATAAAACTAGCGTATTGCTTGTCAATACAGCTGGAAGTGAGTTAAAGATGCAGTAAGTCATAATGAAAGCTAAACAAAAGGCATTAACGTGAAAAGACAATAAATAAAATAAAAAAGAATAAAATTCTGCCTCTTTTATATAAACAATAAAACTATGAATAAATTAATACTTTTACATGTCCTGGGGTCCAACATGCATCACTGTAGGTCTAAACTGAGCATCGCTGTAATCTGAGACAGGATTTACAGAGCGTGGCTCTCATGCCTAACATCAGGAAAGTATTACAATGCCAACATACTGAAAGCAAAATGGTTCTCCTTACATTCCTGCTTCATTGACTTATAAACATGTTTTAGACCGCAAACAGGGACAGAAAATATACTGTGTCCAAATATGATGTCATGTGCGACAAACAGAGCCACACAGCTTCAGAGAAAAGGAAAAGTTGTGCTTGTTTCACCGTTTTATCTCGCTGAACCACACTAAAGGTCACGTGAACCAGCCGCAGCCCTTCCTACTGTATCAGCAGAAGGAAACATAAGCTAACACTTATCAGAAGTCGATCAGTGCAGCGCCAGTGGCCCCTTTGATATAAATACTCGTGTAAATCCGACTGTAGAATTTGGATTTTCCACATCATTTGACATCTTAAACAACTGTGAAAGGAGAAAGTTCAGTTTGTCATGTAAAAAGTCTTTGCAAACAACCAGGAAAGTGGAGTGAAGGCTGGCAGAAAACTTTATTTATTTTTTTACAAATCATGTGAAGCTTCCAACATGTGGTGGTGTTAATGGTAATCACACTTTCTAATAAGAGAAAAAAATGAGTATTCTGAGGAAAAAAAGCACACAGTAAAGAAGACAACAGAATATTTTTCTGTATTTTTGAACATAAAATACATAAAGAATGAAATCAAAGGCCTAGCATTTAACGAGCTGCATGTCGCCCGCCGCCTTTCAAGTCATTGGTTCTGACTTAAGTGTTTCATGATGAGAAAAGATGGAATTGAAGTCACTTTGATCTATGACAATACCATTACTTGCTCATGTGTGACGCATGTGTTGAGGGTGACATTCAGCTACTACCATACCAAATTTTAGCTTGGTATCCATAAAGCTGACTGTTATAATCATTTTAATGTTAGATAAGGTTGATTAGCTGTAGTCACCATTTTGAATTTGGTTGATTTAAAAAATAAGGAGTTGCAGATGTACATCTAATGGTTACTTTCTGAAAGTTTCACTAAAATCTGTTCTGTGATTCATCAAATATTTTGCTAACAAACAGGGTTGATTCCAACAGTTAATACTAAAGTTTTAAGCGAAGATCACGTGAACAACTCTCAGCTACTACCACACCAAATTTTAGCTGAATATCTGTATTAATGGCTGAGTCACTGACATTTTTGTGTTTCTAAATTTAATTGATTATGGCAGCCATCTTGAATTAGGTTGGCCCCCATTGCTAATCAGTTGTAGATCAACATCTGCTGATTATTTCCTGAATGTTTTAATTAAAATCTATCTAATGTTTGCTTCCCCCCCCTGACTTTCTCTTGTGCAAGACGGACACATATCTTCTCTCTCTTGTCCTCCTACTGCTATTTTGCTCTCTGTCTTGTGTATGGGAGATCATATTTACACATCTTCCGAAACGTAAACTACTGTCATGGATCTGGCCAGCTGGACTTTCATCGCAATCGATAAAATGTTTTCAACAAAGCGTCAGGGTCCTGGAGAACCCTCATGCCCCGCTAAGACGCATGCGGCAAGATCTGATGTTCCTTTCCGTATTGTCTCCGGAGGATGCCAAAGATATTGGAATCATGATAGCAGGGTTTCTGCTTTTTGGCACAGGTGGATACCTATGTTATTGGATATTAAAGAAGATGGTGGCAACAGTTTTGGCCATGGCAAAGCTGCTGACCCTGTGTTTGGTTTGTGCTTCAAGCACTCAAAATCAGCTGACTTACAAGCTAAACCATAAGATTTGTGAGAATCGCAGGCCACTTGCGGCTTCTGGGACTCGCCAGCATGTTGGGGACGACCTTGGAGGGAGCTCATAAGCACGGACCAGTGGAATACCCACAAATCTGGCCATTTTGGATTAAAAGTACCATCAGAACTCAAGGCTGATGAGAAATAACAGTCTGCCTGAAAAAAATCAACAACTGTGGCTTATCTGAATCTGACTCCCTCATTTGGCCTCGAAGCAGGCCGACTTGGCAAAGTTCTCCGGGGATATGTGTAAACTAAGAAAACTCTATCACAAACCCGAGAACTTCTGTGAATGCTTATCAGAGCTGTACCGACTGACACCAACATCTTAACAGAACTATGGTCTATCTGGAAGTGCTTCATGGACAAATCTCACCGTCTTGTCGTCAAATACATATGTAATGTGTTATAAATGTGCTTTCTGGTAAAGTTTTTTGATGTCTTAAATCATGTCTTGATAAAGACAAGATGTGAAGAGATCTCTTTCTGTAATACCACTATCCTCTCCTCATGGCCTTTCCCCCTTTTCCTATCTAAAAAAATAAGAGGCCGCTCTCTTAGGAGCAGGAACAACGTGCACTCCACCCATTTTTCAGACAACTGTATGGACATAATCTCACTGTATTTCGGTACATTGATAATAAAGCTTATTCTGATAAGGTATTTTGCAACAGACTGACCGAGTTAAGTCCAAATAGGTAACAACTAAATTTTAGAAGGTCTAGATAAATTTAAACCTTTATCAAATCTGAAATATAAGACAATCTTCAGCACAAAGACTAATGGTACAGCGTTCTAAAGGTAATTACGAGTCTGTGATGAGGGTTCTGAGATTCAACATGTTATTTCAGTGAATGAAACTAGGATTTTACTCTGAAAGTTAACAGTTTATATTTAGGCACTTCCTGTCACCTGACAGAAAGTGTGCTGACAGACCAGCAATAAAACCCTTCAGAGGTTTCCATTCTCCCTCTACCCCCCTTGACTTTTTTCTTCTGGACTCTTTGGCGTGTGAGTCAGCTGGATTTTCTTTCCAAACTGACCCCCCCAACCCCCACCTTCCCCGACAGGGAACACAGCTCAACTCTCTCCTTCATCAACTATGATGTCTGTGTCCTGACAGTTGTTTCAGGGAAGTTCTCTGGAGAAAATTTGGATTTGACCATAATTCTTTGGTTCTTTTTGACACTAAAATCCATGAACTATTTGGACAGATTCTAATTACTGGACTACTAACTGCTACTAATGAAAATAAACTTATGTTTAAGGGTTAAGTATCAAAGGGAGAACAAAAAAGTAAAATTAGCTAAAAACTTTCTAAAAGCTAAAAGTAGCAAAAGGCTTTTTAAAAGTATGAATAAGCTAACTAGTAACTAAATGTAGCAAATGGCTTGCTAAAAGTAAAACTAACAAAAGTAAAATATCATAACACTAGCTTAAAAAAGTGTGAAAGGGCTAGGTAGAAGCTAAAAGGGTAACACTTTACAATAAGTCTAAAAAAGTTAAATCTGGTCCTCTGGACATTCAAAAAAACAAAACAAAGCAAAGCAACAAAAAAATGTAGAAACGTTTCGTCTCTCATCCGAGAGACTTCCTCAGTCTGAGGAGCTGTATTCAGCTCAGTCTCTTAAATAGCACCTTCTCAGAGTGGATCAACCAGTTTTGCTGCTGACAACCAAAACCAGCTGATCACATGCTCAAGAAGGACCATCAGCCTAACAATGGATCATTAGCACACTGATGGCTGTTTACTACTCACAGAGGGCTGAGTGATACTAGCAATCACAGCATTGTAAGAGGGGGACAGTTGAACCCGGAGGCCTCCACCCCTGTTTAATGATGGACGGTTTCTTTTCACAAAGATGGCCTCCTTTACTCTTCTCTCAAACCATCGTTCCTCTCTGTCCAGGATGTGAACATCTTCATCCTTGAAAGAGTGACCTCTAATAAGGATTGGCTGTATGTTCCCCAGTAAGTACTGATGAACTACCCATTAGCTCCTGATTCATTCCTCTTTGGTTTCCATGGTAATGACCCATTAGTTTTTGATTAGTTCTTCTTTGATTTCCATGGTAACTACTCATTAGTTCCTGATTAATTCCTCTTTGTTTCCCAGGTAACTAACCAGTAGTCCCCTAATAAGGATTGGCTGTATGTTCTCCAGTAAGTACTGATGAACTACCCATTAGCTCTTGATTTGTTCCTGATTTGTTCCTGAGGCGTTCCATAGTAGTTCTCTAGTAGTTAATCAAATTTTGTGTAGCTTATTATTATTATTATGATCTGTGTTACCGCTAAAGGAATAAATGAATGAGCTTTATTTAAAAAGGGACTATGTACAACTCAAACATAAATGTCACCATTTGATGCGTGGTGGCGCAGAGGTTTGAAGATGGGCTTGTGATTGAAAAGTCGTAGGTTCACCTCCCGGTACCGTCAACATCAAAATGTGGGTGGAAAAGGTGAAACACCCACACCTCTCTCCACCCTCATTCACCCCACTCTGGGCCCCTGAGCAAGGCCCTTAACCCCCACCATGTGCTCCCTAAACAGGTCTCTCTTGAAAATGAGTTCTCGTGGCTCAACGAGACTACCTGTATAAATAAAGGGTAAATGAAAAAAAAATAATGTACCAGATTATAGCAAAAGCTAATTCACATCTGCAGTCCCTTGAAAGCAGCAGGACTTGAAGATGAAAGCAGCAGAACTGTAGCTAAAAGCTAAAATCAGCACAAGGCAAAGGCAGAGCCAGTAGCTGAAGCTGACTTCAAAGAAAGCATGTTTTTGCAACAATTAAGGAGATTTCAGTGTTTTCTGTCGGGAATTTTTTTTTATATATATATATATATAAATAAAGTTAAATATTTCAAAACATAATGTTAGAAGTTACAAAAACCAAACGTCAAAGCACCCATGTGAATGATCAAGCATATGGAAACATGAGGAGCTATGATGGCACAAAGTAGGCAGTACTTAAAAAATAAATGGTTTGATTTTCCAAAAGAAAATTGAAGAAACGTCACCGAGCTTCAGACAACAGAGATTAAACAAACGAGTGGCTTAAAATTTGACAGAGGGAAACAAGGAGTTTGGTTTGTTACGAAGAGAAACAAGCGTGGTTACTGACCTCTGTGAAAACTCCTGCTATCCCAGCTTGGCACGAGCCGTGCTCTTCCCCGTACTTCTGCTTATAGTCTGCAAGAAAAAACAAACCACAAATTATTTCACTGTGTGCTCGAGCCAGCATTTACTAGAGTTTTTCCTGCATTCCATATGGAGCTAGTCAAAGGCCCGGTCCCATCCAAGAGGAATCCGGGGGCAGGAGGTAGACTGAAGGAGAGGGCTTCAACACAGTCTTTAACAAAGCAGCGTGCTTGGGTTACAAAAACATTGAGCTTGGATCTGTGCAGAATGCTGTAAATAAGAATATTAAAGGGAGTCAGACTTTATCAACAGCTGCTGACAACAAAAGCTGGTGAGGGATGTGCAGCGCTGACCTGCACAGCTCAGGTGCTCGGCAGCCTTTGATTATTATTATATTACATTTCCTTCACCTTCTGTCTTTTTAATTCTTGTTTCAGAGGTTGATTCTTGATTTCAATGCATAAATATGAGCTACTGCTAATTCCCCATGACACATTATTATGATTAATATTTATTAATTTGTGCATTAACGACTTGTTATATTAGATATGCAAAAGAAAAAATGTGTTTCAGTACAAAAATGTTTCCTCAAATGAACCTAATTTCTACACAGCATTACCTTATATAAGTGGTGTGTTTGTGGACAAGTGTCTCAAAGGACAAAGGTTCTGTTGGACAGATGCTCCCCTGCTGAACACAGATTACAGACCAGAGGCTGAACTCTGCCTTTGCAGTGATGGTGCGGGTTACTGAGATAATGTGCCATGATAGGGAAGCCGGGGTTGTGGACCCCATGAGACATTAGGTATCAGTAGACTGCTGTCCCATGCAGCCCTGCTCCACAGATTCAGGAAGTCTTTTGTCCCTCAAGCCATCAGACTGTTCAACTCCTCCCCGTACAGTAAAAATAGAGCCTGCGGCACCCTGGACACTTATGTATGTATATTTACATGTACATATGCATATGTATATAACATGTATGTGTATTTATGTATACATATATATAGGTTGATCATAAATGTACTGTAGTACTCCACTTTGTGCATGTGCATATTGTCTTTTTCCTAATTTGTGTATTCTGCTTCTTTTTTGATTATTTTATATGTATTTTTTTCTGCATTACTAGAACATTGCTACTAGATACCTCAAATTTCCCCCTGGAATTAATACAATCTATCTATATATCTAGCTATCTATTACAAAATTATCACAGGGATGAGAAAATTAAAAACTAGTTTTTAGTTGTGCACCTACAATAAATACTTGGGTTTAATTTGTAAATATTGAGTCAGCATTCAGTATACATTTAGCTATTTAGCCATTCAGGTGTCCAAATGTTCAGCTTGTTCATCACATGGCTGTGACTTTATATTTATTTTAACATTAATTATATTTTGTCTCAAAGAAATGCATTAATTTGACATTCCTACAAAATATTTTATAATACTTTGAAATCTATTTCATTATGTTTGCTTTATTTTGTAGCTTTTCGTTGCTGTTTTGCTAATTTTACTTACGGTTCTACTGGTTTTAGCTTTTAGTTAATGTTCTGTTGGTTTTAGCTTTTAGCCACTTACCTGAGAATTTTAGCTTTCAGCTACTGTTTTTTGGGTTTAGCTTTCAGTTATTATTCTGCTGGTTTTATCTTTTAGCCATTTACCTAATCATTTTACCTTTCAGCTACTGTTCTACTGGATTTTAGCTTTTAGTGAGTTTTCTGACAACATTAGCTTTTAGCAACAGCTGTGGTCGTTTTAGCATTTAGCCATTGTTTTGCTAGTTTTAGCTTTTAACTACTGTTCAACTGGATTTAGCTTTCAGCAACTTTTCTAAAAGTTTTTGCTTTCAGCTACAGATTTACTGGTTTTAGAATTTTAGTTAATATTTAGCTAGTCTTAGCTTTTAGTTACTTTTCTGTTGGGTTTAGCTTTTAGCCACATCTGTTAGTTTTACTTTCACTTATTGTGCTGCAAGTTTTAGCTTCGGCTAATTTTTTGCTGCTTTAGTTTTTAGTTATCGTTTTACTGTTTTAGCTGTTATAGCTTCACTCTCCTAGTTTTAGTTTAGCTGCTGATTTTAGACTTTGGATTTTGTTTTGCTTATTCTAGCTTCTGTTCTGGTTGTTTTACTGTAACTTGAACAATTCAGTTCTTTAACAAATTCAACAACGTCTTTAAAAATTTTAAGCCAAGTCATTGAGCACTTATCGGTCTTTTGGCTTTTTCACAGAAAATGCAAGTTCTTTTATTTTGTTAGGAGAAACTATCATTTCCTTCCTCAAAATTCTTGTGCACACCAAAGTCAAATTGCATGCTCGCTCTAATTTAGGACAAAAAGACTTCCCTGTCCCTGCTTCCAAATGTCAAGTCAAGATGTTCCATCTGTGATATTTGAGAGTGGAATGGAGGTTTCAAACAACCAACTTCTTCTGTACCTTCATAACAAGGTATGAGCGGTTTCGTCCTGCCCTGAAGCGTTGCAGGGATCACAGAGCAGTATCCGTGAGGAAGGATGTGTTCCGAGTTGTAGTAGATGTTTTTCCAGCGGTGAGCACAAGCCTGCAAGAGAAAAACAGGACAGACAGGAGCTCATTTAGTAAACACGAACATATCAGAGCATAGGCAGGCCTTCTTCAACCACGCTGACGGTCTCAGCTGTTTCTTCCTGGCTGAGCTGGAGTCAGAACGTCTCTGTGGCTGTCAAATGATTGTCAGTGGGACAGGGGGAATTAAAAGCCCTCCATATCCCCCTGACCATACTATAACAGCCACGGTCTGTGGTGTGAATATCTCCGATGCAGCCTGAGGTCTGTGTTCGCCGAGCAGCTCCTCAAATGGCAAACTGGAAGAGCCACTAGTTCAGAACCAGCATGAACAAAAAAAAAAAAAAAAACGACTCAAAGACTAAACTTCTACTGCATCACAATGTTCCTTAAAGTGACACTGAGCAGTTCTAAAACAATATTTTCCAAAATGAAACACTCCACAGTTCGATAACAAAGCAGGATAATAAAAGTTGGGATTCTGAAGTCGTGCAAACATAAATGTGTGATTGTGGTAATAAGTGAGGTCCCTGGGGGGATTAGTGGGGAGGCTCCTGTGGCTCTGGGGACAGTTCTGGATGCCTATGTGCAGACAAAGTCCACTTAAATTCCACCCAAAACCCCAAATCCTCCCGTTTCCCCCAACAGACCGACAGAAATACAAAATGCAGCCGTTTCACATGGAGTTGAGGGCTCAGCAGAACGGGAGCAAAAACACTCATCACGTGACTCCAGGAGCAAGACGCTATGCTGAGAACCACTGAAACAGTGGTGCGTTGGAATGGCCAGTCCAGCACAGTCTATGCTAACAAGATGAGAAGCTGGGCGGCCATGTTGCTGGGAGCTACATGGGCATACTGCAGGAATGGCAGCAGACCATAAATGTCTTAATAAAAAAAGCTAAACTTATTGAAGGAGCACAATTTTTATCAATAATTGTTGTATTTATTGATTTTTTTTTAAATATAGTGTAATATAATCCTATTTTATCCTTTGACTATCTTATTAGGTAGGAAAATAGTTTGGATGCTCGGTTTAGTAAATTACAAAACAGAAAAATAAATCCAAAGTGTGTTGATTTTACTGCAAACAGACTGCGATTTAATATTTTTCATAAAATAAATTTGCACTGTGCTAGCTAATTGAAAATATAACGTCAACGTTAATGTCACATTTTTTTCCAAACAATAATCTATTGGACCGTTTTTTTATGAGCGAAACATGTGCAAAATTGTGAACTAGCATTTAGGCTAGACAAAAACTAAATACTGAAGCGTTTCTCATTAAAAGTTTAAATATTTTCAGAAGTATGAGGAAAAAGACTAAATTGTGGTGGCGGGCCCAATTCCAGTTTCAAGTACTTGTTCTTGTACTCATAAAAACACCACAATACTTCAGACCGATACCACTTTTATGTTTGGTGACATCATTTTCTCTTCCACTTCACAAGTAACTGAGAACAATAAATAAATAAATAATCTGTAGTTTGTAGATATTTTTAAGATAAACACAGGTGAAGTGAAGACAGCAGACTGTTTACTGTCATCTTAATACAAGAAATGTGTTTCTAAAGTCATTGTGTAACGTTTAAGCTGAACCTGAAGCTGTTAGGCTCATAAATCCATAATCAGGGTAATCACTGTAAGAAAAAAAATCACTGTAATGCATGTATGTAATGTAGTGCTGCTGATCATCCATGCTGCTGATTTCATGCTGCTGATTATCTCATGCTGCTGTATTCATTCATACCCATCTACTCACTACAGACTCATGTTCAGGCTGCTGTTTATATACCATATTATTTTACATTATTAGCGTATTGTTTGGCATTTGTTTAGTTTATATCTTAGATCCTTATACTGTATATTGTTTATTTTATACTTTTGCTGTTTTTGAGTATAACTAGGATCCTGAGTACACAATTTCATTCCACCTCATGTACCACGTGATGCAAATGACAATAAAGATACTTGAACTTGAGTTTAAGTACTAACTTGCTATCAGTACTCGGTACCAAAACTAAAGTACTTTTACTTGTATTTAGTCTGTAAAACTCTAGTATCGGGACACCCCTGCTAAATTATATGGGTTTAAGTTCTTAGTCGAAGTGTAATCAACTAGTAACAGAGCTTTAGACTACGTAGGCATGTTAAGTGTTTAATTATCATATTATCTGCCATATATGTTGCTGTTTTTTGCATAGATTTGCCAGTTCTGCAACTTATAGTTGTTTTTCTATATTCATAACGCAATTTTTGACTAACGCTTTAAACGTTCATTCACACTGACATGAACCAGAGAAAACATTACCATTTGCAGCCACTAGAGGTGCGAGAGGGCCCTCTAGCCTTTTGACAACTACCAGTAGGCATATATGTTGTTCCTGTACCGCTACACCTTTGTTATAATGTCGAACAAACAAATAATTGTTTGAAGTGTTAATCTTGTTAAATTTCAAAGACTGCAACAGCGAGTCCTCCCATGTGCGCTCCCGCGGCCGCCAATCGATTTTTGGCACGACATCGGCCCACGTTTCCTAGGGGTCAACGATGGTGCATAATAAACACAACTTATACTCCGAAGAAACTTGTATGCAGGAAAATACGATCTTAAAATGATGATATGTTTGGGTTTATCTAGAATGATTACGGCCACGGTAGTGGTTGTGTGCTGGGTTCGCAATTTTCCCCTGGTGGGTGGCTCATTACAGAATAATCTTGTATCCTATTTTCATATTATAGATCATTTTTGTATAAATAAGTAAATTGAGACTATTTTATGTGTTTTTGGACTGGTGCACAAGGAATTAACAATGAGTGGCTTACATGGTGGTGCATATGACACCTAGCAAGATGGCGGCCAAAACTTTTGCCTAGCATTGTTAGTAACCACTCCTGCACATTTCTATTTCAACGCAGAGAACCAACTGTTTGAACAACTGACGTTACATCGACACGTCCTCTAGAGCGCTTTCACCGTTAGTTTTCTGCTCCGTTTTAAAGAGCTCTGTCGCCACAAACAAGGCTTTCACTGAAAGCCCAGATGAAATCATCACCGTCCACATCTGCCAAGCAGCCGTTTTCCTCTGCTGAGTCTATTCAAATGAGACTAAGAGAGAAAAAAAGCCTCTGTGCTTTAGAAAAAGCGCTGCAGCGCGTGGCTTTGGAGAGCCGCCTCCTCCGTTTTACTGCAAATCCTGTCAAAAAGATTTTTGTTACAACTCTGCGCCCACATGCCTGAGACTGACAACTCCAAGAATCACTCAGTGTGTTTTTGACAGACTGGCTGATAAGTAAAGCTAAGGGTTTGAAAATGAAGCCAGCACATTCCATTAAGGTATAAAAACACTCTGAAAAGAACAGGAGCTGGATGTTGTTTGAGAGGCAAATTCCTTTAGATAGTTTCAAATCAATCAGCAACAGATTTGTGAAGAAATGCATCCGTCATTTTCAATAATGCCCAGAATCACCAGAAGGTTGCAAAGTGCCCTGCAAAGCCCAGAGGATTGTTCACCCCCCACCACAGGAGGCAGGGGGGTTAATATTTAATGAAAAGTTAGATGGGACCACCGCTGTGGGGCTGAAGCCTAAACAAACTCTGACAGCTGTCATGTGATCTCTGTGCAAACACGTCACCAAGCTCGTCTGGGATCAGCACCGCTGCGACGTCTTTAAAACGAGCTCCGTCTTTATCGCCCGCCGCCAAAAGAGAAGTGGTCACGTTCTTACTGTTATCAAAAAAGCCCCCTTATAAATCCCTGAACATATTTTGACAAAACTTTCAGAAAAAAAAAAATTTGATTTACATCTACAGCTAACTTTTAAAGTGAACTCGATTCAAGATGGTTGCCACAGCTCATCAACCTTAGGAATGGGTATAACTTAGACAATTTTACAGATATTGAGCTAAGGTTTGCTATGGTAGTTGCATTCACAACTTGTAATCACAACTTGCACTCTACGCTAATTGACCATGAGATCTTTGTTTTAAACTTTGGCAAAAACTATTAGATTTAACTCTGCCTGTCTCTTAGCAATATTTAATATGAACCATCAAAAAGACTTAAATGAAACGTTTAGGAAGTTATCCTCGGATGTACATCTACAAATGATTAACGTTGGGAGCTAATCCAATTCGAGATGGTGACCTTAGAAAACACAAACATGGCTATAACTTGTCATGACTAAGGGGTCAGATGAAGAGCGGTTCAAAAACCTTAATGGACCAACAACAGGAGACGTCAGGATACCTTACCTAGAAGAGGGAGACTGGGATACTTCCCTGGAGCCAGGCCTGGTGGGGGAGCTTGCTGGCAAATGCCTGGTGGATCGAGCCTTGGCTTCTGGGGCTCGGTCAGGCCAAGCCAGAGGAAATGTCAGGAAGCCACCTGCCCACCACCTGTGGGAAGGTCTGTCAGTGTTGGGTGCAGAGCAGGCCGGTTAGCAGGTGAGGGGTGTCCCATGTCTATTCTTGGCAGCACAGACTAGTTCTATGGACTTGGAACATTAACTCACTGGTGGGTAAGGAGCTGGAGCTTGTGTGTGAAGCTGATCAACTAGATGTAGTTGGGGCCACTTCACAGCTTGGGCTCTGGAGCCCAAATTCTGGAGAGAGGCTGGGCTCTTCTATTCTGGAGTTGCCCAGGGAGGGAGGCGTTGGGTGGGTGTGGGGTTACTCACAAGCTTCCGGCTGAATGTCTTGGTGTTGGAGTTTTCCCCAGTGAACAAGAGGGTTGCTGAGAGAGCAGCTTTGGGCTGCAGGATGGAAGGTTCTGACTGTTGTTTGTGCTTGTACACCAAACACCAGTTCAGATTACCCAGTCTTTCTGGAGTCTCTGAATGGTGTTCTCGACTGAATGTGGGTGTACAAAGTAATACCCCCTCCGAGTCTAGGCGTCTTGTTCACAAGTGACTGGAGGAGATGGATCAAAGGACTGGGGCCTCGTCCTCAGTAATGATGGTATTAATTTGGTCTGTTGCGGTGAAGAAAAAGCTGAGTCAAAAGGCAAAGCTCTCAATTTACTGGTCTGTCTTTGTTCCAACCCTCACCTATGGTCATGAGGTTTGGATCATGAACGAAAGAATAAGATCTCGGATACAAACGGCTGAAATGGGCTTCCTTTGCAGGGTGGCTGGGCTCAGCCTGGTGAGGAGCGCCGTCCTCTGGAGGGAGCTCAAAGTAGAGCGGCTGCTCCTCTGCATTGAAAGGCGTCTGTTGAGGTGGTTCGGGCATCTAATTAGGCTTCATGGACGCCTTCCTTTAGCAGTTTTCTGGGCAAGTCCCATTGATAGGAGGCCCCGGGGAAGACCCAGAAAACACCGGAGGGATTGTGTATCTGCTCTGGCCTGGAAACGCCTTGAGGTTCCCCCAAGACAAACTAGAAAATGTCGCTGGGGAGAGTGATATCTGGGTTTCTCTCCTGGGCCTGTTGCCTCTGTGACCTGACTACGGATACTGTAAGTGTAAGAGATGAAAATGAAGGTGAAGATCCCGTGTCCTTTACTTGTTTATTTTATCGTAAAACACTTTGGTTGACCTTGTTGCTGTTTTTAAGCGCTCTATAAATGAAGTGACATGGCATATTTCAGTTAATTTTACAGATATTGGGCTAAGATTTGCTGAGGTCGTGGCTGAGAGTCGTTCACAACATGTATTTAAGTGTGACATCTTGTGATATCACATAAGATCACACAGTGTTTATTGTAACAAACTACTGACTTTTCACAAACTCTGTTTTCCTGTTTCATCCAGTTCCACACACAAGGTAAAGGTTTGACAGAAACCTGTAAACACACAGCTGTGTCAAAATGAGTCATTTTCAGTTGTTCTTCCAGCTTCAAATTATGCAAAAAGTCATTAAGGATTAAAAAATGAACTTTTTTTCTTCTCTTAGTGCCTGGCGATGCTTGTAAGCTCAGAGACCACAGGGGAGTGATGTTGGGACCAGTTGTGGTTCAACAGTGTGGTTCAGACGAGGACTGTTGTAACAATGATGTGGGTAAAACTCTGTTTTTACGACGGTTAAATACACAGCTGAGGGAACTTTAGTTCCGTGTCCCTGAACTCACCAGGATTTGCCCGTTCACTCTGTCCTGGCGGGCCAGGCTGACCCCCATCCACTCATCGTCCCTGTCTCCTTGGCACGTCTTCCCACACGACTCCCTCAGCCTGTTTCCTGAAAGACAATGAGAAAAGTCTCTAGACGTCCAGTTGGCAGGACACAAGGGCAATTAACTTCTGAATGTGCAAAGGATTTTTACACATGACAGTTTGAAATACTGCAGATCAAACACTTCTCATTAACGCCCAAGTACTTTGATCTGCATATTGAGGAACGCTTTAGAACCAAATGTAATGAGAAATTTCATAACAGAGGGTGAAAATGCTTCATGCTATCCACATGTTTAAATTTATTTATTATGCATTACCATCAGAAACCTGATTGGTCCAATTTATCTGCAGCCGTACAGATTTATATAGTCACAAGAAGATTCCTGCAGCAGATCCACAGAAGCATCATCTCCACATTCCACAATCAGTCTGAGTCACAGACTGAAAAACGGGAGCCGAAGGTTCACCGAGATATCAGCTACTATAAAGACGTCTGCACTGAGGAGAACCTGAGGTCACATTAAACGCTCATTTTATTTATTTATTTTTAATTACATTTACTTTGAAGTATTTGTCAAAAAGATATTTTACGACCGAGGGTGCAACCATGGGGGCGGGAGCAATTGTCATGCTCAACACTTGGTCCAAGGATTTTTGCAAGAGCTTTGTTTAAAGCTGTGACTTGCAAGACAGTGGGCGGTATTCATTTTTTCAAAGATGATTATTTAATTTTGAATATGAATTATAGGAGGATATGCATCATTGAGTTGAGTATTGTGCTGTTCCTAATTAGTTACCTTGGTAAACTGCCACTAAAATCCCCACAATGTTTCCACCCGGGAATTCACACTGACCCAAAACAGCACAAAGTTTAAAGGATTTATTGGCCAATAAAATTTGTATTAAAAAAGACTGGTTGAAAATATAAAAGTCCAAGAATTAAAACGTCTGTCAACTGAATAAAAACATTTTTCAATGGATAAAAGTTTAAAAGCGTCTCGTGATTTGTTGCGCGGAGTTTGGGAAATCGGAGAAGAAGCGATGATGGGACTCCGCTGGTTTTAAGGGTTTGAGACTTTTATCCATATTTAAAATTATTTACAACATTTACCATTGCTTACATGGATTCTGTTGCAAATGATGCATTGTAACCTCTGTACTGTCTGCAAGCTGCTCAGGAATGGCGAAACCCCCCCCCCCCAAGGAAACATTACGGGCGTTTTAATAAAGTGACGCCCCCACCATCCGGCTGTGACTTCAAAAACAGAAGCAGGATCATATCAGAAGGCTCTAACTCCTTTAATGCAGCAGTTTTCAAATAATGTACAACAACTTAATAACATTTCTGAATTTATCTTATGGTTTTGGGTTTTGGTGTGCCACCCAATGATTACCAAAGCCCCCCATATATGCCTCCATTAGGTGCATACAACAATAAAACATTCTTATATGCCTCCATTAGGTGCATACAACAATAAAACATTCTGTTAAGATTTGTTGGTGAGTTTTAAACCTTATTTAAATGTATAATAAACTTCATATACGGAGAAGTCTTTTTTTTGAAAGCATATCCAAGAAACAAAAGCAGAAGTGTTTCTGAAAACTTTTAGATTAATTTTTCTTTTGATGGTGGAGACTGTGAATCAAATATAATGATCTGTTTCTATAAAAGTGAATAACTCATATAGTCTTTGTTTGTTTGCTTAGAGTTATTTTTGGTTACACATTGACTGAGCACAGAGTTAATATTAAAGCCTGCACCCTGTCCTTCTTGACCACAAGAACAGAGCAGTGATGTGGGGTGCGTTTCAAAAGCACAACTTCTTTTGGCTCACTTGCTTGGAAAATATTAGTAGAAGCATAAATCATATTAGGCAAATATATTTATGAACCCTTGCACACAGAACCCCTCTTGTGTTTTGCATGTCGCTGAAGCTAAGAGCAGAATAAGGGCGCATTATTCTAATAAAACAAAACAGATGCCTGGGGAGGGGAGTTTGCGCAAAGGGTGGGCAAGAAAGAGCAGCATGAGTGTGGACTCACAGATCCTGCAGTGAACTGAGTGTGTGTCAGTGTGTGTTGTGTTGAAGCTGCGGGTTTGTGGTGACTGACCTCTTCCCAGATCCATCTCTGTGCAGCGCCGCTCCGGGTTGCTGTGGACCCGACACTTAAACACGGCTCCAGGGGAGCGCACAGAGCTGCTAAAGGAAGAGTTTGCCTTGGGCGCTCCCACTATGACCCTGCAGACATGACGAGGATGGAAGGCACAAACTTGTAAGAAAACTTGAAATAAACCCTCCTTTTTGCCTAAAGGGAACCGTGTGCTTCACATTATTTTTAGGGAGTGGAAGCAAATCAAGCTGACATATTTAATCCAGCCTAAAAAGCTTCACCACTGAGAGAAAAACGAGCTCCTTTCCATGAACTCCTAAACACGAGACTCACCAGCGCGTGTTGTCATGATAATGCTCCAAAACAGAGTAGCCAAAGAAACTTGAGTTTGGTCCGCGGAACACCAAAGGGTGTTCCAAGTCTATATTGTAGGAATAAGCCAGTGAAAAGGAGAGATAGACGTAAAAAACTTGATGTGCTCCCGTTTGGCGTCTTAGCAGAGGAGCCATCCCTTTGCGCACCGTGCGTAATAACGCGCCTAAAGTGTCCAAAAGTAGGAAAAACAAGAAGAAGAAGGGTCTGCCTGCTCCTGAGGGGTCTGGCTTCTAGCAGCGGTCGATCAGGTGCTTCCTCCTCGTTCAGCTCTTCATTTAGTTTGAGATGATGAGAGGAAGGTGACGGTTAACGGTCCGGGGAATAAAACGTGCGTCAGCTCTTCTCCATTCTGGGTCAGTCTGAGGAAGTTGTTGTCCAGCCTCCGTGTGTCGCCGAGAGAAAAGCAGCAAGTCAAGTCCACGAACTGGCTCCTGGAAACAAGAGCCGTTTCCCTTCAAATAAAAGCTTTGGTGTCTAATTAAGACGCTGAAGTAAAAGTTGGGGTTTTTAGGGTGAAGGCTCAAACCAGTGGAGCGGTCGTTTCAGTGTGGCCCACGGACACTCAGAACACGGTCATGGAGAGACTCGAATGGGGTTTTTGAGGCGCAGAGCATCACATTTCAGCTGTGGGCTTTATTGGGGCTCAACCCACCCGAAGTGGAAGAGGAGGGCGCACTCCTGCCACCTAACGGTCTCTGCTCTCAATGAACACAACTTCATTTCCTTATTAAAAAAAAAACGTGATTCTCTTACATCAATTCAATTCCAACCAATGTCACGTGAATAATCATATTATATTGTGCATACACATCTTCCAAAATGCTTCATTCCTCATTTCTGAAAATATGGGGTGGTTTAAATGTTTTGCACAAAGTTTTTGGTTTTCTGTCCTTTCCTGTGCTTTGACTGGACACCCACTCAGACGTTTTTTTTTTTTTTAAATATCAATAATTTATTTCAGATTAATCACTTAATGTGTAGTTCAACATCAGAGTTGTTTCTTTAGAAATTGAGCTGAACATGTAAAAACTTTTCTTAGCTGATCTTGAACCTGCAGATTGTTGCAGGCAAGCAGTCTGTGTAAAGTCTTCAGGGAAACTTTAAGAGAAAAATAGAATTAACACCATAGTTCATGTTCAGTAATCCAGGTATGGAATCCAACGGTGTTCAATCAGGTCATCTGGATGGTTTCTTTTTTTTAAACTGAGACGTTTCGTCCTTCATACAAAGGTCTTCTTCAATTTGAGGAGACACCGAGCAAACTGATGTCCACAAACATCATACTCCATAGTGGGAAAACAAAACGTTTGCTGGTGCTAAGATGGCCTCCGGGGCCTGCCCTCTCCTCCGTCAACCTCTGAGACAGTCATGCCAAAGTGGTTCAAAACACCAAAGTCCATGCTCAATAATCCAGGTATAAAATCCAACAGTGTTCAGTCTGGTCATCTGACACAATCTTTGGTGTTTAGAACCACTTTGGCATGACTGTCTCAGAGAAGTTGACAGGGAAGAGGGCGGGCCCAGAGACCATCTTAGCACCAGCAAACTGTTTTTTTACACAATGGAGTATGATGTTTGTGGAAATCGTTTTTTTTTTTGGTGGCTCCTCTAATCAAATAAGTTATTTGGATGAAGGAAGAAACTTCTCGGCAAAAAAAAAAAAAAAAAGAAACTATCCAATGACTTGAAATTGTTGGATAGACCAATTAAATGTTTTGGGTACACTTTTGGACATCAATATTTATTTGGCAACTATATAAAATACAGCCTAGTACTTGGTAAGTACACAGTAAGCAGTCACTACAATACAGCTCAGTCCCTGTAGAGAACCAGGATGTATTTGTATTGCATTAGTTCTATATTCTGTCTACATATACCTGCACATTTATAATTTTAATGAAGCAGTAAAACTCATGCTCACATCAGAGCAGTCTCTTAGTTTAGCCACAGCTCTCAGAATCGTAGACGTCAATATTAAAGAAAAAAGGAAACTGTTAAATTTATTGTGCACAATCATTGCCTTAAGCTCCCAGGCAGCATCAGCTGAGAGGATTCAAATGATTGATTTCCTTCTGGCACAGTTCTCAGAGCTGTAAAAATGGCTATTTTTTCAAACTAAATATGAACGAAGTGACAAAATAAATACAGATCCCTGGCCCGTTTGGAAAAAAGTTCAATTAAGAACAAACTGAAGATGTTCTTCACCGCTTTCATCACTAATTTTTGCACATTTCCTTAAAGATCATTGACCTGTACGAGTACAAAACAGACAAGTTGTTGGATTTTTACAAAACTGAAAAGCGACAAAGATGAAGTGACAAGAAAAGTTTTTAATAGTGTTTTTAATTAGTCCGAAAATCCAAAGCAAATCAGTAAAATGCCCTAAATTACAGTTTTCATCCTATAATACAATTTACACTTCTTTGTTTTGACTTTTTCAGTCAGTTTCAAAATACAAAGCGTAGAAAAAAGTGTTGAACAAACGAGGTCCAGAATCATAATCTGATGAGTGCACAGTTAAAGGGTCATTTACACTTTTACACAGGAAGTGATTTAGACAAAAGCGCAACACAAACACACACAAACCCATAAAATCAACCGAGCATTATCATCAGTATATGATATTTATTGCACAAGCCAAGTCTGTGTGAACACAACCTAACAAGAAAACCATTTATCCTTATCTAAAATATAAACTTAACTTTAAAGTATAAGTAGATTATGGAAGATTTATGCGTTTCTGTCAAAACCTTTTAATTCCCTCCTCACACACACTTATGCTCCAGATTCTGCTCACGCACACACACACACACGCACACAACGACAAGATACTGAGGAGCTTGATATAATTCATGGCGGTCTTTCCCATCAGCAGAAGCAGCAGATAATCAAGAAGTTCCCAAATCAAAGACTCATCGTAACCAAGGCTGTGGAGACATAAAAAATAAATAAAATGTATGGAAAAACAAAGATCTGAGCTGTTAAAAAAGGACTCTGTCATCGATGCTTACAGCAGCTTTCGAGTCTTCTTTGTCCAAAACCTTTTGCGCTTGGTCTGCAGGAAACTTGAGCATAGAGGTAATCACTTTGGCCATCGTCTGCAGAGAGAAAGAGTCAAAAGAAGCTCTCGTTAAAAGGACGTTTCATCTACAAGTTTTTTTATTATCTACCATCTTCCTGACCATGTTTGGTAACCGCTACCTCCGACACATCACAAAATCAACCGAGTTCCTCTGAGACAATTAAAGCCTAACGAGACAAAGAACGAAAAAATAAAAAAGGATGAAAATTATCTCCATAATCAACTCCAGGCCCATCTGCCACTGAGCATACATTTCCCCATAAACTCGGGGGATAATCAGAAACAGGGCTGCTGTGTATGAAACCCAACCACTCAGCTACCATGAAACAAGGCCGGTGTGGCTTTGAATGGCAATCTGTGTCATGCAGGATGCATGCGCTTTGCAGGCAGCCTGGAGGACATCCTCCACACAGGGGGAGGTCTGCCGCGCTGCTATAAAGACCGAGTGTTTGCTGAGGAACGGGAAAAATCCTGCTGACTTTAGGACCTTGTCCACAGCTCAGTTCATTATGAAGATCGTTGTTAATCATCATTACCAAGACTGAACACAACATGACTTTTACATGGAAGCCTAAACGTTCTTACGATCCGTGAAGGCCACTTCGGACTTACTCTCCAACATCATCAGCTGCTTTTCTCATTCGATGACAGTATAATTTGGTTTAGGACAGGGCTATTAAATAAAACTGCGGGGGGGGGGGGGGGGGGGGGGGGGGGCACAGCTTCTGAAATCCAGCAGCTCAGGGGCCGGACATCCAGCAATTAAACCAAGTATTACAATGTTAAAATTGTTTGTTTGATTGCATTGAATCATAAATGCAATAAACAGAACCCCCTCCCCGCATTTTTTTTTTTTTTTAATGAACTCATTGGTGGGCCGGATGGAAGTTACCCGCGGGGCGCCAGTTGAATAGCACTGGTTTAGTAGATGGATGTTGTTTCAATGCATTTTACTGAAGAAACACAAAAAGCTGAACCTAACAGAGCATTCCTGCAAGAACCTGCTACTGAGGTCACATCCAACCAGATTATAAAACCCAACTATTTAATATAACTTCATACGCGGTTATTCCCATAAAGTCAGAAAGAACAGCATACTTTTGTTTCTCGTCCCATCATGTATTCAAACAGCACCTTCCTCAAATACTCCATCTCTGTGGACTCTGAAAGAGCATCAGGAGTGTTGATCCCAGGATCTGAATAAAAACAAAGATTAGAAATGTTTAAGAGCCAAGAAATGAATCGATAATTAGGTTTAATTATGCGTCCAAATAAAAACAATAGCTTTTGGCATCAGAGTGACATGTTCACAGAAGCACCTTCGGCACAGGTATGAGCATAAACGAAGCGCAGGCAGGAAAGAATGACGAGCCTCAGCGTGAGCACTGCCAAACTGTTTTGACTCTGCCCACAGCTATAACACCATTATCCCACTAAACTCAGTGAATGGGAAAGTTTGTGTTAACAGCTTTTAAGTATCTGGTAACACTTATGCTACAGCTTTTAACCACTGAAATATCCACATCCACTTGTTTTCTAGTTAGGTGAAATTATCGTTCAGATCACAATAAATGTGCCCGAGTTCCTGCAACGTGAGACTTTCTAAACTAAAGGAAGAGGCAAAAAGTGATTAAGAGACACAAACTCTTTGATCTTTGTCTTGGATCAAGAGGTCACCAATAAATCCTGCAGCCTTTGTCCTCCTGACCTCATTTTGCCCCGGCTTAACCCACCGTCCCACCAATCACACAACACTGTCATGGACATGAAACTGGCCATCAACAACCTTCTGACCAGCACGAGTACAATTAACAGAGACCTCATTGAGAAAAGGTTGGTTTAAATCTTATCGAAATAATATATGCTTTAGATTGCATATAGTTTGTGATCTAAAGTGGGAGAATTAAATAAATCTGAGTAATGTGTAGGGCTGAACAATTAATTGCATTTGCGATAATATCGTGACATGATAAAACACGGTTTTCTAATCGCTGCAATTTGACTGGTCACGTGATCTGGCGACGCGACTTGCAAGTGAGCGGAGCAGAGCAGGGAGCGAGAGAAGTCAACACTGCGCATTAACCGGTTGCACAACGGCATCAGGCTCAACAGAAGCTGATACTTCTGAAAGTTTGGTACCAAAGAGGGGCAGCGCTAGGCCTGTCGCGATAAATCAATTAATCGCATGATAAATGAAAATTATCGACCTCATTTTCATTTACAGGCTTTATCGTTTCTTCATGTCTTTCTACTGAAGACATGGCTCAACTCCGGTGCTCTTCACTGACCCCTCCCTTTCTCTTTAAAATCTGTTTTAACCGTCCAAAATCACATTTTTGGATCGTTAAAAGCAGCTAAGCTGAGAAGCTAAGCTATGTGCTAACAGGCCGCCCTCGGGGAAAAAGCCTCCGTCTTGCCGAGCTCCAAAATTCATGGTTGAAACTGGTGCCTTCGTGTAAAAAGTTGTTCTTCTCTGCAAAAAGAAGATGAGAACTTGTTTACTGATTTTTTTTTAATTAAAAACTTTGTGTGAAAAATGCTGTGCTAAAGAACTCAAACCACAACGAGCGTCCGCCATGTCACTATGTCACCATGTCACGTCAAGGGCCCTCCCTCCCATTTTTCTTAAAGAGACACGCTGCTCAACTATCCATCCTTTGGTTCAAACAGTATTATACTGCCATCAGGTGGTCAAAAAAGGCACTACACTCCAAACAAATCAACATTTATTCTAAAAGTTGACAATTATTGTTCAATTTAAAACATTATCATCATTATTTATCGCAATAATTTCTGAGACAATTAATCGCCTAGCAAAATTTGTTATTGTGACAGGTCTAGGCAGCACGTCCGTTGTTTGGAAAGATTTTGGCTATAAAAACGAAGACGCTGCGGAACGACATGTATTGTGCAGAACGTGCCTTGCTGCTGTTGCTACCTCATGAGGGAACACCACAAATCTTTACTAACACTTAAAAAAAACCACCACAAAGCCATTTACGATATTTACATGGCTAGAATGCCAACGACCAGTGCTTCAACTTAAAATACGCAAAGTACCAGCCGACAGGGATCACTGACCAAACTGTTCAAGGGTATTACTCCATATGAACATAATTTGAAATGGCATGTGGAAATAACTCGAGCAATAATGGAGTTCATAGCAAAAAACATGAAGCCCATTAATACAGTGACCAAGCCTGGGTTTACGACTTTGGTAAACACAATGAATAAGCGGTACAGAACGCCCTCGCGCACGTATTTTAGCCAAGTTGCTATCCCGGAGCTATTCAAAAAAATGCAGAAACAGAGTTGCAGCGCAGCAGAAAACAGTGGAGTTTATTGCAACTGAAACAAATTATTTATTGCTTGTGTTCGTTGAAAAATACATAAGAAAAATAAATGAATATTAAATCGCAATAAGGAGGTAAAAAAAAAAAAATTGCCATTAGAATATTTTCCAGAATCATTCAGCCCTAGCAATGAGGTGAAATTAAAACCATAGACATTTTTTTTTTTTTACTTCTCACCCATTCTGATGGAGAATTCTCTGTTAAACCATTAGAGAACATCAGTAACGCTCTCACACTGATGCAGCACGTTTGGTTTATGATGCATCCAAAGATCCTGTATGGGCCTTACATCCAGTCCGAGGAGGTTTACCCCAACTTTTACCATAATGGCAATATGCAATCCTCAAACTGTAATTCTAATCTGAAGCAAACCTCATTTACAACCACAGCCTCAACTTAACCTGGAAGCCTACAATCAAGCTCGGTTGACCAAAATGTTTGCAGAAGTGCAGCCAAACCAGACGACAAACATCAAGAGATCTTCAAAAGCTTGCTTCAGTGGGAGGTATACTTCCAGCTTTTAAAGATTACATTTCAAATTTTCTGCATAAAAAACCCCAAAAATGATCAATAAATGATAATAGTACATCCGACATGCTTCCTGTGTTGGATCGTGTGCTTATCTGAACAAAAACGGAGCCATGAACCAGAACAAAGTGACTCTTGGTGTTGAAATTACCTTTGTATGTGCCTCCCAGATGAGTTACAACAGCGCTGCGTTGGAAAAATTTAATCTTGTCTTCAAGTGAGTGAATCTAGAGAGAAGCAAGCAAGCACAGGTTATTTTTAACCCCCATGAGTAAACTATGCATTTACCCTCGCATGAGCATTTAGTCGGTCATCTTTAGGGGGTGTTTGTGAGGAGAGAAACCTGTGGGAGGTGTTGCTCTGATTGTTTATGGGGTTACACCAAATGTAAACAGATGTGCTGCACAATTAAGCCGATGCAGCAGGAGAGCAGTAGCTGTTTTTGATTGGGGTGAGGGGGGCGCTAGATTTCTGGGAAAACTTTGAAAAGGATGTGCTTTTTTTTGTTATCCCGCCTAAAAGTTTGCAAGATGTCCGACACTCACTCTTTCAACAAAGCCCTGCTCCTTCAGCCGAGCCTCACTCAGCAGAGTCGTCTTCTCAGCAAGCTGAGCCTGCAGCCAAAACAGGAAGACGATTAATATCTTGAAGTACCAAAAGGCATAAACATATATACGTTATTATTTTTAGATCCATTGTGACGCTGTATTTAAATGAAAATGTGGAAATATATGTACCTGTAGGTCGTCAGGGGTCGTCTGTGTACAGGAAGATAAAAAAGCAGAATATGTATGTTATAGAGTATATATGTGTAATAAGTATTAAAAGCCTAACATATCTAGAAATACATATGATTAGCCATGGCAGTCATCAGGTGCATCCAATTAGAATAACGTGAAAAAGTTCCAATAATTTTTGTTAATTTCAGAAATTTATAAAAAGTGAAATATTTCAAGCCTTTATTTCTGGTTAATTTGATGATTAAGGTTCACAAATAATTCAATAATAAATAAAAATACATAATTATATAAGAATTTATTAAAAATATTAAATGCATTTCGCATGTCATTTATAAATCAAGGTCCCGGCATCTGGAGGAAGAGTGGAGAGGCCCAGAATCCACAACGCTTGAAGTCTAAAGTGAAGTTTCCACAGTCAGTGGTTTGGGGTCCATGACCTCTGCTGGTGCTGGTCCACTGTGTTTTCTGAAGTCCACAGTCCATGCAGCATTTTCCAGGACATTTTAGAGCACTTCATGCTTCCTTCAAGCTTTATGGAGATGTTGATTTCATTTTCCAGCAGGACTTGGCACAAGCTCGAGGTACCAAAAGCTGGCTATGTAATACAGTAGTCCCTCGCTACTTCGCGGTTCGACTTTTGCGGACTCGTTCTTTCGCGGTTTTTCACAGCACAGTAAGATTGTACACGACAAAAAACAAATAAATCAATAAATAAATATAATAAATAAAATGTGTCGCCATTTTGTAGTTTTCTCTCAATAAGCCTATCCAAAGGACTACATTACCCAGAAGGCAAAGTTGCTTTCTGCTGAAATGGAGGGAAAGTTTTGATCCGATCGGACCAAGTTTGGTCCTTACAGTGTTCATAGTGACTTCGGTGCTCAGTAGATGCAGAGAGCCGATCAGAACCGGATCAGAACCGGACCAAGGATGGGTAGGTCTGTTGAACCAGAACCGATACCGGACCGGAACAGAGGTGTTGTGTTCTGCAAAGCTCGTGGGTAAAAAGGCATTACTACTCACACAACTTAAAATTTAAGTTGAGTGAATAAACATTATCAAGACATTAACAAGTTATCTTGATTAATAAACTCTGGCTAAATAAACGTTGGCTTTAGTTTACGATTTAAATTTAGCTGACTGAACTGTTTTGGTTTGTTGTTTCAACTCAGAAATCTGTCATTTCTACTTCGCGGTTTTCACTTATTTTATTGGGGGTGGGGGAGAGAACGTAACCCTCTGCAATAAACGAGGGACTACTGCGTTCAAATTTTCCGAGACATTGAATTTAGTTTTTTCATTATTTGTAAAACAGTCAAAAAATTACAAAAAAAACCAGAGGCTTGAAATATTTCACTCTATGTAATGAATCTACGTAATAGATGAGCTTTACCAGTACTTTCTGAAATGATTGACAACATTTTTTAAAAACTTTTTCACAATATTCTAATTTTTTGAGATGCACCTGTAGATGTCCATCCACTGATAACTTTAAAACATTTATTAGAATCTGTCCACTGGTTCATGAGGACAAGCAAACACACAGGCAAAAGCATTGCAGCCTTTTAGCCTTTAGTGTGTGAGATGTGATGCAAACACTGGTATTAAAAAGAAGTGTTAACATTTTATAAAACTGCATCATGAAGATTAAGAGACACAGAAATAGATCAGCAGCAGTGAACGACGAACTCATATAACAGAAATGACAAGAACTGAAAACACAGAATATAATCTGTCCATCGCTTTATTACACAGTGAACTCTGCGGACTAGCTGCTGGTCTGCTTCCTGTGTGGACAGACACGCTGATCCACTGTCCATGTGAAGAATGGTTTGTGAGGCCCGTAGAAAGGAAAGGCCCGCCTGAACGTAATCCCCCCATAAAGTTATTACCTCACCTGGGAAAAATGCAGCGAGAAGAGCAGTATAATTCAACGACTTTATGTGCAGACGTGTGTAAAAGGTAGAAACACTGTGTGGGTCTAACGCACCTGGAGACATCTCCCCGAAGTCCTAACTGGCTTCTCTCCAGGATATTTCATGTGAATACTCCTGTAGTACAAATTTAAGGCTCTAGAAACACCTCCTGTGAAGATAATTGAGAACAGGGACGGAGGCGAGCTGCTTTTCTGCGGAGAGCATTCCTGAGTGATTCAAATGAGCCTCGCAGCATTCGGCGATCTCTGGAGGGCCGCCACAGGACTGCAGTGGGACGCCAATCAAAAGAAAGCGTGTAGGCGAATTGTTCCTGAGCTTAGCTTTGGTAGAATCCCTTTAATTATGGAGCATAAAAGTAAGATGATAACCGAGTCTGTTAACCTGGATGTGAACTTTCTGTATAAACTACAGTGAGAAATAAAAAGACAGCATCTGGATTGTGTTGTCATCCAGACCTAATGCTTCCCTCAGACCTCGTCCCAGAAGGAAGCTGAAAATGAATCGTTTCTCACGACTTTTGTTTTATGAAGCCAGACTACGACGACTTATGACTTCAGCAGAATCACCTTGGACATTTCATCTAGCTTCCCAACCCCCCAGCGCCACATATAATAGTCTATAATGGCTAAATGATGGCGTTTTCCCACACCTTTGTGGAAAAAAATATAAATAAAATGCTCCTAACGCATTTGAATTGTGACAGCGGTCACAGACGTTTCAGACGGGGTCGTACCTCTGCAGTGCTCTGGCAGCGAGCTTGCAGATCTTCCAGTTGTTTCTGAACCTGCCACACTCTGCCTCCCATCTCCTCCTCCCGACTCTGAAATCAGATAAACAAACAAATAGCAGCAGAGTCGTTTCCTACGCAACGCGTCACAGGAGATTAGAGATTTCCCTACCCTTACTTGTAACCACATTTTTGGTTTTCTAGACAGATAAAAAGGCAGGCTGTGCTGTGCATTTCTATTTTCAAAAATAATAGTAAAAATAAGAATGAATGAATGGATTAAAGTAAATAGGAAAGAACAGTAACAGCACAACTGTTTGATCACACTTAATTTAACACCCACCTTTATTATCTACTAGATCTACAGAGGTAATTTTCCTCTCCCCTGACTGAATGTGTGCTACAGTAGGTGTACCTCACTTAAACACATTTTAACCTTAAAGATGAATGTTTTTAGGCTTAAATTACAATAATACCTGTATAACCTGCTCATATTTCTTAACGGTTCTTTGTAAATCATCCTCCTTCTGGGAAATCACCTTCCTCAGCTGGCTGGCTTCATCACGATGGCTGTAGATGAGCTCGGTTTCTACAGCCTGGGCCTTGGCTGTGAGAAAACAAAAAGGACAGAATCGATGACTTAGAACTCTCTAAAGAATTAACACAATAAAACAAACGTTTTGTTACAGGCATCCCATACTACTGTTTTACAGGAACGTCTATTATATGGATTATTTACTACTTAAGGGCACTTTTTTCAATATTACATTTCAATGGAAGAATCTGACCATAAGAGCAGAGCTTTTTTGTTTCTCATCGTGTGAATGTTTATGAAGCATCCATTCTATTGTGATCCATTTTTCTTCCATACATTTTTCCTGCATCCTTCTCGTTCCAAATGTTTGTGTTATTTCAACAAACCACAAATCAAAACATTCAGCTCTTTCAGGACAATCCTGCTATGAACTTTGGTATCGGTGCAACTTTGAAATATTTAACCTTTTCTGCCACGTTTTCTCATAGAAAATGAATTGAGCTCATTTTACATCCTTCAAATCTTTAGATCTGTTTACAACCTTTTACTGCTCCTTTCACATTTTGTTCTGGTTCAGCTTCTTTCAGCTTCCTTGTGACAAGTTAAACTTTTTTCAGCTACTTTCAGCTGTTTTGTGCTCCTTTCAGATTATTTCTGCTAACTACAACATTTTTGTGCTTCTTCTAACTTCTTTCTGATAATTTCAACTTAGTATGCTCCTTTCAGCCTATTTCTGCAAGTTTCAGCTTTTTCTGCTATTTCAGTTACTATTTAGCTGTTTTATGCTAATTTGAGCCTTTTCAGCTAATTCCACATTTTTGGCACTCTAGACATTTTTTTCAATTCAGCAAAATGTACTCTCTCCACTTCCTTCTGGTAATTTAAGCTTATTTCTGGCTTTTAAGCTACTTTTCAGCTGTTTTTTTGTTGTTGCTGATTTCAGCTGTTTTCAGATCATTTCCACTTCTTTGTGCTCATTTCTGCTTCTTTCAGCCAAATTAGGCAAACCTGTGTTATTTCTGCTTTCTTCTGATAATTTATTCAGCTACCTTTTTTAGAAAACTTTTAGCTAATTTCAGCTGTTTTCAGACAAATTCGAGTTTGTGGTAATTTTTGCTACTTTCAGCAACTTTAATTAACTTCTTTGTTAATTTTAGCTTGTTATACTCCTTTCAGCTTTTTTCTACTAGTTTCAGCTTTTTCTGCGATTTCAGCTACTATTTAGCTGTTTTTATGCAACTCTTTCAGCTAATTCCACAATTTTGAGCTCATTTCAGCTCTTTCCATTTCCTTCTCATAGGTTAAGCTTCTTTCTGCCTTTTCAGCTACATTTCAGCATGTTTTTAGCTAATTTCAGTATTTTTCAGCAAGTTCTTCAGCAACAAGCACTCACACTGCATTTTCGCAGGAAATGCAATTTCTTTAGTTAATGTAAATCTCGTCACTTTGATTTTTGTCTCTCACCAATGGTCTCCTTCACTGATGTGTCGAGCTCCTTCTCCTTCAGAGCCATCTGTGTGTTGAACTCCCTCAGTAATTGCTTCATAGCAGAGTTGTGCTTCATTTCTGCATCTTCCAACTCCAGCCTATAAGGACAGATTATCGTTTTATAGAGATATGGGCAAATATTTACATGCAGGGGCATCAAAGCAACTTTACATCCACAAATGTAGGATTGGTATATTTTTAATTAATTAATCACTAACATGAACTTACTTAATCGTTTGTTCCTTCTCCTCCAGCAGCTCTTTCTTCATGCACTCGAGGTCATGCTCGTGCTCCTTCCTCAGTGACCGCATATCTTTCTGTAAACTTGTAAAATCCTTCTGTATTTTGTCCTTTTCATTTTTCATCTGGCTCAGTTGATTTTTGAGCGTTTGAAGAGGTTCATCATCGTCCACCTCCTGCGCCGGGGAGTGATTTTCCATCACACTTGCGGTTTGTTGAATTCTGCTACGTTCCACCTTCACCTCGGCCTCCGACGAGTTCTGGACCGTCTCATTCGCCTGCTGCTGACTGATCTGTACGTCCTTCTCATGGATTTCCTTTTTCAGATGATTTAGTTCTGCAAGGAGGTTTTCATTCTGCTCCTCAGCTTCTTTTAGCTTTGCCTGGATGTCGCGCAGCGCTGACTCCGTTTCTTTGAGCTCCTCCTGTTGCACAGCGTCTCTCTGAAAGGACATCAGTTTGTCTTCATACGTGACTCTCAGCTCCTCCAAAGACTTCTCCTTCTCCAGCTTCTCGTTACTCAGAGCCTCTTCAAGCTTTTTCTCCTGCTCTTCTGCGGCCTTGACGAGAGCTTCTTCAAGAGTTCTTGTTTTCTCTTCCAATTCTTGGATTTGTTTTTTGCCCAAAGCCTCGTTGCTCTTGTTTTCTTCCAGGCTGCCCTGAAGAGTCAAAATCGTCTGCTCTTTTTCCTCAAGCTGGGCCGTCAGCTGTTTTTTAATCTGACTGATCGTCTGCTCAGCCTTCTTCTTCAGCTCGGATACTTTCCTCGAGTGCTCCTCGGTTTTTTTCAGCCTCTCCTCCTTGCTTCTGATGAGTTCATTTGTCTTCTGCTCAAACTCATCCCTTTGACTCTCAAGCATGTGTTTGCACTTCTGGTGTTCTTCCTCGAGGGAACGCAACTTCTCCACCATCTCCTGCTCCAAACTGCCGTTCTGAGCGCACCGTGTCTGGATCTGCTGCAGCTGCTCCACCAACTCCCTTTTTTCGTTCTCCCTGACATCGTGTTGCTGTTTGAGGTCGGACGTGAGCTGCTCGCACTCTTTCGTCTTCAGGGCTAACTGCTCCTGAAGCTCGCCGAGTCGGCTGATGAAGCCGTCGAGCTCCCGAGTAAGGTCGCTGACTCTCTGCTCTTTTTCACTCAGCACCTGGTCCATCTCACACTTGCTGATGGACTGACTGTCAAAACTCGCAGACAATCTTTGCAGAGCTTCGTTCTTTTCCGAGATCTCCTTCTCCAGCTCTTCCAGCCTCGACTGCAGAGACTTAATAGTGTTATCATCCTGGGCGAATTTAATCTCTGCCTTCTTTAGGCTGCTCCTGAGGGCATCTGCCTCCTCTGAATTGCACTTCTTCTCCTGCTCTAATCTCTCTATGCTCTCTTTCATCTGCTGTCTCTCCTTTTCAAACTGCTGAATCACCCGATTTACGGCTTCCTCCTTGTCGTTTATGCTACTTGCAAGCTGGTTCTTCAAGTCTGCGGCGACGCTTTCCAAGTCAGCCACGCGCAGCTCGTTTGTTTTCAAAGTTTCGGATACGACCCTGTCTACTTCGCCCAGCTCCTGGATTTTCTGAACGTGCTCGCTGATGCGCTGAGAAAGACAGTCCTTCTCTTGTTTTAAGGCTTCGATGTGCTCCACGTGAACGTTTACCTGAGCAGTCATCTGTTCTACTGAAATGCATAGATTCTTATTCTCCTCTGTGCGCCGGAGAAGAGTCTCCTCTAAAGTGCTAATTCTACCTAGCTTAGTAGGGAAAATGTTTCTGAGATGCCCGACCTTGTCCTGACTGCACTGCAGTCTATCATTTAGCCCTTTCATTCGACGTTCTACTCGCTGTTGGAATCCATCAGAAGTGCACTCTAATTTAGAACGAACCTCCTGACAGTAATGGTCCATTTTGTTGATGATCGCATTTAATTGCTGCTGGAACTCCGCTTCCTTGGCTCGTTGCTGAATGGAAGTTTCCCTAAACTTGCTCTCCAAGTCCTCAGTTTCCCGAAGTCTGGAATTTTTCAACGCTTCCAGCTGGTTTTCCGTTTCGTTTAACTTATCCGACAAAGTCTTTATGCTCTCCGTGCTTTCTTCCTCTGCTGTCTTCAGCTTGTCCTGGAGAGCGTTTCTCTCGTTCAGAGCTTGGTTAAGGTTTCTTTCTGCTGACTCCATTTGCTCTTTTAGCAATGCTTCACCCTGAGATAAATTTTCAAGCTTAACCGCTGCTTCCTTGAGTTCTTCTTGCAGCTTCTGCACGGTGGTGTCTCGGATCGCCAGGTCCTCCTTGACAGCTTTTAATTCACGCGACGCTCGTTCGTTCTCCTCTCTGCTCCTGCTAAGCTGTAGGGACACTTCCTCCAGTTCCTGGACCTTCTCCTGTATTGTAAGCAAATGTTTCTCCGTTAGTTCTTCCTCCTGCTGTGCCAGCTTCTCCTGCCAACGATGCTCCAACTCCTCGACCTCACGCTTCTGGGTGGCGTGCAGTTTCTCCAGCTCTTCCTTATGGTTGGCCTGGAGCTCCGACACCGCGCTGCTAAGGCCTTGGGAACTTTTCTGAGCCATTTCCACAATTTTCTCTTGTACTTGTTGCTCCTGCTGCTGAAGCTCCAGCTCTTTCTTGGCAAGCTCCTTCCTCACGTTTTCTTCGTTCTTCTGCAGCTTTTTCTTAAAGTTCTCTTGCATCTCTTTGGCCTTTTGCTTTATCTTTTCCATTTTTGCCTCCTGAGTTTTCAGCTTGGCTTCCATCTCAGTTGTAGTGTTTTTTAACTTGGCCTCGTGGTCAGCTCTTTCATCATCCAGCTGTTTCTTGAGACACGTTTGCTCCTCCAGATTTCTGTTCAGTTCCTCTGAGTGTGTCGTCTCCTTCTTAGAAAGCTCGTTTTTGGTTTCCTGTAACCGTTGCTCCACTTCTTGAAGCAACTTCCCTTTTTGTTGACAATCACCGTTCGCTACGTCCAACTGATGCTTCAGGTCTGTCAGCTCTCTCCTGCACTGATCCAGAACCTCGGCGATCTTACTAGACTCAACATTAGATGTTTTCAGGCTCTCGTTTTCTTGTTGGGCTTGTAATAAAGTCTGCTGTAGAGCTTCAAATTCTTTTACCTTGATTTGTAGGTTTTTTACAGTGGAATTTGATTCCACTTGTAGCGTTTTTTCTTTTAGGACAAGTTGTTCGATCTCCTTTTCCTTTTCCTTCACTACAATTTTTAGTGCATTGAGCTCCTGCTTCAAAGTTTTTTCTACGCCTCCAAGTGACTTTTCGTGATCGTGTTTGACATTTTCAAGCTCAACGCTGTGTTTCGACATCTGATCTTGAACCTTTCGTTCATATTCCTCTTGTGCAACCCTTGAAGTTTCCTCAGCGGCCACCAGCTTCTCCTCCAGAAGCTGTTTGTTGTTCAGAACGTCTGAAAGTTCTGCAGAAAGCGCCTCCAATTTGGCCTGCTTTGCATCTAGTTTCTCTAAAGTCTTATGGTTCATGTCTTTAACGTGAGTTTGGAATTGCAGCTCTCTCTCGTTCACAAGGGTTTCTAGTTCAACTTTGTGTTTTTCCTTGAGTTCCTCGATAGCAGCATTATGCTCCTGGGTCAGAGCGGCCTTGTGCTTTTCCAGCTGCTCCTGATGTTTTTCTTCTAATGCAGAGATTTGCTCTTTGTATCGATTGTTTAGCTCTTCCAGCTGACCGGACAGTTCACTGGAGGAACTGGATTCATTTGGTGAGATGTTCACAGAGCTCTCCAGCTCCAAAATCCTCTGCAAACACATCAATTGAAGGCAGTTACAGCAACAAAAACAAGAAAATTCTAATTATTTCCTACAAAACGCCTTAAAATTCATGGACGAAAACTTAAAAATGTAAAACTTTAATAATGTTAAACATTTTCAAATTCTGACATTTTACTTGTGTTTTTCAAATTAAACACTTTCTGCCTCTGTTTTCCTGTCATATAATGAACAGATTCATGTCTTACCTAATCAGAGCTCAATGAGCTAATTAGTTAATCAAAGCACAAGTTTTCAATTTATTTTTGACATCAATTAACTGGTTCATGCCACTACATTTTTAGAAAACGAGATTTAAAAGTAAAAACTCACTGTTCTTGCGGTCTCCAGCTCCAGCTGCGTCTCCTTAATCTTATTATCGGCTTCTGTTCTTATAGCTGCCTTCTGCAGCTCTGCATCCTCCAGAGCAAGAGACGCTTGTTGTTCTCGCTCCTTGGAAATCTGATCAAACTCCTCCCTGCATTGCTCCTAAACAGCACAATCAGTTCAAAACATAAAAATGCAAATTGTGTTTTAGGTTGTTTATATTTTTAAAGCTAATATAAAAATATAGAAGGAGCTTATACCACTGCTTTGCTGATTTTGTCTTTTACTTCCGTTTCTTTAGCAGCTAATTCTTCACTGTGAGTCTTTTCCAAATTAGCCACAGTTTCCTCGGATGATTTCTAACAATAGTAGTAAGTAAAATGTCAGATTCCATACTTATTAAATAACAAAACACTGCAGAAAATACACAAAAAGTAACAATGTTAGTAATATAAGACAGCTGTGATATAATTTTAATTAACGTTTAAAGATGGCCACACTTTTATATTATTCCTCCAATAATTCCTTTAAAAGGATGTTCTGTTAAGTTTCTGACCTTCATGATGGTGACAACTTCCTGTTTGACACGTGTGAGTTCCTGCTGAAGACTCTTCCTCTCTTCCTCGCCGGCTCTTTCAATTTCCTTCACTCGTTCGTCCAGCTGAACCTGCAGCTGTTTTCTGGCCTCGTCTGCTCTCTGAGCTACACCCAGAGTTCGTTCGAGCTCCTCAAATGCTTCGAGACGAACAAAAACCACGTCACCATCGGGCTGGATTCTCTTTCCCGCCACACAGCTTCAGACTTGGATTGTCCTCACCTGATTTCTCAGCCTTTTCTTTCTGATCCTGTAGCTCCTCTTTCTGAGCGGTGACCTGCTGGAGCCTGGAGCGCAGCTGTGCGACCTCCTCCTCTTTCATTTCCAGCGTCTCGTGCATTTGCCGCTTCGTCTCAGCAATGACCATTCCCTATAAAAACAAAATTAAAGAAACATTTGTTGCAAGTGTTTGGCCTCTTCACTCAGTGAAAGAAAAATAACCAACTCTGCCTCAAATCAAGATTTGACTAATGTTATCAAAAAGCTGTTAACGGACCTTATCCTGCTCCAGTTGTTCAATGAGATTCTTGGCATCCCGCAGCTGAGTGATCAACTTGGTCTTTTCTGTTGTGTGCAGTTCCTTTGAACAGAAAACGTTTGACAGAATCACCATGTGTCTAACTAGAGACTGTTTCTTCATATCATTTCTAATTTTCTTAATTTTTCCTGTTCGTGTTCTTTGTCATAACATCAAACTGAGTTTTCTACGTCAGGATGCTTCTCCCACAAACCAAATAAGCCAATCCCAACTAAATCAACAAATAAACCTGATTGCATCCCAGTAGCTTAGCAGCGCCTAAAACCAGGAATTATGACACAAAGCTGGTATTACTACAGCTCCCTTGATTTTTTTTATTACAATGTAAATATAAAAGCTGTCTGAGGCAGGGGTGAAACTATATCACCAGATAGCTCAAGTGGTTTGAATTTTTCAGAAAAAAAATGCAGATTAAACATAAAAATCACAATAATAGAACATACAAGCACAGCTTAGTTATCTATTATTACAGAGGCTTTGGCAACAGTTGCTATCACATGCTGCAAAACATGAAAGCTGCGATGGACAAGCTGCCCAAGCCAAACATACCACTGAAGCTAAATGTTTTGGGTTCAATGACAACAATGGTTCAGTTATGTCAGGCTGACATGACCTCGTTGTGGAGCTTGGCCAGGGAATGTGGATGTTTGGACACTGAGGACCACAGCCATCCGCTGTGTCACAGAGATAATGGAGTCGCATTATCAGTGAACTGTAACGGCTCTGGCAGACATTTTGCAGCACATTAATTTCCCTAAACACACTGCTCGGCTTCTGAACCGTCCCTCATTTTGATCAAACCTCTTCAGACCTACAGTTTACTGCAAAATAAAATTCCACCGAGCGTTCAAAGAAAGCATTCTGAAATTCTTGGATTGCCCTTTTCAAAAAAAAAAATCTTAAAAGCCTGCTATATACTGACCAGACTTTCTGATTAAGAATCTTTCATTGGGACTTAGCTTCACTTAAACACAGCTGCTGTGAAATGGTTCAGCCACCTTCATCTTCTCCAGCTCCTGCAGCCTCTCCTGCAGCTGCTCCTGCAGCGTTTCATTCTCGCTGCTCAGCTGAGCGCTGCGCTCCTTGTGCGTCCGCATCACTTCTTTGCATTTCTGCAGCAGGTTTTCTTGCCTTTTCACCCTCTTCTGCAGAGCCTCCATAAATTTGGCTGGATCACTGTTGCCCTCTCCTGGTCACAGAAAGAAAGCACATTGTTTAAAAAGAAACCTTATTGAAGCAGTTTATTTAAAAAGGTATAAAAGTGATTTGCTTGCCCTCTGTGCCTTCAGGTTCCAGTCCTTGCTCCTTTGATGGACTCTGCATGGCAGATAATGATTCTTGAGCCACCTCAGACTGAGGAACCTCACCTTCAGGGGGGAGCGAACTATCAGAGACCCCTTTGACTCGCTTCTTTAACAGAGCCACCTGTTTTGGGAAAGGAAATTACATTTTCTTTTATTACTCGATTAATTTATTTTCAAAAATGGCATCGACTTCTGCAAGAATAACTTTGTACATTTAACTTTCACATCCACTCACTTCTCCTCTAAACATGTTAATTTCCAAATGTTTCAAAACTGTAAACACAAAATAGTGAATCAAGTGAACCTAAAAGTTGTTTTCTTGTTTTTACTTTGAGAAATGCAAATTAAATGTGAAACGAAGAAAGCTTTAAATTTAAGATTCTGATATGGATAATTTGCTGTAGGTAAGGCTGCATTGCAAAACACTAAGAGATGAGACAGGTTATGAAACAGAAAAAATATTTTGCTATGGTTTATTATTTTGCCACCAGGCCAGGGTGTCAAACTCGGTTACAAAGGGGGTCAAAATTTAAAAGTGTTCGAAACCACGGGCCAATTTAATTTGATATCCGATATATTTTATTTGTTGCAGGTTTATTAACAAGAGTTTGATTGTTCTCATTTTACATTCTGGTCTTTCCACATCAAAAATCAAATATATATTTTTTTTTTAAATCGGTACCACTTTACAATAATGCTCCCCTTATAGATACTAATAAATAGTTTATAGATACGTTATGAATTCTACTATAAACACTTTACGAATCATTAATAACTGCTTATTTTGCGTTAGTTAAGGGTCACAGAGACAAAACTGACCAGTTTCTTGCCAGTGAGCCAAATCTGCCACCTATATATTTCATCTAGAGTTGTCCTAATAAACATTTCAGACTAAGTTGCTACCTTGTAAACACAATAAGCAATTGAAAACCTATTTATTTAAGATTTAATATTGTACTTTATCACTGCATTTTAAATATCTACAATTAATATTATATCCTAAAAACATTAGGTTTATAAATGCTTATTGTGCTCACAAGGTAGTAACCAAGTCTGAAATGTTTATTAGAACAACTCTAGATGAAATATATAGGTGGCAGATTTGGCAAGAAACTGGTCAGTTTTGTGTCTGTGACCCTTAACTAACGTATAATAAGCAGTTATTAATGATTTATAAAGTGTTTATAGAGGAAATAATAACAATGCATATAAACTATTTACTAGCATTTATAAGGGAAGCGGTACTGAAACATCTAACCATTTTTCTGACTTAAAATTTAGCCTGCTGTCATGAGAAGTTTGCACTAAATAAAGCATTTATTAGGTTTTCTTTTTTGAAAAGTTCAAGTTGTATTTGTCATATGCAAGGTTAACACAGGGTTTACAGTACAATGAAATGCTTAGGATGAGAAGAACCGATTTGACTCGAGAAGAGATAAAAATATTTCACATTGAAAATATCATAGGGGCCAGATAAGATGTTAACAAGGGCCAGATTTGGGCCTCGAGTTTGACACAAGTGGGACACTCACCTGAGTTTGGAGGACGGTGATCATTTGGTCTTTCTCTTCCAGTGCAGCATCAAACTCCTCCTGAAGATGTTTCTTGGCCTGTTGGTCCATTTGAAGTTCCTACACAATGTTAAAATATTTAGAAGAACAACTTCATGAACAAAAAACTGACTTTTTTTTTATTTTAATGATGAAGCGTAATCACCTCACGGAGCTCTCCGATCCTGCGAAGAGCTTTATCTTGACTTTGACTTAAGATGGCCTGGGTGAAAAAAAAATACAGCTAGTTGGTTTTTAAAAATGCATGAAAATAAAATATATCTTGTAGAAGTAGAAAAATCAGCAAACTTTGTTTATCAGGTGACATCACCTGTGTTTTCTCTTTTTCTCGTTGTGCTGTTCGATAAACAGTAACCAGCTGCACCAAACCAAACAAAGCAGATTACATCAGTTCCAGCTTCACTAAACAATTTGTGAATTTTAATCTTGTAGGGACCTCATCTCCTCCAGTGTCTCACCTCCGAGTACCTCCCTCTGTACTTTCCCAGGCTCCTCTCCACTTGAAGCAGTCGGTGCAGCAGCTGCTCCTTAGAAAGGGACTCTGCACTTCCCGGAGGCTCCTCGGCTTCACTCTCAATATCTGACGACGGGTCGTACGCCGGAGCCCCGGACTCGTTTTCACCCAAAGGCGTCAGCGAATCACGCGATGAGCTTCGAACCAGGTTTTCTTTCGATGAAGAGCGGAAGAGGTTTTCCGCTCGACTTGCGCCACCACGAATCAGCGACTCCATGGAGGGAACTTTCAGCTGAAGTTTGTGAGCGAACGACTGCGACTCCTCTCTCTGATGAAGCATAAAATTTTATTAACGAACGTGAGACATTATGAAGTGGGGATGCACAATATTATTATCGGCATGGTATCGGCTGATATTAGCGATACAGTTAAATATCAGACATCGGCCATTCCATCAAAATAACTCACCGATACGAGTCTTCTGTTTTAAGTTAATTTTTATTTTAAGAAACTGTCAAGTATACAGTGCCTTGCGAAAGTATTCGGCCCCCTTGAACTTTTCAACCTTTTGCCACATTTCAGGCTTCAAACATAAAGATATAAAATTTTAATTTTTTGTGAAGAATCAACAACAAGTGGGACACAATCGTGAAGTGGAATGAAATTTATTGGATGTGTCAAACATTTTAACAAATAAATAACTGAAAAGTGGGGCGTGCAATATTATTCGGCCCCCTTGCGTTAATACTTTGTAGCTCCGCCTTTTGCTGCAGTTCCAGCTGCAAGTCTCTTGGGGTTTGTCTCTGTCAGTGTTGAACATGGAGACACTGAAATTCTTGCTCATTCTTCCTGGAAAACAGCTCGAGCTCAGTGAGGTTGGATGGAGAGCGTTTGTGAACAGCAGTCTTCAGCTCTTTCCACAGACTCTCGATTGGATTCAGGTCTGGACTTTGACTTGGCCATTCCAACACCTGGATATGTTTATTTGTGAACCATTCCATTGTAGATTTGGCTTTATGTTTTGGATCATTGTCTTCTTGGAAGATAAATCTCCATCCCAGTCTCAGGTCTCTTGCAGACTCAAACAAGTTTTCTTCCAGGATGGTCCTTTATTTGGCCCCATCCATATTCCCATCAATTCTGACCATCTTCCCTGTCCCTGCTGACGAAAATCAGGCCCAAACCCTGATGTTGCCACCACCATGTTTGACAGTGGGGATGATGTGTTCAGGGTGATGAGCTGTGTTGCTTTACCAAACATATCGTTTTGCATTGTGGCCAAACAGTTGGATTTTGGTTTCATGTGACCAGAGCACCTTCTTCCACATGTTTGTTGTGTCTCCCAGGTGCTTGTAGCAAACTTTAAACAACAATTTTTATGGATATCTTTGAGAAATGGCTTTCTTCTTGCCACTCTTCCATAAAGGCCAGATTTGTGCAGTGTACGACTGATTGTTGTCCTATGAACAGACTCTCCCACCTCAGCTGTAGATCTCTGCAGTTCATCCAGAGTGATCATGGGCCTCTTGGCTGCATCTCTGATCAGTCTTCTCCTTGTTCCAGATGAAAGTTTAGAGGGACGGCCGGGTCTTGGTAGATTTGCAGTGGTCTGATACTCCTTTCATTTCAATATGATTGCCTGTACAGTGCTCCTTGGGATGTTTAAAGCTTGGGAAATCTTTTTGTATCCAAATCCGGCTTTAAACTTCTCCACAACAGTATCTCTGACCTGCCTGGTGTGTTCCTTGGTCTTCATGATGCTCTCTGCGCTTTGAACAGAACCCTGAGACTATCACAGAGCAGGTGCATTTATACGGAGACTTGATTACACACAGGTGGATTCTATTCTATCAGTCATTTGGGACAACATTGGATCATTCATAGATCCTCACTGAACTTCTGAAGTGAGTTTGCTGCACTGAAAGTAAAGGGGTCGAACAATATTGCACGCCCCACTTTTCAGTTTTTTATTTGTTAAAAAGTTTGACACATCCAATAAATTTCATTCCACTTCATGATTGTGTCCCAGTTGTTGTTGATTCTTCACAAAAAAAATTAATTTTATATCTTTATGTCTGAAGCCTGAAATGTGGCAAAAGGTTGAAAAGTTCAAGGAGGCCGAATACTTTCGCAAGCCACTGTATCTATTAATGCACTACTACTTATGCACTTTTCACTTGTCGCTTGTTAACTGATTGAGTTTAAACTTGTGTTGTCATTCTGTTAGAGTAAATGTTATGAATAAATATGACATTAAACATAATCCAAGTTGAAGTGTTGCGTCATTTTCAGACCCCTTTTAGGCATCTGCATTTTGTATCAGGTCATACTGACAAAGCCCATGCAGAATAATGTAGTATTTTAATTACACAGCAGAGAAAGCTATGTAGTCTCTAAGTAGGTGTACGGGGAAAAAAGATCGGTATTGGTATCGGCCAAATAAGTTTTAATATATCGGCCAAAAATCCAATCTAATGCTTTGAGCATCCCTATTATAAAAGTTCACAGAGGATGTGCTCAACATACTTGAGGAGAAGCAGTTTCGTCCCCATTGATGCTGCCTCTGGGAGACCTCGCTGGTCCTTTAGAGGTACTCTGCAGAATTAAAAAAACACGGTGAGACAAAGAAAAGCTGTTCTGATGAACCGTCCTGGGCCAATTAGTCATCCACACCCAGCATGGCTCTCCCTGATTAGTCTGGAGAGAGCAATATTAGTATTGCTGGTTGCAATACAGGGGCAATGGGTACCCTCATGCAATTTGGAAAAACAGAGGGGTTAAATACATAACAGAAGGCATCTCCATTGAAAAATAAACAAACAAAAAGGGTTAAAATGTTACTCTAGAGAACAGCAAAAAGGTTGGGACAGACAGACAGTTACAAATCAAGCAGCACAGCTGGTTGTTGAATTAGAAATGCTGTGTGAAGCCGTATTACAAAAGCACACAATTATCATTAAATGAGGTGAATATTTAGCAGCCGAGTTGATTTAGTTGACATTTTATCAACAGGATCAGAGACAGCAAGTCTTCTCCTCACTTGTCCAGCTCCAAGTTTCTCCTTCCTCTGGGTTACAGATTAATATTAACTCGTGTTAACTTTAAATAGTCGTTACTCCTGGTTGTGACATTTTAAAAACACAAACAAATTTTCCTGCTCAGTTTTATGGTTTAAGAGCAAGGATTTATAAGGTCAGAGATTTTCAGAAAACAAACATCTTCACAGCTTGTTAACCTTTTGAGAATATCTGAATTATGAGGAATCAAAAAGGCAGCATGTGGTGTTTTATGAGCAGTACACAAAAATCTAATAATGTACCGTATTTTCCGCCGTACACGTCGCACCGCCCTATAAGTTGCATCAGTTCAAATATGTCTAATAAAGTGGAAAAATCCATAAATACATTGCTTCGCCGTATAAGTCGCATCTATTATGCGTCACCACTGACACGTCGCGTTTGTTACGCGTCACCGCTGACAACCTGGAAACGTGGGCCGGTGTTGTGCCAAAAATCGACTGGCTGCCAAATGGCGGCCACGGGAGCGTGCATGGTAGGACTTTAAGAATTTAATAATATTAACACCTAAAAACAGTTGTTTGCTTGAAATTATAGTAAAGTTGTGTCTCAGTCTAACTTTTGCTTGATAAATGCACTTTGATGGTCAAATCAGCTGCATTTGAAAAGCCCATAATCGGAAGTAGGCGCGTGCACTGGAGGACTCAATGTGCATTTCTTCAAAATTTAACAAGATAGGCACCTAAAACAATTAGTTTGGTCGAAATTATAGTAAAAGGTGTGTCTTAGTCTTACTTTTACTTAATAAATGCACTTCAATGGTCAAATAAGCTGCATATCACCGGGGCGGTGCAGCGAAATGAAGCCGATTTGACGGTTGCTCCAGGTGAGCTGGTTGAAGGTGGCAGGCTACGGCAAGCCAATCATGTCATTAATAGCCCCTTTCACCTATTGCATGACACAACAGCATGCCGTAATACTAATACTCAAGTGCCATCTAGCGGCTGAAAATGGTATTTTCAGTCAGAACGAATGAAAACGGTCATATCTCAGCCAAAATTTGGTTTATAAATATGGGGAAAAATCCATAAATAAGTCACTTTGGCATATAAGTCGCAGGGCATGAAAATTATACAAAAAAAACGTGACTTATCGGGCGAAAAATACGGTAAGCCTAAATCTTCATCTCGGAAAAAAAAAGAGCTGGGCAAAACCAAGGAATTAACCATCGTTATGTGATTTATAAAAAGTAACTAACGTTTCTCTCTCTCTGCTGGCTTCCTCTAACAACCAAATGATACAAACTTTTAAAAAAGGCATCTTATGCTTTTTGTTATTCCTGAACATTTACTATTTGATCCATATACTTGTTATGCCTATATAGTTATGCTCACATTAAAAACTATAAAAAGTCGTGAAGAACATCAACAGCGTTTCTTTCTCCACAAGCTCCACCAAAACACTGCATCAAAATACTCAAAGGAAAAACTGAAATCGAAGCTGTGGTCAAAAACAAGACGACAGCAAGAAAAACAAGCGTCTACACCTAAAACAAACTGTCATAAAGAAAAGAAAACTTGAGTAAATTATTGGTTGGATTTATGTGAAAGGATTCTGACAACATTATACGAGGACATAATGTTGGAACATGACAATGGGATGAATTTGGGATGTTTGTCGTCATTTCCAAGAACCAAATGTGACTCCTGTAGCTGGAAAACCCTTCAGACTGAAGGCGTCAAAGTACACCTGTGCACCATATAAATATATTACAGCAGACCTGTTCAGTGTAGTGCAGCTTTATCCACTGTGTTTAACCTAATAAAGCAGACAGACTCTTCTCTGTCAGACTTTATGTGATCTTCTTAACATCTACACTCCAGCAAGAGAACTCCGGTCTACCAACCAGTTCCTCTTAGATTTCCCCAGATCCAAACTCAAGTCAACAGGTGATCGGACTTTTGCGGCTTCTGCTCCAAAACTATGGAACCGTTTACCTGATCATTTAAAGACCGCTGAGACTTTTAAATCTTTGCTCATGACTCATCTGTTTTCCTTGGCCTTTGATCCGTGCAGAGTCTTAGAACCAGTTAAAGCTGATTTTTATTGTTGTGTGTTGAATTTTTAACTTTTTTAATAATTTTTTTTTGAATGGCACAAGATGCATTTTTTACTCTTTTTAATCCGTCTCAACTGTAAAGCACTTTGGCCAGCTTTTGCTGTTTTTGTGTGCTATAGAAATAAATTGACATGGACAAACTCTAGAAGAGACAGCTAGCTAAATATATATACACACTAATCTACGGGGCTGAATTATCATTTAACGAAATTATTAAAAGTTAGAAATAGATATCAACTAAATAACCAGATTAAGCTCAAAACATGCCGCAGCACAGAGATTCTTGTTATTTTACTCTAATCCAAGCGACACAAGCAGATTATCTGCTGAACTAGTCTGTTACACCTCTATTCAGTCTCCTCTTTTAGCGTTAGAGCAGTATCACACTGAATGAGATTATTTGGTGACTCAAAGTTAGAAATATGTCTTTTCCATTAGTTTCATTGACTTTGGAGTGTTTGCTTGTGAGCAACCAGTAAACGTTCAGCCATGTTTTGCAGAAATGTCAGCGTATTCTTGCATGCATGCATTGCAAAACTGTATTCCTAACTTATTCCTATTATTGGCAGTCATCAATAATGACTTTGTATGTATTTTGCTATGTGTGTTACCTGTTGTTTTGTCTGTACAGCACTTTGGTTGGCCTTGTTGCTGTTTTAAGTGCTTTATAAATAAAGTGGTATGGTATGGTATTTAATTTAATGGATTACACTTTTTAAGAGACATATTTGGACCAGTTGTTCTTTAATAAGTCTTGTTTGCGACTAAGATGGCCACGCTCAGCCAAGCGGCAGCTTCACAGGCTCCCAGTGAAAGTTTTACGCTTCGACTCCATCTTTTTATGTTCCTGTTGCTTTTGTTTTAACTTTTTTCATCCACAGTGCAGGTATGACCGCGACACACTTGCAGAGTTTTCTGTGTCGTTGCTTGCCATCGTGGTTCAGTCCTTCCAGCGTCAGGCTCAGGCCTATCATGACGGCTGTTTCCATGATCCTCCATCTGCCTGCACGGACCGAACTCTATGGACCCGTTCGGTTCCGCGGGGGAAATCTTGGATGTTCTCTGTCTGCCGGACAAGGTTCTGGAGGGCAGTCCGGAAGGGCAACTACTGTGGTCCTTGATATCATCATGCTGCTGACGGGACCTGCTAATGCTGCTAATAAGTAATAAGAACACATCACTAACCGAACCTCAATGCTAACAGCACCATGCTGCTAACTGGACCATGTTGCTAAGATAACATCACTGTCATCAGAACCACTCTGACAACTGGACCATGCTGCTGTAGATTTATTTCTTTTTCACTTTTGGCACCTTGTTTTTGTATTTTTGTTGCATGCTTTGGTATAGCCAAACCAAATTTATGAGAATCGTGCTGCTGTTGTTCGGTGTATTGTTTTGCACTACTAGTGACTAGCACCATCTTAGATCCTTTAGCGTACCGTTGGGCGTTCGTTTCGCGTATATCTTAGATCCTTATCTACCGTTTCTTTTTACACCTGCCAATTTTGAGACATTTTGGAGACTCACAAATGCAGGTAGCCACCTAGTCAGCAACAGTCTCATCCAGGTGAGAAACTACCTTTAACGACAAGTGCTTGTTGTGAATTGAGCAAAACTGCCATTTTAACATCGACTATTGGCGATAAACAATGTTTTGAACTCATCTTCCACGCAGCCTCTGAGCTTCACTGGAATTAAGCTTTGTTTACACTGACATACAAAAATGATGTGACCAACATGGACACTGTGTTTGGCAATTAAACACACGTCATGTGGACTTTATGTCAAAACACTGAAACTGAACACCGACTTCTTCACTAGCACTAATACTCCTTACAGTTAATTACAAGCCACTTAAACACAAGAAATGCATATTTTTCACAAGTAATGTTATATATCAGTGATTACATGTTGCGTTGAGTTTGTTTTACACATACAGTACTGGTCAAATGTGTTGAACTCAAGTAAACATTAATTGCGAGTGTTGAAAGTTGACGATCTTTTAATGAGTTAAAAAGCAACTTGATTTCTGTTAACTGGTGTAGTGCATAGGTTTAATTTTACAAAGAAACAATGCACTGTTTACCATAAATTATATGTTGATTGGGTTGTATTCATACACAGTAAAAATAAAAATAAAAAACTAGCTTTTGAGAACTGCAAGGATTTTTACAAAGGTGTTCTGGTCTGTTTACTTGGAGAAGTCTACAATCTTGTGCACAAAGTGTCAACCCTCCAAATAAACAGACATGTTGGGAGAAGGGGAAAAAAACCACCAGGCAACATAACAGGGTCTTAAAGGTCTATAAAGCAAGCAACTAAAGCTACCCGGTTCATTGACAGGCTTTGACAACTCAAAGGTGGGACCATAACCAACACAGGGCAGAAAGCACAGAAGATTTGATCTCACGATCTACACCACATCTTCAAACAGATGCAGGGTTAGCCTACATTTGAGATGCCTTCTTCAATCCGATGCAAACAGGAGACGGATCAGGAAACAAGCTGTCCCTACTTGGGCCACAGACCTCTACAGATTCCCCCGAACCCACAGAAGACAGGAGGGAGGAACGGGGCAGGAGGAGGAAGAGGAAAAGTACGAAGAAGAAGCAGGAAGTGAGGACAAACTCACCACACTGGCTACCTGGGCCGTTTTGGGTCGTTTTGAATGGTCCAGAGCAAAGATAGTATACTCAGAGAGAAAAGCAGGCTCTGCTATCATCCCAGCCAGCATCTGACCCCATCAGTGCAGTGACGGGGCGAAAGGTGGGGAAAAGGAGAGGGACACAGAGAGTAATGAGAAAAAAACAACACCATGAGAGTGAAACGGCGCTGAGAGGGGGAGCGGAGTGTCTAACCAGTCTGTCCAGGGTCGGCTCGCCGACTGACACTGAGATGGATGAAAAAGAATTGGTTTAAAGTAATAAAGAGGGAGAGACACAATATGAACTGGAAGAAAAATAAGAAAAGCTGAAAAGTGAAACATTTAACAGCAATGATATGGATAACAGTTTGACATCTCTTTATCTGGCATTTCTGATTTTAAAATATGGGTCAAATCTGCTTAATCAAATAAACACTCTTAAAGATAAAGACGTCAAAGTGTTACAGATTTGTGAGATGGAAAAAAGGTGCTGCAATGTTGCAAGAAATTTTTATACTGAAAGTAAATGACCATAACATGTCTGCATTTTTTAAAGTAAAAACTCTAAATCGCAAACATCCATATTCACGTTTTACAAGAGATGCACTAAAAATCTGCTTCATCATCTAGTCACGTCTATGCAGCTCTAATTTGTTCTGTTTTAACAAAAAACAAATCCACAGACTTGCTCATACCCACTGGAGCACATCATCCAGTCACTGATGACAGAAAAAAACACTGAAAGGAGGATACATTAATTATTCATACACATGCTGAAATGTTCTCCCAGCCCTTGTTACAATGCCCTTTGCAGGGTTTCAAAATAAAACTCCCTTTTCTCTGAGCTGTTCCACAATAATTATGGTTCAGCATCACTAATTATTCATCATTAAAAAACTCAGTGCCCTTTCCAATCATGCCCTTATTAACATAAAATCACACAGTTGGTTAAATATCATAATGATTTACTTAAAATAAACAATGCTGTAAAATAAACGAACTCAGATTAATAATAATTATGATCAAGTTGATCCGGTCTCTATGTTGTGATGGACTTACAATCTTGTAAATTGTATTTTGTTGCCTTTTTTCCACAACACTCTGGAGTAATAGCTGCTACTCCTTTTATTGCTTCACTTAATGTCAGAGTAAAAGAAACAAAATTAGCACTTTTTAAAATTCCTAAAGCAATATTTGGTCTTTTTTCCCCCCTTTCACACACAGTAATCATTAGGCCCTAGGTCATTATTGGGTGGTTCATTAACAACACGTGAATTACTATTACTATTTTTTTCAAAGACTGAGAAAGGTATTAATCTGGACAGAATCCAAAAGTAAGCAGGGAGGTGCAGGGTGCAGTCTGAACAAGCACATTTAGACACAACCTATTATAAACTCACCTCTCTGTCACTGGGAGAGGGCATGCCATCCTGATGAAAAGAAGGGGTTTGGCTGTTGCGTCGTTCTCCACCGCCCACCTATTAAAATACAATTAGTTATATAATACAAACAAACAAAGTAAAATCTAAAAGTAAGATACTGTCCTGATAATAATGCTCTACTTTCTTTTTCTATAAAGCTCAAACTCCAATGGCAGATCTTCACAATACTGTTGTTAAACTTTAGTGGTCGTAATTTTTGAATGTAACGTTTGAACACTATAAATCCACGATTCTAGTTTGGCAGACAGGCAGTGAATATGACAAACTTTAGTAACACGCAACAAAAATATCAAGTCAAAAAGTTTTCACCATTTAAGGGTCAAAGCTCAAACCAACTGGTTTTATTCAAAACATGAGCAATGCAGGAATACATGTCCCATACTGACAGCAAACTGACATTATTACACACAAAACTGGCTATAACCAGTAAGTTTTACAGGTATTGAGCTAAAGTTTGATGTGATAGTAGCAGAGAGTCATTCTCAACACAAACGCAAAGTGCTAACAGATCTTGAAAGATCCCATAATATTATAAGATTGTGCACATTTGCGAGGGTTGACAGAAGTGGCTGTAACTCTATCTCTTTTCATCATAAAATAATCTTGGTTTAATGCTCTGGCATAGAAGGCAGTGGGCAATATGTATTTCTTCAAGGAATACTAGGTTTTTCATGAATTATGTTTTATTTTAAAGCTTGAACCCAATGCTTTTCCAGTATTATTAAAAGGGACTTTTTTTTTTTTGTCAAAGCTGAAATTGATGTTATGCATCTCATGCATATATGGTATGGTAACTAAAGTGTATGAGCTTCCAAAATTAGTTTTTGTCACATTTTGCACATTGCAATGACAGTTTACTTTTTTGAACGTGTTAAAAAATGCATTATAAAAAGCAATGAAACACAAAACCTTTACATTTTAAAGAAAAGCATCAAAAGCACATGTCCTAAAACTGCAGCTGGATCTTTAAAATGTGATATAACATAAGTAAATACAGAGTGAAAAAGGACAGACGCCTATGGTTCACTTAAGACTGCGTTCTACTTTCAGTTTCTTGAAACTTGTTGCAAAAATGGCAGCTTGGCACTAAATAGCAGGACTGACTGTCCCTTACAACCAAAGCCAGAAGCAAAACAAAGTCACGCCCATGCTGTCAACATGCTTTAGGAAATGATGAATAAGTACTCCGAGTCTGATGAGTTTCACATTTCGCTACAGGCTGATCGCTTTATCTTTCTAGGACAACAAGAATTACCAGTTCAAGCTTCTTTCTAGCAACTAATTGTTTTATAATGTTGCTAGTCTTTAAAAGTCATTTTAAGTTAAGGGACGTTGACATTATTTTAATGACACACTACCAAATATTTATTTCGAATCATGACCTACACTTCCGTGACACGACACCTAGTTTTGTGTGCAGGCATCACTCCAGCGTAAACAGACTTAGCTTCGTTAGCGGCACAGAAACAAACCTGGGCCTGCTGAGTTGACTGCGCATTCCTTTGCGGCGACTGCTCCTCGTTTATCTTCTGCTTAAGTTTTTTAAACATCTTGTCCCGCCGACGTAGCTACCGGCTGGACAGAAGACGTCTACAATCCGTCGGTGAAATATCTGGCGTTACAGTCCAACATCCAGTCGTCCGGGGCTAAGACTTCCTCGCTAGCTAGTTATTCAGCAGCTGACGAGGCGCTCTGCGCATGTGCGGCCAACGTGGAGGAAAACTGATACGTCAGAGTTAAAGAGCCATTTCAGGCTAAATTGCCCACAGCGCCCCCTGTAGGAAATATGAAGAAGTTCATCATCTCTTCTAATTTCACATGCCGTGCTCATCAGATGGAATAATCCCAATTAAAAATATTTTGGTTGCGTTTTGAGTCACTAATCATTTTAAATTTTAAACTTATTTTTATAGTAGTCAAATCAGCCAATCCTGGAATATCTTACAAAAAGATTTAAAGCTCTCGACCTTGACCTCTCTAAGTGGCTTTAAGAATCTGTTGGACTCCTGGCAGGGACCAATGCAGACATGTTCCTGTTTTTAGTTTTCTACATTCACCTTAGAATCTAGCTGGTTTTTTTTGTTACCTTTTTCTTTTAGCCATCCTATTTGTAAAAAAACAAAACAAAAAAAACCTGCAGTATTACTTTTTATAATTGTTTATTGTTGTTGCTGTTGTCCATTGTTGTCATCTTTCTTTGTTGAAATCAGGTCTCTCTTGTAAATGAGTTCTCAATGGGATTTACCTGTCTAAATAAAGGTTGAATGAATACCGCATGAGAAACACCTTAGATTAAGAAGTGTTTTATTGAACACAGTTTTGTAATGCAAAATAAATGTATAGAATATTTTATTTTTTTCTTTCTATTTATTTAATAACCAGCCCCCAAAATTTATAACAGGCTTTTATGGTCATCCACTGGCCAGCTATTGTTTTAGTAAATATCAACCTAATCAAATAATTCAGAGAACATTTTAAAATCTGGTGTCTTCACTAAATTTGAAGCTATAGATTAAGGAATAATAAAAACAGTACCCCAATTTATACGAATGTAAAATAAATGATATAATAAGTTGCAGTAATTGAATATAAAAACAATGTGCACAGCACCAATATGTGCTTTAATTCTTTGTTCTATTTTGTTTTGAACAGAAGATGGCACTGGTTTCTGTGCATTTCTTTGATTTTAACTCATGCCTGTTTAAAACAGAACCAATCCGACTTTAACTTGAATAACATGCCTTTTAGGTTTTAGGAATAAATTTATTTTTCTTTAGTCTTTATATAAATTTTTTGTAGCACTGCAGCATAGCACTAAATGCAGAGCATAAGAAACCTGCATTGGCACACAGAGCTGCCACCTAAGCAGCTTCCTGTGTGGTAATGAATGCCCTTTCACTGCTGCACTTTCATCTGTGCAAGTTTTCCCAGTGCAAAGCAACTTTTCCCACAGTTTCTATCATAAGATGTCAAATGCAGTAACTTTTCTTTTGCTTCCCTTTTGCATGATCTGAACATGTATGTTTCCTAAGAAAGACCATGCTTATCATGTTAGTTTGGAGTTTTTTTAACTTAATGGTTTTATTCTTCCATAGGAATACAAGCATGCCCTGATGTTAATACAGTAAACAAGGGAAACAATTAAACCTGCAGCAAACTCATTTTTATGGATTATATATAATTATATTTTAATTTCCTGCTGCTGATGAAGCATTTGGTTTAAAAAAGTTTAATGATAGCACTGTGATTAAAATATTTTTAGGTTGGAACCAATCTTTAGGAGCCACTATGCACATGCAACACAATAAACACAAATCAACCATTTTTATTTATTTAAAAAAATGATATCTGTAGTGAAGCCTATGCACTTGGATTGGTCAAATTAAACTTGTATTGATGTGTTTCTAAAAATAGGACACTGTTTTTTGCTCTCCGTCTAAGTCATGGTGTCCTTGGGTAATATAATAAATACAGCAATAGGCAGAGAAGTTGATGGAAACCATGTTATAGGCATGAGTCATGGTTTAAACATGTGGTGTATTCCCTCCTTTGGGGTCTGGCCATGTGCAGAAATCCATCTCTGAGTCAGACTTGTGTCTTTCTTGTTTAAATACATTGCAAGTCTTGTCATTTTAAGCTGAAAAGACGTTATTATTATTATTATTATTTTAATCATTTTTTCAGCATTCAGACTTGAGCGCCCTGGATTCAGAAGGGCAACTCAGCAGTCCTCCATCGGAGATCAGGGTTGATCTCTGATGATAGTGAGTCCAAACGACGGGAGGTTAACGGCAAAGCGAAGCAGCTCCCAATACTCCAAGCAGCAGCCCGAGGCATTCTGCTCAGAAGGATTTGAAGCTAAATGAAGCTGAAACTGTACAAGCAGTATTTTTTTTTTAGGGGACCAGTCACAGAGTTGTGTTATTATACGTGTGTCCTGAGTGGTTCACTCCTAGTGCCTGGAAAACAAACACAACATTCATTCCAGGCACCCAGAACAGCACAACACTTTTGTTGTGATTGGCACAAAAATAGAGCAAAAAGGTTTTTCTTACGTTTGGACAATTTTTTGTTCTATCATGACTGTTAAGGTCAGCTTATTAGATAATGGTTTATTTTACATTTACCTTACATTTTTTGCTGACAAATAACAAGATATCTGCTTCTTATACAATAACCATTATTCTGCATTTAATCAATTTACAAAGGCAAGTTTTATTCTCAGCTACGCCCTTTTGCAGGGATTGTCTCAGAGAGCAAGCTCGTACAATATTTACCTTTACCTACAAATACCTTCCTTATAGAAATACACCCAAGCTCACTATAAGTATACTGTTTCTTAGAAATGCTCCAGCATATTTTTTATTTTGTTTCCTTTCCGCTAAATTTAGCTTTTGGCCTGCCTTTTTCTACTTTAAGCTTATAGCTATTGTTGTGCTACTGTTAGCTTATGTTTAGCTACTTTGGGGTTTCAGATAGACATTTACTACTTTTAACTACCCTTTTTTGTTAATGTTGCTATAAGCTTGTCTTTTCTATTTTTACCAAGACTTTTGTTTTTAGCTCACCTTTAAGTTTAACGTTAAGCTTTTACCTAGTGTTTGCTTTGTAGCTTTTAGCTAGTGTTTTGCTTCTTTGAGCTTTAGCTTCTTCAGCAAATGTCAGCAAAATCAGAACTCAGCATTTATGCTGCTATGCAAATGGCTGTTTGGTGTTGCCACTGAGATGTACCAGCAGAATTATGAAGGCAGATGAAAAAAATCAAGCAGAGTCGGCCTGTCCCAAAACAAATGTTGTTTTCTGAATCTGGCTTCCCCGCTTGGTCTTGAATAGGCCAACTATCTCAAAAGTTTCCTGGAGGTTATATGAATAAAAGGCTCTGCCCCCCCCCCCCCCCCATCATTCCCGATGACATGTGTGGACCTGTGTCAGAGCTGAGCCGGCTGATAGACACTGTGCCATCTCTTATCAGGACTATGGAACATTCTGGCAGTGTCCACGGACAACTCACCGCCTTTGTCGGCCTCCTCATGCATGAATGTATTATGATGTCATTAGTATGTTGCTGTTTATGTGCAAAGTCTTTTTTTGAAACTGTCACACTGTGCCCCAGCCAGGACATAGCGCAAGATAAGTTTTTTATTTTTACCTCCCCTCCCCTCCCCTCGTGTTTCTCTTTTCCTTTCCTGATCTACTTTTGTCTGTCAGTAACAAGTCTCTCTTGTAAATGAGTCCTCGAGGCTCAGTGGGAACTAACCTGTATAAATAAAGGTGGAATGAAAAAAAAAAAAAAGCCATTTAAATTTACATTCACATCCGTGCTCAGCTTATTTTATATTGCACCTTTTAAACTGTTTCTAACCTAGTGATCCCTGGGAAAAGCACAGCTACAAAGTAACACGTGCCATTATGAGTTTTCCATAATGACTTGGCAATTATTGGGTGCTTAAGTATAAAAGTTATTAGACCTGAACTCTGCTCAATGCCCAGTCGCCTGCTACTACTTTAAACGTAATTGTCTCTCCAGAGGAAACAACACTAATTAAAAATGTATACACATCATCCCTGATTTGCTGGTTTCTCTTCCTTTTTTCATTCCCCCCCCCCCCCCTCCAATTAAAAAAAATAAAATAAAATACACGATGCAGATCAAGTTTGGACCATACCTTTAATTCCTGCCTGAGGGGAGGTCAGGTAGCCTCTGGAGCTGTTTTTAACCTCCGCCTCATTGTGTTCTTCTTAATATTCTATTAACCAGATCAACATTTTCTAAAAGGCCAAAGCAGAGGGTTTATGAGATGTAAATTACCCATCACAATTTTCCCACTGGCTTCCACACAACCAAAGGTCAATTGACTTGCTCACAGTGTTTGAATTTATTTATAACTCTTTAGTACACTCATTGATGAATAAAAGCCAACAGAATGACAGACTCTTGCTCTTTTTCCAGCTCCCATGGTGTCATCATCTGGTTGTTTTGTTCTTGTGCATCTTGTCACAATAAAGGCGTGCCAGCTTTGAGAGCGTGCTTCATAACCAGTTTCTGGGCATGAGTCTGTCATCGGATAAACGTGGCTAAAAGCACAGCTATCTATTTTTATGCCTTTGACACATGAATTTTATGTTCACCTGCCCGGAAGGTTGTAAATGTAATGTTGCAACCAGTGAGGCAAAAATACAGCATTAAAAAACATTTCTAAATATATTATTGCATTTTCATGTGTAGTGAACTAGGTGTTATTAATAATCTTTATTATCACACAAAGTAGATGCAGGTGCACACATGCATCCATACATTTTCCTTTCCTGCTTTTTTATTGTTGGAAACAACAAGTTGGTGTCCATCTCCAGGGGTAGATAGTCATTGTGCTAGAGGCAGGATACACCATGAACATATCTCAAGTCCATCAGAGGGACACAAAGACAAAGAACCATTCACTCTCTGACTTACTCCTAGGAACAATTTAGATTTACCAAGTAATCTAACGTATGTTTTTGGTCTGTGGGAGGAAACCAAAGCAACTTGAACTAGACAAATGCATTTCCTGCAAAAATGCAGTGTGAATGCTTATTGTTGAAGAACTTGGAGAAAAACAGCTGAAATTAACTAAAAAAACTAACATGCTGAATTGTAGCTAAAACAGAAGAACAGGCCTAAATTAAAAGATGAAAGCAGAAAGAACATAAATTTACTTAATTAGCTAAAAATAAGCAGAAATAAGCTAAAAAAAAATAGGAAATTAGCCATAAAAAAGCTGAAATGAGCAGAAGACAGCTGAGAGCGGAAAAGTCAGAAAAATGCTTAAACTACCAGAAAGAAGAGGAAAGAGCTGAAATGAGCTGCAAAAATAGTGGAATTAGCTAAAAAAGCTAAAAAAAAAATAACATTAAAGCAGCTAAATAGTAGCTGAAATAGCACAAAAAGCTGAAACTAGTAGAAAAAAGCTTCAAGGGCCATAACAAGCTGAAATTAACATAACAAAGTTAATTAGTCTGAAATGAGCAGAAATGACAACGAAAAACTAGAATTCATATGAAAACAGCTGAAATTAGCTAAAGAACACCAAGAAGCTAGCTGAAAAGGCAGAAAAAGCTTAGATTAACAGAAGAAAGTGGAAAGAGCACGTTTACCAAATTAGATTTAAAGAAGCTCAATTGAACACATTAACGTGGAAATTATCTGAAAAAAAAGCTGAAATTAGCAAAAACCAGCTGAAAAGTAGCTAAAATAGCAGAAAGAAGCTTAAGTTACCAGAAGGAAGTGCAGAGCACATTTTTGCTGAATTTGGCTGAAAAAATTTAAACAAGTCCAAAAATGAGGAATTATCTGAGATTAGCATGAAACAGCTAAATAGTAGATGAAATAGCAGAAAAAGTTTCAATTTAAATAAGCTGAAAGGAGCATAACAAGCTGAAATTAATAGAATAAAGTTAGGATAAGCACAAAAATGTTGTAGCTAGCAGAACGAATCTGAAAGGAGCACAAAATAGCTGAAATTAGTTGAAAGTAGTTGGAAAAAAGTTTACATTTACACAAAGAAGCTGAAAGAAACTGAACCAGAGCAAAATGTGAAAGGAGCAGTAAAAGGTTGTAAACAGATCTAAAGATTTGAAGAATGTAAAATGAGCTCAATTCATTTTCTATGAGAAAAACGATGGCAGAAAAGGCTGAACATTTCAAAAAGCTAAAGTTGCACCAATACCAAAAGTCATGGCACCCTTCTCCTGAACATTTTGATATACGATTTGTTGAAATAGCAAAAACATTGTGGTCACAATAGTGTGAATGCTTGTGAAGCATTTACACTATTAACCTACGCATGCACGGAGAGAGCATCCATAGAGAAAGGCCCAACTGGGAGGCGCCACCTCTAACAACTGCACACCCATGGAAGCTGGTGTAAAGAACTGGCACATCTCAGATGTCCTACCAGGACAACACAGCAATCATGGTCCTGCTCCATTTAGCTGAGCAAATGAGCCCTGACTTTGATCCAGATTCTACAATTGTCACAGCAGGTTGTTTTTGTAGTGGAAAAACAAGTACAGATGTTGCTCTTTAGATGTTTAATGTGATTCTGGGATGCAGCGACTTCATGGTGTGATGTTAAGTCTGTATATCAGCACAATACAGCACCTGCAGCTAAACACTTACTGTACATTAGAGATCTAATTGGTTCATTAGGTTTAGGTGTTCAGATCTGTAAATCAGCTGAGGAGGGAAGTCATGGGAGGAATCATGGTGGACAGGGAGGGAGACATTCAACAAATTAAAGGAAATGCTTCAAGAGTACAGTTAAACATTCAGAAACATAACATATTACTCTCTAAAAACTAGCCTTTAACCCAGACTGGACAATATAGGAAATTTAAAGATGATAAATGTGGGGTGCCGTTTGTAAAGTTTCACAGTCAAAAACGAACAGCAATAATTTGGTTTATTTAATAAGAAAAAAAAAGTTGTTTTTTTTTTCCCCAAAGTCAAATTTTCACCATGTTATCCATACATCGTTCCAAACTAAATATTTAATTTACAAGTTAAATATTTAGTTTGGAAATTAAATATTTAATTTACACCTAAATGTTTATTTTCAAAACTAAACATTTAATTTCCAAACTAAATATTTAAGTTAAAAAATAAATATTTAATTTGCTAACTAAATATTTAACGCTCACTTAAATATTTAGGTTGCAAAATAAATATTTCAGTTTGAGGTAAATATTTAGTTAATATGCAAATTCCTTGCCGAAAAGCGGAAGTGAACTATCAAAAATAACAGCTGAACCCATGTGATGTAACATTTGGGTGGATCTGGTGTTGTGCCATCTATCGATTGGCGGCCGTGGGAGCGTGCACGAGAGGACTCGTTGTTGCACTTCTTCAAAATTTAACAAGATTAACACCTAAATCTCAAGCAAACTTGGTGTTCATCTTCTCATCATTCTTCTTCATCATCTGTTGTTTTGTCTGTACAGCACTTTGGTTGGCCTTGCCGCTGTTTTAAGTGCTTTATAAATAAAGTGGTATGGTATGGTATGGTATCTTGTTAAAACATTTAAACATGAGCCGTGATCGATATTTGGCAGGCAGACATGAAGCTTTTTTGAACATTAAAGTGCATTTATTAAGGAAAAGTTCAACTGAGACACACCTTTGCTATAATCTCAAGCAAACAAATAATTGTTTTTAGGTGTTAATCTTGTTAAATTTCAAAGAACTGCAACAGCGAGTCCTCCTGTTCGTGCTCCCATGGCCGCCAATCAATTTTTGGCATGACACCGGATCCACCCCGAATGTTATGTCGCAAGTCCGGCTTTTATTTCCTTTTTTTTTTTTTTTTTTGCGAGGAATTTGCATATTAACTAAATGTTTAGCTCAGACCTAAATATACAGCTTGCAAGTTAAATATTTAGGTGAGAGTTAAATATTTATTAGTTAGCAAATTAAATGTTTAATTTGGAAATTAAATAATTAGCATGGACAATAAATATTTAGTTTGGAAATAAAATGTTAAGTTTTGAAAATGAATATTTTGTTTGTAAATTAAATATTTAACTTACAAACCAAATATTTAGTTTACTAACTAAATATTTAGGTGTAAATTAAACATTTAATTTTCAAACTAAATGTATAACTTTCAAATGAAATATTTAGTTTGGAATTATTACATTTATAAATGTATGACTAACGTGGTGAAAATATGACTGAAAAAAAAATTGTTTTTCTTATTAAAGGCTAAATAAACCAAAATATTACTGTTCTTAAGCCTCCCTGGTAAGGTTTATTCGGGGGTTCTGGAGAAGAGGTTCCGTCGGATAGTCGAACCTCGGATTCAGGAGGAGCAGTGCAGTTTTCGTCCTGGTCGTGGAACACTGGACCAGCTCTACACTCTCAGCAGGGTCCTGGAGGGTGCGTGGGTGTTTGCCCAACAAGTCTACATGTGCTTTGTGGACATGAAGTTGTTCGACCGTGTCCCTTGGGGAGCCCTGTAGGAGGTACTCCGGGAGTATGGGGTACCAGGCTCTTTGATACAGGCTGTTAGGTCCCTGTACGACCGGTGTCAGAGCCTGGTCCGTATGACCGGCAGTAAGTCAGGCTCGTTCCCAGTGAGAGTTGGACTCTACCAAGGTTGCCCTTTCTCACCAATTCTGTTCATAACTTTTATGGACAGAATTTCTAGGTGCAACCAAGGTGTTGAGGGGATCTATTTTGGTGACCTTAGGATCACTTCTCTGCTTTTTGCAGATGATGTAGTCCTATTGGCTTCATCAAGTCGTAATCTACAGCTTTTGCTGGAGCGGTTCGCAGCCGAGTGTGACACGGCCGGGATGAGGATCAGTTCCTCCAAATCCGAGGCCATGGTCTTGAGCCGGAAAAATGTAGAGTGCCCTCTCCGGGTCGGGGAGGAGGTCCTGCCCCAAGTGGAGGAGTTCAAGTATCTCGGGGTCTTGTTCACGAATGAGGGAAAAATGGAACGTGAGATCAATCGGCGGATAGGTGCAGCGTCTGCAGTGATGAAGAGAGAGCTGAGTCAAAAGGTGAAGCTCTCAATTTACCGATCGATCTACATTCCTACCCTCAAGTAGGGAGGCCCAGACTTCCCTCTCCCCAGTCACTTGGTCCAGCTCCTCCGGGGGAATCTCGAGGCGTTCCCAGGCCAGCCGAGAAACATAGTCCCTCCAGAGTGTCCTGGGTCTTCCTCTGGGTCTCCTCCCGGTGGGACGTGTCACAGGGAGGCGTCCTGGAGGCATCCTAACCAGATGCCCGAGCCACCTCAACTGGCTCCTTTCGACGTGGAGAAGCAGCGGCTCTACTCTGAGTCCCTCCCGGATGACCGAGCTTCTCACCCTGTCTCTAAGGGAGAGCCCAGACACCCTGCGGAGAAAACTCATTTCAGCCGCTTGTATCCGAGATCTCGTTCTTTCGGTCACGACCCAAAGCTCCTGACCATAGATGAGGTGCTACCCCTGCGACCCGACCCCGGATTACTGTTCATTTTTGACTGTGTAACTTTACAAACGGCACCCCATAAATGACAACAGAAAATAATTTTGTAGTGAAACTAAATTCATCACAAAAAAGACATAAACCTATCGCGTTGCCTTATAATGTGTTTTTACTCTGTTGTATTGTGAGAATGTCAGCTTTATTATTTTGCAGTTCAAAGAACAAAACACTTTGTTTCTTTATCTGTCTGCAAAATACAAGAACCCCATGGATGGTTTTTAAAATAGCTCTCAGAAAATTGTGAGTGCAAAGCGGCAGATGTTATGCTTTCATTTAAGTAATGCTACTTTCATTTCAAATAAAAACTCTACAAAAAGAAATACAATCTAACGATGATACAGTGCTCACAGCCAGCCTGCTGTCGTAAGATTTATCTGCATGAGTCTAAGATAGCATATTAGCATGAAAACACTTTGCAGCACCAAGACGCTGCCTCTGCAGTTAAACGTGGCACAACTTTGTTTCCTTTTTACAAAAGATTGTCCAGTTTTTCTTAAATATAAAAGAAACAATGAACACTCAGCTCATGGCTGACATCTTTAAAGCACAACAAATAATTTCAGCCACTTTTTTTGCCATTAAATGTTGTTCTCAGATGCATTAAAAATGTTTTAACTCATATTACTACATCGTCCATCCAGAAGCAAGGGGAATGGTGGCGCAGAGGTTAGAGAAGGTGAGCCTGTGATCGCTGGTTTGACTCCCCAGACCGACAACGTCAAAATGTGGGGAAAGGTGAAGCGCCCACACCTGCCTCCACCCTCGTTTACCCCACACTGGACCCTTGAACGAGGCTCTTAACCCCCACCATCTGTTCCCCTGGGCGCCCCCAGCGGCAGCGCTCTGCTCCACACAGAGAGGTGTGGTAGCTCAGTGGTGTGTGTCAGGAAGCACATCTGGTGTAAAAACAATTGCCAAGTCTTCATGCAAGTTGGTTCACTATGGCGACCCCCTGAAGAAGGGACCAGCACATGGATATCTTACTGTATAGACTAAATATAAAATTAAAAATAACAATAAATAAATAAATGATCACACACACAACAATGAGATTTTGGTAAAACAAGTGAGAAAACTGAGCCCTTGTTGGAACTTTGAAGCTCATACATACCTGACAGTAGAAACATCGTTCATAGTTTAAACTCTTAACAAAATGTTGGACTTTATATAAATAATCTGATGTTTTGATATATATTTTATGATTTTTACATAATCACAGTTTGTTTTATTTATTAACCTTAAATATATTTAAATTATCCTACTGAGACCACAGATCTCTGTTTTATTTGAAGCGTAAAAAAGGCAACCCAAATAGTTTTCATGGATTTTAACAAATTAACCACACAATGCTCAGCTTAATTTTAATACCAACTTATTCAAAATAAATTTGCTGAATAAAAACACAACTGGAACTCCCAAAAATGGACAAATAATCAATATCCAAGCAATTATACATTATGGGTTTTTTTTTTACAAGAGACTTAATTTTCTGATTGTGGTTATCATGTATCATTTGGGGGGAGTGGTGGCGCAGAGGTTAGAGAGGTGGGCTTGTGATCCGAAGATCGCCGGTTCACGCCCCGGCCCCGACAACATCAAAATTGTGGGTGGGGTAGGTGAAACACCCACACTTGCCCCCACCCTCATTCGCCCCACCCTGGGCCCATGAGCAAGGCCCTTAACCCCACCATGTGCTCCCTAAACAGGTCTCTCTTGAAAATGAGTTCTCGTGGCTCAATGAGACTAACCTGTATAAATAAAGGCTAAATGAAAAAAATGTAGTGTCTCACTTTCGACCTTGTTTTTTCTAAAACCTGGCCACAGCTGGAATGCTGTTTCCCACCTCTGTCCTGCAGAGATAATAAGAAACTGCTGTGTTTGCATATCAGACAGGAGGAAGCTGCGCTGCTTAATAACTGAGCTCAGACTTGTCACTTAACTCCATGAATCCATCCAGTGAGCTCCAATTAGGCTTCACACTGATATGAACGTGTCCACTTAGATACAATGTCATGGTTTTGTTTTCCAACATAGTGTCTGCAGTCACAGCTAGAAGCTCAGCTGTTGCTGATATTCTGCTTAGACATCAGTCTTGATGTTGAAGGTGCTTTCCTCACTGTGGCCCACGAGAGAAGAGTTGCAGGATGTGTCCTCCCTGCACAGGTCTGTGGATCTGCCCTGTGACAGTTAAGTGATAAAAAGCTGCTTTGTGGTAAAGAATTAGAGCATCCCCGCTGTTAACTCTGATACCTCAGCTCCTGAAAGTGCAACTAAAACAGAAAGCCGTTCAAAAAAGATCAAATAAAACAGTAATCTGATTACGTCCAGTAGAGCCAACTATTGCATCAGGCGGTGCAGTAAAATACACAAACCCCTTCTCAGAGCGAACACAAATTTCCCATTTTGTCAGTGTTTACAACAGACTAAATCATTGTGGTTTTGCGTGTTGTTGTGCTTGTATAATTAATGTAATCTTTACACTCCATTGCAGGAAAAACAGTAGTTTGGCTCTCTAATTGTTGGCCACTAAAGCACATTTCGGTCTGGATAAGAGCCACATTTACAGTAATGACCGAAAATATTGTTCATTATTTTAAAAATGTTGCCAGCGTTTCTCCCAAAGCCTCTGTTCGCATCAATTTAGATCAAAATTTCACAAAGGAAAATTCAGAGAAATAAAACCTAGATAAGCACATTCATTTTCTTTCACTCAAAATCAATAGTAATGCTGTCCATCGGAACAGTGAGTGGACAATTGGACTGACAGCCATTTTTGTTGTTCTGATATCAGTCACTGTTGAAAGCAATAATGTTTTTGCATGTGTGTGTTCATTTATGAGTAGATTTAGTTAAATATCTCATGTATTACTGGACAGGTGTACATCTACAGCTGAATGACTTTTGGAATTAACCCTATTCAAGATGGCTGCTAAAGTAAACTCACCTTTAAAGACACAAAAATGTCTACAATTCAGCCCCTTTTACAGAAAATGAGCTCAAATTTTGTGTGGTAGTTACTGAGAGTCATGCCTAAGTGCTTGTTTGGAATGTTTGCTTAAAACTTAGCCATTAATAGTTAATCATCCATGTTTGTCTGTTAGTAAAATATCTCAAGGCACAGAATAGATTGTGCCGTCATAAAAAAGGTGTTTATTTGCTGTTAATAGCAGGTGCGTGACAATATTTGTTGTATGCGTGTGTGTCTGTTTGAGTGTACCGTACAGTGCTGTAATGGGATCGCCCACACAGACCTCAATTTAAAAAGTTGGGGGGGAAGTCTTCAGGCAGAGGCACCTCACAGAGAGAGAGAACCTGTCAGGTTGATAAATGAGCTGTGAGGAGAAACAAATTTCAGCTTCTAATGTTCAAAGTCTCAGTGGCTCCAACTGACTCAGCTGATTGGCTTTAAAGGAGCCCTGTTCATGATGTCCACATTATTCTGATTTTGAGGGATCATTTTTGGTTTGTCACATTTTTTCACTGTATTTTATTGTGTGAATGTTTATGAAGCATTCACAAGATTGTGATCCATTCTTCTTCCGTATGTTTTTCGGCATCTTTTTTGTTCCACAATTTTTCTGCTGTTTCAACAAATCATAAATCAAAACGTTCAGCTCTTTCAGAAGAAGGGTGCTATGAGTTTTGGTTTTGGTGCAACTTTAGCTTTTTGAAATATTTAGCCTTTTCTGCCATTTTTTTCCTTATAGAAAATGAATTGAGCTCATTTTGCATCCATCAAATCTTTAGATCTGTTTACAACCTTTTACTGCTCCTCTCACATTTTGCTCTGGTTCAGCTTCTTTCAACTTCCTTAAGGCAAATTTATGTATTTTTTCAGCTCATTTCTGCTGTTTTTCCAGCTGTTTAATACTCCTTTCTGCTTCTTTCTACTAACTACTATATTTTTGTGCTTCTTCTAACTTTTCCTGCTAATTTCAGCTTGTTATGCTCCTTTTAGCTCATTTCTGCGTTTCAGATTTTTCTGCTTTTCAGCTACTATTTAGCTGTTTTTATGTTAAATTTAGGTTTTTCAGCTAATTCCACATTTTTTTGCACTCTTTTCAACTTTTTTCAGTCTAATTCAGAAAAAAATGTGCCCTCTCCACTTCCTTCTAGTAATTTAAGCTTCTTTCTGCCTTTTCCAGCTACTTTATAGCTGTTTTTGCAAATCTCTGCTTTTTTCAGATAGTTACCTCTTATTTTGTGCTCATTTTTGCTTATTTAAGCCTAACTGGGCAATCATGGGTTCTTTCTGATTTCTTCTGCTAATTTGAGCTTGTTTTACTTTGCAGCTACATTTTGAGCATGTTTAGCTAATTTCAACTGTTTTCTGATAAATTCAAGTATTTTGTATTAATTCCTGCTACTTTCAGCCTAATTAAGTTCTTTCTGATAATTTCAGCTTGTCGTGCTCCTTTCAGCCTATTTTTCAGTTATTTCAGCTACTATTTAGCTGATTTTATACTCATTTGAGCATTTTCAGATAATTCCATTTTTTTATTATTTTTTTTTAGCTCATTTCAACTCTTTCTAATTCCTTCTGGTTGCTTAAGCTTCTTTCTGCTTTTTCAGCTACTTTTTAGAAAAAAATGTGCTAATTTCACCTCTATTTTTTTTTTTTTAGCTAATTTCTTAATTTTTGTGCCAATTTCTGCTTATTTAAATCTAATTCAGAAAATATCATTTTTTTCCTGCATTCTTCTGGCATTTTATTCTTCTATTTTATCTACAATTCAGCATGTTTTTTTTTTTTTTTTTTACTAATTTCAGCTGTTTTTCAGCAAGTTCTTCTGCAATAAGCATTCACACTGCATTTTTGCAGGAAATGCAATTTCTCTAGTTCAAATTATTTCTGCATGTTTTAGATTTAACAAGAAAATATGAGTAAAATTTATAAACTAAAGTGGAAACATTTCTTGAAGGCTCGCCTGTTGCCTTTTCATCAGAGTTTTTAATTAAAATCTCTTGTACAGGATACAATTTTGTCACATCTTGCAAGATGTGAAGATGCTCAGAAAATGTGTTGAGGATGGTTCTCAGCTACTACCACACAAACTTTGAGCTCAATATTTATTAAATTAAGTGGTTTGTAGCCATTTTTAGTTGGCTAAGTTCAATTAGCTGCGACGGCCATCTTACATGGGGTTGACTCCAAATGTTAATGAATTTAAACTGCACAGCAAATGATTAATATCAGAGTTCTACTAAAATCTGTCCAGTGGTTTCTGAGTTATTTTGCTGACAGACAGACAGTATTGATTCCAGAAGTTAAAGGTAAAGTTTGAGGAAAAGGCATTGCACAATGCGTAGACCTCGGAGTATGTTTTGTGAATAACTCTCAGTGACTACCACACCAAATTTCAGCTCAAGAGCTGTAAAACTGACCAAGTTGTCGCCGTTAGTGTGTTGTTATATTTGCTGTGCTGTGGCAGCCATTTTGAATCAGGTTGACTTCAAAAGTTAATCACTTATACAGTAGACGCCAATTCAATGATTATTTTTTAAAGGTTTCATTAAGCTCTATTCAGTGGTTTATACAATATTTCGCTAACAAACAAACATGCGCACACACAGACACAAAGACACGGGCAAAAACGTTAAAAAGTGAGCACAATACTTGCGGCGGCAAGCAATAAAGAGAAAAAAAAATCTAACACAAATTACTCAATAAATGAAACCAGAATTCATTATGCTCAGTCACACAATAACTTTTTTTTTGTGTGAATTAATTACCGTACTGGGTTTATAAATCAATAATGCCATATCAAACATACGTGCCCAGAATATACAATAGATTCACAATAGCAGTTTGCAAATAACAACATGAGTGTGTTTCAGGGAGATAAGAGTCTAAAATAGGCTTATCCACTGTGATGGGGACTCTGTTTTTTTTATCTTTCTATTCTGGATGATTAAAATAAAAAAGTTATTTTAATATGAGAGCTTGCAATGTGTTTGGCTAAAATACACTGAAATGCTTCTGTTCTGCTGTTGCATTTAGCTTGTTAGAAAGTAGATATATGTGAGTTTGTCAGCCCTTCCCTCTGGGTGCTCATGAGATCTGTGAGCTGCTGTGAGCCTGAACAGGTCTGAGCAGTACAATAATGCCACAGAGCTGCCACCAAACTCCAGCGGTCTGCAGCTCTCACTCATGAGAGCCGCCTCCAGGTTCTGACTGGGCTGCTGTCCAGAGAGCCTCAACGGGAGAAATACGCTGCAGGATGCGATTTGAGGACACATGAAAAGCTTGTCTTTTTGTGGATGGAGCAGTAAACAAATACGTTGCATAAAGACGTGAAATGGAGAGTTTGATTTATTTTGCCTTCCTTTTCTTCTGTGTGTGACATGAGCCTGTGAGGCTTTAAAGTTTATAGCTTCAACACAAAGGAAGGGGTTCGGTGCCTGAAAGGTTTTACTTATAGTTCTGCCTTTAAAACCAATATTATCCTTATTCCACAAAGAGATTGAAGTGGATCTAACAATGACTGAGCAGCTGCCTTGTTTTCTGACATTTATCATTAACAGACTAGGTAGTTGGTTAAAAAAAAAAACAGGTAAATTACGGTGCTTTGTGGAAAAGTTTTGAATAATTTATATTTTGCACGTTGCAGGTAGTAGGGTTGAAACAATACACAAAAATCAGAGTTTGATGAACACCTGTCAGAGTTTTAGGATTCAGAATCAGCCAGACAGCAAGAGCGTTTAAACAAAAACAAATTTGTTTTGCAGCTGTTGATGGTAATCAGAATCCAGTTAAAGGACACACTTCTCAGGCAGGTGGGGTGAGAGCCACCTGTTGGAGCATGAAGAGATGATTTCAGCTACAGAGGGAGGCCTTTAATTCTGTGCAGGCTCATGGTCCAAAAGGCGAAGCAGGGGTCATACACAGGGAGTCAGAGTTCCAGTAACAAGTCCAACGGGTCAAACCGTAATTCAGAAATCCGTAGGCAGAATAATTGGCCAAAACCAGGGTCAGATGGGCAGATAATCAGGCAAGGAGCAGGCAAAGAGTCTAAAAGTCCTAAAGGCAGGCTTGGGGTCAAAATAAGAGATTCAGACGAGAAGATCAAGGTGTGAACGTCAAGCGTGAATATGAAACAAGAAGACTGGATATCAAAAACCATGAAGTGGTATAATAATCTGGCGGGTTGGGGAGGTGAGAGGAGTACTTAAATAAGGGGCAGAACATGTGCAGGGCATGAGGCTGATTGAGCTGTGGTGCAGAGTGGGTGTGGCTGAGAGGCAAAGCATGAGAGCAGAACAAATAAGAAATATGACATGAAGAGGCATGAACATGACATGAAAAGGGCAAAAACATGACATGAGGGGCTGTGGGTGAGGCAAGGGACAGAGGGTGTGATCATGACAATACCTCAATTTTAAAGTCAAATTTATTTTTTTTTGGTACATTACATCAAGGAAAACAAACAAAATCATATAGTATACATTTAAGTACATATAGATGCATATAGGTATGTGTTGCAGGTACATATGTGGGTGCATATAAGTATATACTGTAGCAGGTACATACATATATAAAGCAGCTTCTTATACGTATATAGCAGACACATAAAAGTAAAAAAAAGTTATACAGAAGGCACATAAAGGTATATAAGAGGTACATATAGGTATATGTCATTGTTTTGGCTGTTACCTTTATCTAGGGTCACCACTGGCGTTAAAGATATAGTAATTATTTTATGCAAGACGCCCTTTCTTACAAAGCCTGGGCTCAAACCCACAGGCTCAGCATTACAAAACTGATACTGACCACCAATCTACCCTCCCCCCAGATACATATATGTATATAGCAGTAGTGCCAACTATTAAAATGTGTGTGATAGAATGTAGTGTTCAGCGGACAAATATTTTGCATGTGTACACGTATAAAACAATACACCAAAGGCCTTTCACTGCATTTTCAGTACAAAACATGTACTGTTCCACATCTAGTAGAGAAACCTTTGAACAACCTTCAGTTGGAGAAATAAACTTTAATGCTCGTTAGATTGATAAGCTAGCAGCTAGTTTGAAAAGTTTCAAAACCAAAAATGTTGTCAACCTTAAAACAGCTTCAGTCTCAAACATTTCATATCAATTTTTGCAAACGTCATATAATGTTTTAAACTGCTGTAAGGTTTGCATTACATGCTTTTTGTGTAAATTATGTAGCATTTTGCAAAGAACAACAGCAGAAGCTAGCTTTAGTCAGTCAGCTGAACAGTCACATAAAATTAAACGTATTCTCCAAACTGAGGGGATCCAAAGTGTTATCGATAACAGGTAATATATTGATTGTTTATAACCTGTCTACACAACCCCAGTTGAAAAGTATCTAACTGTCCCTTTAGGACATAAAGTCAAGAAGTGTTTCAAGTTTCAAGTTTGTGTGGTTTGGGACTTGAAGTGGAAATTCATTAATTCATTCAACCTTTATTTAGACAGGTAAATCCTACTGAGCCTCGGGGAGTCATTTACAAGAAAGACCTTATTTCTTAACAAAGAGTGATGACAACAGTAACAACGACAACAATAGACAGTCACAAAACAGGCATACAAAATTTAATTTTTTTTTTTTTTAACAAATCAAAACAAAATAGCAACCAAAAGGACAGTCAAAAGGAAAACTAGCCAAAAAAACAAACAAACAAAAAAAAACCCAGCTAGATTTTAAGGTGGTGTAGAAAACTAAAAACATGAACATGTCTGCATTGGTTCTTGCCAGGAACTTAACAGATGTTTGAAGCCACTTAGGTTGAGAGCTTCAGATCTTTTTGCAAAGTATTCCAGGAACCAGGAGCAGAGTAGGAGAAGGACCTTTGCCTAGTTCATTCTGCACTGAGGGGACACTGCAGGTAATAATGTCCTGAGAGTGCACGCTGTAGCTGCACTCACACAAAGATGTGTAGGAGGAGATGTATGAAGGAAGCAGACCAAGAAGTGATTTAAAGATGAAAATGTACCCATGAGAGAGTCTGCTTGAAGTTAATGATGTCTAGTTAACCAGTGAATACAAGATACAGTGATGGGTACAGTAGTTACAGCCAGTTATGAATCTTAATGCACCATGATAGGCAGCATCCAGCATCTGCAGGGTGCTTGTAGGAACATTCATATAGATAATGTCACCGTAGTCAATGGGGGGAAGGAAAGTTGCAGTTACAAGGCATTTCCTAGCATTCAAAGTTAGACAGGATCTGTTTCTGAAAAATAAACTCAGTTTAACTTTCAGTTTCCTTACTAGGTTTTTCACGTGAAGCTTAAAAGAGAGATGCAAGTCGACCAAGATACTCAACTATTTATAGTAATATACAAACTTAATAGGGACACCAGTAGAGAATAAAATCAGAGGAAGAACTGCTGGGACTGACTTCCTGTATGAAAACAGCATCCCTTTGGTTTTATCAAAATTTAGGACAAGTTTGAGATGGAGCAAGTCTGACTGGATGATGTCAAAGGCTGATTGCAAAAGCTGGAAAACCTGTTTTAGCTCGACAATAAACAACTGTGTCATCAGCATAGAAATGTAGGGATGCATCAGGGATGCTCTGGCCTACATTACCTATGTTGGTTGTAAAGAGGGTGGGCCTAAGACTGAGCCTTGTGGTACACCATTGCTGACTGTTAAATAATGGAAGGAAGTACCATTATGTTGAAACTGGAAAACTGGAGTGCTTGGAGTAAACAAATGGTGAGAAGAATTTTCACACAAGTCCTGGACCATTGAGATTCAGACAGGACCAACCATTTCTCCACGGTGCAACCTTTTTATAAAACCCCTAATAAAATATACTGTACAAACCTGTAACTGAGCACATTGTGGGTTCATAAAGAATAACCCATTTAGCAGGAAACAATGAAAGAAGAGTCAAAAATATAGTCTCGTCTGTTTCTTTACAGAAAAAAATAGTAAACGCAACTCGTTTCATTTTTAAAACACACTTTGCTTCTTCTGTGTGTAAAAAAGCTTCACTTTTTCACAAAAGCATTTGTGCCCAGCAAGAAATCTCTGGATTAGAAAACAACATATTGTTGAACAAGATTCACCCAAATTCACTGCTGAGACGCCGAGTATGGCCAAGCAGATATATTTCTTCTGCAAAATAAGAAAAAGTAAACCATCTCAAACCCACTGCTTCCTCCAAAATAATTTAATGTTCAAGGTTTCCTGCAGGAACTTTTGTTGTGAAGCTGTGAATCTAATAATATTCTTGATGGCAAAAATCTTACTCAGTGGGTAGATTCTAGAGATGGATTTCATTTCATGCAAACCAATGCAGACATGCAAAAAATAAAAATACAAAAGCAAAAATAAACATACTTAGGACTTGAACTTCTGTCAGTCTTTAAGAAGTCACATAAATAATTTACCGGTCATAAAAGAGAACTTCTAATTATCATCACTGTCAAAAGCACATCTCATGAATTACTTAACACATTTTAATGAAACTTACAGAAAATAGTCATTGAATTAACGGATTAACTTTTGGAGTAAATCTGGATGGCTGCCACTGCAAATACATTTTAGCAAACACGAAAAATGGCTGTAATGCAATCAATTTTATAAATACTGAGCTAAAATTTGTTGCGTTATTAGCTGAGTGTTGTCCCCAACACATACATTGAGCGCAAAACATTGTGGGGCATCTTTGATTTGAAACCAGGAAATGACTGTTGGTGTCTGTCAGGAAAATATTTTGTGAATACCTGGATGGATTTCAAATTAAAAACTTTTGGAGTACAGCAAACCCAATTCATGGTGGCCACCACAACTATTCAACATAATCCTACACATAAACTGCGATACCTCGGTGGATTTCGGATACTTGGCCAAATTGTGGTGTGGTAGTACCTGAGGATCATTCAAAACCAATAAAACATTTTTAAAAGTCTTCAGATGATCCAAAATGCTGCTGCCAAAGTTTTAATGAGAGTTGGTAGGATATTTCTTCTTTAGCTTCTCTCCATTGGCTCCCTGTCAAATTCAAAACATAATTCAAAATATTACTTCTAACCTACAAAGCTCTCAACAACCTAGCTCCATCTTATATTACAAATCTTGTTGTTCCATATTTTCCTAATAGAGCACTTCACTCTCAAACTGTAGGTTTACTTGTGGTTCCTAGAGTTTCCAAAAGTAGAATGGGAGTAAGTTCTTTCAGTTATCAGGCTCCTCTTTTGAGGAACCAACTTCCAGTTTCTGTCCATGAGGCTGACACATCGTCCAGTTTTAAAACTGGTTTTAAGTTTTAAAACTGGTTTTAAGTTTTTCCTTTTTGATAAATCCTATAGTTAGGGTTGGCTTGGTTTCCTGACCTATCCCTTATCCTATGCTGCTATAGGCTTACCAGAGGACAAATTACCTCATTTCATCAAATGAATAGTTACAAATGAATAGTTTGCATTTGTAATTCCATCTAAAATATGTTCGTGTTTTTTTAATCTTTCCTCATAGAGAGGGATCTCCTCGCTGCCATTCTGGACCTGTCATTCAGTGTCCATTTTTCCTTCCTGTCCTTTCAAACCCAGCCGGTCAAAGCAGATGGCCGCTTGTCCTGAGTCTGGTTCTGCTGAAGATATCTTTCTGTTATAATGGAGTTTTTCCTTTCCACTGTTGCCTTGTGCTAGCTCAGTATGGGAGACTGTGATAAAATGAAGACTCAGTGCAGTCTGCTGGCTATCCTACCTTAGATAAATAATGTTACTGATTTAATTTGTATATTATATATATATATATATATATATATATATATATATATATATATATATATATATTTACTGTATATATGAAATCTAAAAAAGTTAAATCTGGTCCTCTGGACATTTAACTTTTTTAGATTTTTCTACCTGGATTATTGAGCATGCATCAGGACGTATATATGAAAGTTTCTGTTCAGTGCCCTGAGATAACTTCTGTTGTGACTTGGTGCTGTATAAATAAACTGATTTGAATTGAACTGAATACACAAATCGCTAAAAAATCATGCACAATACAACATCACAGGAAATTGCACATTATGTTATTTTCAATGTTTAACCAAAATGACAAAACATTTCGCATTATTAGATGATCTTAGTCTAAAATGTTGGCCTGAAAGGCAGTGGGTGATATGCATTCCTTCACAGAATGCTGTGCCTTTATTTCCTTATATGAAGTGGCTTATTCAACATGCAGCTTATAGTTTTACCTGAAGCTTTGTATAGAGGTAAACGATGTGTTTTAGTATTCTGGAAATCTGTCCTGGCCTTTGACACGGAACCAACTTCATCCTATTAAAAGCTTCTAGTTTGTCTCAGAAGATCTTATTGGTAACAATAAAACAAAATCACAAACAGCAGACCAATAGTCACAGGAGTGCTCAGTGTCATGCACTCAGTATGGACTGTGATAACATTTGAAATCACAAACATGAGGTGCATAGAAAAGGTCATAATGTTTGCGTGTATTCATAAAATGCCCAAGTGACTGGTGTCACCATGCGTTCTCAATCATTGGGAGCTAATTTGACTCAGTGGTTTGAAGGAAAGCCCCTCACGCCCCCTCCTCCCCATTGCACCTCTTTTTATAAATTAATGGACGCTTGTCCTCGCTCGTCTCCTCATCCTTATTCTCCGCAGGAGCCCTCATCCCTGCACTCAGAAGGATTGTCTCCTCTCTGCCATCCTCACGTGTCCTTAGTAATTTAGGTAAGTGTCCAGTTGGGGTGCGCGTCCAACCACAGAATGCACTTAAGCCTGTTTCGCGCTGCGCTGCGATTGTTGGTAGCTAGTTGGAGAAACAAAATTGCAGGAAAATATAAACATTTTCATTAGAATAACATTAAAATTTGACACGTGTGTAATAACATTGCAAATAAACTGCAACATTTGCACAACATTCCTGTGATGACATTCAATAATAATGTTACTGCTCCTTTGGGCGGCTGTGGCTGAGTGGTTAGAGCAGTTGTCCTCCAATGCAAGAGTTGGGGGTTCGATTCCACTAGCAGTCACATGCCAAAATGTCCCTGGGCAAAACAATGAACCCCTCATTTCCTTCAATGTGTGTCCCATCGGTGTATGAATGTGATAAAGTACGGATTAATCTTTATATAGATATAGTGCTGTATGAATGGGTAAACGAGTAAGTAAATTTTATTTCTATAGCACCTTTTACAGGTCAGAAACCACACAATGCTTTACAGAATACAAGACATTAAAACACAAGATAAAAGATTAAACAACATGCGTTTGACATAAAACTAATTAAAAGCCAATCTGAACAAATGTGTCCAGCTGCTTTTTTAAAGTGTTAAGAGAATCAAGGCAGCGCAAAGTCAGAGGCAACGCATTCCACAGTCTGGAGGCCACAGCCCTAAAAGCTTTATCCCCTCTAATCTTAAAATGAGTTTGTGGGACCATTAACAGCATTTGACTGGAAAATCTGAGGCTCTGAGAAGAGGAGTAGGGCTCTAAAAGATCAGAAATATAGACTGGGCTTGACCACCCAGGGCTCTAAAAGTAAGAGCTAAAATTTTTAAATGAATTCTAAAATGTACCGGTTGCCAATGTAAAGAGATTAAAACTGACGTTATGTGTTGGCTAAAAGCCTTGCAGCAGCATTCTGAACTATCTGCAAATGATCAAGATCCTTCTTGGTCAAACAAATTAAAAGACTGTTACAATAATCCAGACGGGATGTAATAAAAGCATGGATAATCATCTCTAATTTGGCTTTGATACAAGAGACTTTAGCCTTTTTCTTAGTTGAAAAAAGCAATTTCTGATTAATCTACGAGAATGGCATTGCAATGACATGGCAGAATTAAAAATAATGCCAAGGTTTCTGAGATTTGGTTTGACAGAAGAGGCTAATACACCAAGGTGTTGCTTAATTTCAGTTGTTTGATTGTCAGGAACAATAATTAAGGTTTCAGTTTGATCGCAGTTAAGCTGCAGGAAGTTGTCACTGATCCACTGTTTGATATTACTAATACAATTTAACAAGGAAACTTGCAATATTCAGAAGGTCTGAAGGAACAATTTAGCTGAATATCATCAGCATAGAAATGATAAGACACATCTGAAAACAAACTTATTATTTGGCTGAGAGGGAAAATATATAATAAAAAAAATAGAATAGGTCCCAACACTGAGCCCTGAGGTACCCCACAGAGCAGGCTCTTGGATTCTGACATTATTTGGTGAATGAGGGCACAGATTGTGTTGTAAAGCACTTTGAGTAGCTTGATAAGATAGAAAGGTCCTATATTTAAGTGCAGTCCATTTACCATTCCTTTCTTTAAATCTTCTACAACTTATTGCTGTTGAGTTTTGATTTGTTTTTCCTTGTTTGTTGTTTATTTATGTTTTGTTTTTAATTGATGTAAAGCACTTTGTGAAGAAAATGTGCCTCTGATTGACTGACTGATTGACATTGTCAATTGTATTATCACAATTTAATCCCAAAGTATAGTAATTATTCCTAAATGTGATTGATCTTTACTTTCTTTTCTTGTCTCCTTTCAGTTCAAATTTGTTTTCAAAAGTTGACCTGAAGTTGCCTCAATTTTTTTGTCACGTTCAGAGTCATGGAAACTATATTGAGATGCTGAGACAGGTTCAAGACACTTTTTGGTAACCATTTTGAGATTTGTCGTGTCTGTTTTTTAGACATGTTCAGAGTTCGAGCAACACAAAAGAGTGTCTCTCACAAATGTTATCAATTAGTCCCACAGGCCAGTCAGATACCTCCAATACAGTATCCAGTTTTAAAAATAAATCACTGCAGTTATGGAATCACAACCTTTACATCGATGTTAATTTTACTTTAGCTCTTCCTGTGCAACTTGTGGCTCTTTCATCAGGAACATCATAATATTTTTTAACAGAATAACTGTATTTTATAAATCGCTCAACAGAAAGTAATTAACAGATGTACATTCACAGCTGATTTTTTTTATTTTTTATTGACCCAATACAACATGGCTGCCACAGTAATCAACCTCAGCCTGCACAAAAATAAAATAGCCATAACGCAGTGTTATTAACAGATATTCAACTAAAATTATAGTAGCTGACCATCGTCTCAATGTTTATTTATATAAACTCATATGTTGAAACAAGTTTTCTATAATTTTATCAATATATGAAGTTAAAAAAAGAAGGAGAATGGGCATGTGAAGAATTAACTACCGGTATATTAACTTTCCTTTTTCTTGCACTCCTTTAGCACCAAAAGTGACAGTTTGCCCAGCAGGGACTCCCAGGGCCGAAGTGTCAGAGCAGAGCGACGGCTGACTTTCTGTGGTCAGAGTTAAATTGTGTTTTATAGCACCAAGTGCCTCCTTACCTCTCACCTTTTTAATACAAGAGCAAAATACACCAAGCTCATAAAGTATTCATGTTCTAGGAACACTGGATGACAGTCCTTTTCACTGGCTCGCTTGTCGGAGCTGTGTTGTGTGTTTTATGATATAAAATGGGCCAGAGCATTAAGGTGCAGCATTTGATAACCCTTTAAACTGTTACAGCTCCTTCTGCCCTCAGTGACGTGGCCAGCAGCAGCTTGTAGCATGATTTATGATTTAAAAACAACCATCTCCTCAGTGCAAAATATGAATTTTCAGCTGCAAAATGGAATATTAGTCAAGCTGCATATTAAATGTTTAGTGTGGTGGGAGGTGTCTAGAGTCAAAATTTAACATTAGGGAATAATTCAATTCAGTTTGTTTATATAGTGTCCATTCACAATAAACAGCCTCAGGACATTGTACAGCATCATCAACAACAACAACCAAAAAAAAGCCTGTTCAAGTTATATTTAAATCCAACTACCGTACTTTTTGCTGTATAAGTCACACCTTTTTTGCAAAAATTTGCATGCCCTGCGACTTATACAATGAAACGATTAATATACGTTTTTTCCCCACATTTATAAACCAACTTTTGGCTGAGATCTGATGATTTCATTCATTCTGACATGAAAAATAGTAAACATTACCATTTGCAGCCGCTAGAGGGCCCTTGACTAATATGGCAAGCCAAGAGTCTCATTAATAGGTAAAAAAAGTGGCTATTAATGAGACACATGGCTTGCCATAAAGAGCCATCTTCGTCTCGCGCTGGAACTCCTGGAGCAAACATCAAATCAGCTGCATTTCGCTGCGCCGCCAAAGCGAAATGCAGCTGCTTTGACCATTAAAGTGTATTTATTAAGGAAAAGTTCAACTGAGACACACCTTTGCTATAATTTCGAGCAAACAAATAACTGTTTTTAAGTGTTAGTCTTGTTAAATTATTGTTAAAGCCCTCCCGTGCACGCTTCCGGGGGCGCCATTTTGGCAGCCAATCGATTTTTGGCAAAACACTGGCCCAAATTTCTGGGTGGTCAGCGGTGACGCATAATAGATGCGACCTATGCGGCAAAGCAACTTATTATTATTTTTTTTTCCACTTTATTAGACATTTTTTGGACTGATGCGACTTATAAGGCAGTGCATCTTGTATGACGGAAAATACAGTACCTTTAATTAATTCTATGAAAGAATACATTCACATTCTGGTTTATAGCAAAATGACAATCAGTAAAAGTTAGACTATCTATATGGAAGCCAGCAGATTGTATGAAATCATCCCTTTGTCACCCCATCCTGAGCAGCGCTTGGTGACGGGGAAAGAAATGACTCCCTTTCAACAAGAAGAAACGTCCAGCAGAACCAGGCTCAGGTTGGCTCAGGTTTGAGAGGACACAGAAGGATTGGTGCTGGTAGAGTTTCTATGGAAAGAAAAACAGGTTAAATTATAGTGCAAGCCTAGTGAGTAGAGAAAATAAAGACAGAAGCAGAGTGAGGGAAAGTGGTCTGCAGTCTGGAAGTTGGTCCCACAAGAGAGAATGGTAAGTTAAATCTCTTCCACCCTTTTTAGAAACTCTAGGAACCACAAGCAAACTTCTGGGAACAGATGGTTGTGAGACAATTACCTGTTTTTCACTGTCTGTCTGCACCTCCCTGTGTTTTTCTTCTTCCCGTGCTCCTGCACACACCTGTCCCCAATCCTAATCACTGCAGGTGTTTCTTACTCGTCTCATTAGTGTTCTGCATTTATTCCATGTGTTTTCACTCCCTTAGCATGCAGACACTATTCTAGTAATTGCTCACTACTCCTTCCATGGTGTCCATGGTCTGGTCTTTCCCTTAAAACATACATTTTTTTGCTGCACTGTTAGCACTTTTTTTTAAAATTTTGTTTAATAAATCATTATTTTTACTGCTGAGTCCTCATGCCTCTGCCTTCACTTGGGTTCAACAGTAAACACCAGATCCTATCAGGTTGCTGGTTTTAGAAATGCTGCACAAATGAAAGAAGGCACTCCTGTTAACACTTTTATTGTAGGGGTTTAACGTTATATCTGGGCCAAAAATCACACCAAGAATTTTAATTATTGTTAACGTGATATCAGTAGGCTATACGAGGCTAAGTTAATGCTATGAAGAGTAAATGAAAGGCTGTCGAGTTTGTGTTTTAATATGGGGTGCCGTTTGTAAAGTTACATAGTCAGAAATTAACAGCAATATTTTCGTTTATTTAGTCTTTCAAATAAAAAAAGGTTTTTTTTTTCAAAGTCATATTTTCACCACATTATTCATACTTTGTGAAAGTCATAGCTCCAAACTAAATATTTAGTTAACAAACTAAATACTCAACTTGCAAGTTAAATATTCAGCTAGCAAGCTAAATATTTAGCTCCACACTAAATATTTAGTTTATAAACTAAATGTTTATGTCCAAGCAAAATATTTAATTTAAAAATTAAAATTTTAACGTGCAAGTTAAATATTTAGTTAGTGAACTAAATATTTAGGTGTAGATTAAAAAAATATCCTAGCTAAATATTTATTGTCCAAGGTAAACATTTAACTTCCAAAATAAATATTTAATTTGCTAACTAAATATTTTGCTCAGACCTAAATATTTCACTTGCTAGCTAAATATTTAGCATCCTAGCTAAATATTTAACATATAGAGGTTAGGCTTTTATTTTGATAGTCTACTTCCGCTTTTCAGTAAGGAATTTGTAAATTTGCTAATTAATTAGTTTTGAGCTAACAGGAATAAAAACTAGTTAAATATTTAGGTCCAAGCTAAATATGTACTGAGCAAATTCAATATTTATTTTGGAAATCAAATGTTTAGTTTGGAAAATAAATATTTAGGTCCAAGCTAAATATTTATCTAGCTAATTAAATATTTAGTTTAGGAATTAATATTTAGATTAGCAATTACATGTTTAGTTTGGAAATTAAATACTTAGCTTGGACAATAAATATTTAGTTTGGAAATTAAATGTTTAGTTTTGAAAATAAATAATTAGCTGGAATATAAATATTTAATTTACACCTACATATTTAGTTCACTAACAAAATATTTAACTTGCAAGTTAAAGATTTAGTTTGTAACTTGAACATTTAGCTTGAACATAAATATTTAGCTTGCTAACTAAATATGTAATATGCAAGTTAAGTATTTAGTTTGTAAGCTAAATATTTAGCTTGTAAATTAAATATTTAGTTTGGAATTATGACATTTATAAATGTATGAATAACATGGTGAAAATAAGAATTAAAAAATATATATTATGAAAGGCTAAATAAACCAAAATATTGCTGTTGGTTGTTGACTGTGCAACTTTACAAACAGCACCACATAGTTTAAAAGCAAAAATTAAGTCATCCAGGTTTATTTATTTTATTTTATAATGTCCATACAGCAAAACATTCCCTCCCAAGCTGCAGAAAGTAATATAAACTGCACAATTCAACATGAGTCGGGAATATTTTTTTCCATTTTTTTCCATCCTGGCCAGTGAAGGAGAAGATGTGCAAGTCATGTACTATGTGTGTCTGGATAAGGACACACCGTTGGTGCTGTCCGCTATCATCATCATCTGCTGTCTCTTGGGGCAACCGAATTGAAAAGTTATGTTGGGCAGCCTCGACAGCAGATTGTCATTTTCTGGGTGATTTTCAAAGTCAAGAAAAGTTGTGTTCTACAAATCTAGGATGTGTCTAACCTAAAAAAATAAATAAATAAAAAAATCATACAGAATTTAGATGGAGTCTGCAACATGCTTTTGTGATCTTGTTCAATATTTTGGTATGCTGTCACTGCCAGTATGAAATAATAATAAAAAAAAATACTGCACATGAAAATGTTTGAATTCTAGGAGTCACTTGAAATATACTGCACCATTTCCACTCTCGCTCCATATTCCTGTTTTTATTCCCACTTCCTTTTATCAGGTCCCATCGCCATCGCTTAACTGGTTATACTATTTCTTCTTTTTTTGTTGATTGATTTATCTACCTTTGCTGCTCTTGCTGTGTCTTACTTCCCCCTCCTATCCATTCCTGAATCACTGCTGTTAGAGAGAAAGCACAATGGGGTTCCTGAAGCATAATGAGGGATGCACAACAGGCTCATGAACAGAGTAATTCCCGAAGCGCCGCTGAGGCTGCAAAGGGAAACAACATGAAATAAAACTCGTTTTTCCTCTGATCTGTTTCTCCCCTACTTATCTGGCTTTACAGCATGCCCATCCAAACATAGGTTCCCTCTGCTGTTGCTCTTACTTCTTCACCAACATAAGACAGACTCCACGATCACAAGGATTCATTTTTATCTTCGTTATAAAACGCAGCGTCTAATTAGAAGTCCCAGAGCAACGTGTGCTTAGCCACTTTGCAGTTCCTCTCCATCCTCAGTCCCCCCGTCTCTCTGACTGCACCTTATTGAAATACCATAAATGTGTAAGTTTCAGTCACATTAAATCAGCTGCCTCTGGGGGAGCTGAAGTGAGGCCAGTCACTGATAGCAGAGTGATAGTGCAGTCAGCAGATTTAACAGGCAACTGCGGTAGCTTTCTCCTCGTCGCGCTGTGAAATGAGCCATTTGTGAGTAAAGTGTGGAGGTGAGAAAGACGAGGGACCTTAAAGTTGTGTCTAATTCGCAATGTGCCGTCAACACTTTCTGTTTATTCCGATTTATTTGACCGCTTCGTCTTTATTTTAGGCGCCCACTCCAATGAAATATGCAAAGTTGGATCACAAACTACCACCAGGAGAATACTGTACTGTATGTGTTATTGTAGTAGTTTTTCATCATGTCTGCTCTACACTGCACACTGATTTGCAAGTCAAAAGCTGTTTAACCACATCCATTTTTAGAACACATTTTTACTGCGCATGCCGCACAGACGGAAACGTGTCTTTGTCTCATAAGAGAGGGAAAATCACTTACGAGCTTTGGTTTCAATATGCAGCGCTTCCTCTTTCAGTCTGAGGTGACAGTTTAATCAAAGTTGTTAATTGTGCTGGTCTTCCATTTTTGTCTCTTTCCTTTAAGACACTGACATAAACATTAAATTATTCTAGGCAGTTTCACATCAACTCTCTTTTACCAGCTGATTATAAAGTTACATCTTTAAAGTAAACTGATAATAATCAAAACAAGCTGTGGTATATGAAATTGCTCTCGTTGGTTTGCTTATTGCACCAACAGTTGTAGACTATTAAGGCAATTTAGACAGATTTGAGTCGATTTGGACTTAGAAAATTTATTTCAGTGGATTTATTTAAAGAAAGCACATGGCTTGCCTCTTTTCATGCTATAGTTTTAATTTAAATAATCTGTGTTGGGAGATGTAAGAGTTACAGCTGTTTTTGTAATGACTGCGGTTATACCAGATAAAAGGACCAATGAGAGCAGGGACCAAGATCCAGAATGAATTTACAGTGTTTATTTACAGAGTGAGAAATGGTGCAATACTCCAGGGAGGGGACTGGAACCCTGAGGAGCAAAGCAGTGGTTAGAGTTCTTGAAAGGGTGATAATGCATTGCTGGTTCTCCTTAATATGGAGGTTAGGGTCAGACGTGAGGTGGGTTGACCCAAATAGTTCCATGTAAAGGAGGTGCAGGTTTTAGACAAGTGGTAGGAAGGCGTGGAGGCAGCTGATGAGGCGCAGAGGAGCTCGAGGTCCACAGAGGAGGATTCAGGAAACTCGCTGGAGGCACGGAGAGAAATATAAATCTGTTTTTAAACACAAGCAAAAGGCTAGAACAAGACTACTGTTGGAAGGTAATGCTCCAGCGCTGGCTGCATGTCTTCTGCAGCTTTTTATGCTCCTCGTGCTCATCAAGCCGATGATCCACAGGTGCAGCTGATTATAGAGTCCGGCTGTGGGTGCAGGAGCTGTCAGAGCAGAACTCCCACAGTTTTGGTCCAAGTTTGACATGAAATATGCAACATTTCAAGATCTTGCACAATTTGTTAGAAATATTTCTAGGTTCAGCCTCACCTAACTTTAGATCGAGATCTATAAAAACAGACTGAACCGTGGCTTTTCTTGTGTTTTTACTGTCAGTCAGAACTGGTTACACAAACATCTCAAAAGTTAATCAGATGAAAACGTACATCAAACGATTATTTTATGGGAGTTTCATTAAAATCTAATCTGTGGCTCATGAGATATTTTGCTAACAGACAACCAAAGCTGGCAAACTTTTAAACAAAGATTTTGTGCAATTCGTAATGTTTAAAGACACCAAGTAGCTGTAAAATTAAGCTGAGGCTGAACTGTAGCCATGTTCTGTTTGCTAAATTCTATAATCTGTGGTGGCCATCTTGAATGGGATTGACTCAAAAAGTTATTTAATTGTTGAGGTAGACTGAATAATTACCTTCTAAGAATTATAGTTTTCCTTTTTTTACTCATGGTGGTGAGCAACACGTTTATTAAAATGATAAACACCAATTGGAAAGTCATTAAAAGTTTTGGTTATAGTTTAATTAAAACAGGCAGGCGGACACTTTAGCTGCTTTTAATGATCTGCAGTTTTCTTTTGTTAGCAAGGAAATTAATGATGTAGGTCACTAGTGAGTTCCTTTTATTTGTATAGTTGTATTTTCCAAGACAACAAGCTCACAAATATCCTATATTTATGAAATTCAGTGAAGTAACTGATGAGGTGATCAGTTCCAGCTCAAATCAGCACCAAAAGGAATATAAGCTAAGCTTTTCAAACGGAGCCAATCTGCAAAGGAAGTGTTAAAATCAAAGGTTTACCAAGTGAGGCTCGAGATTTTTGACTCTGAAACTGACAGGTACATCAACCTGCTGATGAAAAGAGAAGCGGAGGATCAATTTTACAAGCCAGCACCGCGGCTGGCAGCTCAGTCCTGCAGGATGTAACTGCAGTTCAGTCAAGAAATGTTATTCAGTTTTTCCTGGAAAGTCATGTTCCTTAGAAATTGTGGTCCAGCATAACCTGATTATTCAAATGTTCCACCCTGAAGCAATGCACAGGGTGGTCTGAAGGAGCAGTCACTGGGATGTGGGAAGTACTGCATCGATGTTAGGGAATTCATTTTACTTTCTAAACACACACAGAAACTGAATATGATGTAATGTGTAAATTAACATTAAGTGTAAATGGTACCAAAGCTTTCTTGAGTTGTTTTATCTCATATAACTTGTTCATAATATATAATATACATTGAAAGCTTCACCGGTTGTATGTCATTTTCCTTACAAATCAACCCTGGACTCAGCATTTGATAGCAAAAGTGAATCTAGTTTTAAATGATGCAGACAGTTTTGCAGTCTGGATCTTTCTTTCTGCGAGTCGCAGCAGCAACACTCATGTTGTTTTAGTATCATTTACAAGGTATAACTTTACAATAAGGCTCCCCTTATATATGGCTGAGGAATAGTTTATAGATATGTTATTAATTCCTCTATAAACACTTTATAAATCATTAATAACTACTTATTATGCATTGATGGTGATACAGAGACAAAACTGACCAGTTTCTTGCCAAATAGTGAGCCAAATCTGTTCGCCTACATATTTTATCTAGAGTTGTTATATTAAACATTTCAGACTAAGTTAATACCTTGTAAGCACAATAAGCATTTGTAAATCTATTTTTTAGGATATAATATTAGGTGTAGATACTATAATGCAATGATACAGTACAATATTAAATGCTAAAGAAATAGGTGCAATGCAAAATGCAATCTGCTGGCTTCCTTAGATAGATAACTTTTACTAATTGTTTTTTTTTTTTTTTTTAATGTAACTTCTGTTTTGGATCACCTCACGACTCCAGAGGTCTTTAGCTGTTCTCACGGAGACGCTGAAAGAGTTGAAAGGAGAACTCTACACCAACGCTGAAACTATCTTCAGAGAAGGTAAAAGTTTGATCTCAACCAAGCGTACCGTTGGCCCAAGCTGATTTCCAAAGGAGCGTGCATGTTCTGGTTAAAACAGACAAATTCCCTCACACATCTCTCTGTAGATAAACCTCATCTTTCCATCTTTAAACTCTCCTATCTGCTAGCAAATTAATCCAGATGTTTTTCAGAAATGTCTGTGGTGAAGCAACGGAAAATCATGGCCGTATGGTTTTCCTGGTTGTAAAGCTGATTAATTATGTCGTTATTCTCAATTCTTGCCAATTAATGTAAATGTGTGATGTGTAAAACTTGATTATGTTAATAAATGACCCACTGTCGTGGTGAGTCAAAGATAATTAACGTCTCACGTCCACATTTTATTAGATTCAATGCACGTACATTATACAGTCCAGAAAAATGAAAGAATCCGTTTTAACAGTATGAATATATCTCATCCATATGTCATACTACACTGATGTTTTTGTTCAGTGCCCTGAGACAACTGCTGTTGTGACTTGGTGCTATATAAATAAACTGAACTGAATTGAATATTTACCTGACATAGACTTAAAGAACAAGCGGAACCACTGAAGGTCATTTATACTTGGAAATTCATGCATGCCACTTTATATTTCACACTAACGTTTGACAACACAAGGCTGAAACATTGTGCAGGTTTGCCAATTGCTATCTTCTCCAGCCTGTTTAATACACCACTGAAGCTGGCTCTTGTCCCAACTTTCCACAAGCTAACCACCAAATTCCTCATCCTAAAACATACATTAATAATGACTTTAAATTCCTTTTGTCTTGTTGCCCTGATTCTTGTTGTTAGGATGCCCGTCAAACAGTTGGTATTCACATCCATCTGTTCACAAAACTCAACAATAGACTGAAAACACTTGTACTAAAAACTATAGACTTTCATGCATGAGTGCACGTGTGTAACCTCCACTCATTACTGGAGCACCCCAGGGCTGTGTGTTCAGTCCCACCTTCTACTTCCTTTTCATACATGTTTGCAAACCCTTTAATGAATTTAACATCATTAAATATGCAGATGACACAACCATACAGGTTTCACCCCAAACAATACTGAGTCAGCCTGAAAGGAAGAAATGGAAAAACTATGAGCCAACACAATAAGCTTGCCCTGAAGAAAAAAAAACAATGTTTCTGGGCTTCGGGAGATTCAAATACAATGAGTGCCATCTCGCCCAGTGCTCAAGAGCATCTGAGTTTTAAACATTCACATTTGTCTGAAAATGAACTCATAAACACATCAACGAGGTCTTAAAAAAGATGGTTTAAAACCTTTACTTTCTGAGGAACCAAGAACTCGTGACTCCCACTACAGCTGCTGGTGAACTTTTATAGCAAGAGTCATTCATTATGTACTGCATCACCGTAGAAAACCCTTGCTACACCTTAAGAACACGAAGACCCTCCAGCACAGCATCAATACTTTCTACAGGATCATTGGCACCAAGCTTTCATCATTGGGAAAAAAAATACACCTAATCTGATGCAGCCACAAAGCTGACAAAATAATCATAAGCCCACACCATCCTGCTCACAAATTATTTACTTTTCTGCTTTCTGGAAGGTGTTACAGATTACTATAATCCCAAACAGCCAGGATGAGGGACAGCTTTTACCCCACAGCCATTTTCTGACTGAACACATAGCACTTTCCTCCACCTCACAGACTAAAACTCACACCTGCATCATTCACAAAATATCACTTACAAAGAAGCCCATGGCACAGACTGCAGATGTTTAAATACATATACCAATATTTTTTGCAAGCAAATGAGACTGTTGTATCATATATACCTGTTTCCCCCATCTCCTGAAGGCAACAAACATGTTATAATATTTATTTGCAATACTTTTTTACTGAGGCAACATGGTCTTTTTTGGGCAGTACATGTGGAAGATTTTTCACATCTCTGTAAAACATTCATACACTTTATCATGTGCATGATCCTGTTCCACTACTGTATATATTGTGCCCACCTTGCAGTAACTCATTCATTGTGGATATACTGGTTGTTTCAAAATTTTGTACTGTTTTAACTTTATACCTTTGAGTATTTCTAATTGGGCAACTGCTTGAATGTCTCAAAGGACTTTTAAATCTCATTATGCCTTTTACAGTGACAATACAAAGTCAGACAAAAAAGATTTTCCATTGCCTTTCTCTTTCCTCTGAAAAGTTTCACATCAGTTCAAGGACTGTGTGCAGATGTAATATTTTTTTAAACATCTTAAAAATGTTGAGTGTGAAAACTGCCAGAAATGTGTCATTGTTCTTTAAAAAAACTTTCAACACAGACCCTCGGAGAGGATGACAGAAATACGAAACGTTGAATCTTGCCAAGTGATTTTCAAGTTCAAGTTTCCAACATTCTTTTGACAAGACTGTTCTATTTTATCATTTGAGTATCTTTTTTTAAACGTTTAAAGGGATAGTCTGGTTGTTTTTGAAGTGTCAGCCACATCAGCCATACAGCATGGACTTTGAAGGAAAGGGTTGGACTATAGATTAGCCAAATAAGGATCAATTTCTTTACTTCTTTATTTTTAATGTCCATCGTTTTAGGCAAAGTAATTTTAAGGAATATAGCTATTTTCTCCTGTAGACCTGGCAACACAGGTTTATTCCCCTATTTTTCTGAAAATCAGTTTAATTTGGATGTTGTGTTTTCAGGGGGAGAGAGCACAGAATTTATTTTTTCAGGAAAACTTACCAACCCAACTAATGAAGGCAACGATCAGTCAGTCAGAAGCAGAGTGCAGGCCATCCTGCTGGGTCACCGAAGTGTTTAAAGCTAAAAGCTTTTATTCTCATATAAAGATTGATTAACATTTTTCTAAGATTTCTAAACTTTCTTTCTTAAATTCAACATAGCAATCAGTAAATAATATCGTCATTTGAAAAAAAAAACACTTTTTTATCAGCGGTGGCGATCATATTGAACTTTATTAGCTGAATTAGTGATTTGTTACTTATCTGTTAACCCTTCCTTATCTCACCTTTATTGATAACTAAAAGTGTAGATAAAAGGTAATTAACTCATCATTCAGACTGTTCAGCTCTTCTATGTGTAACCGATCTTTTATTTATTTATTTTTCTACAAGGGTTTTTGATTTTAACTCTCCACCTGAATTTCAGGTACATACTCGTCACACGCTGTTGCAGCGTAGCAGCATATTTCCACCCACTTTCCAAATGCACTTTCTGCATAGATTGATGGATCTATAGCCAGTGGGAAATATAAGAAGAGCCTTCTGGGCTTAAAAGAAAACTGAATGTGGAAAAGTATTTTTACCAGCAGAGACTCGAGCATTCTGACAGACAACTCATAAATGTCATTTAAAATATTTGAAATAAATTTATATTAAAATTATTTGCAAAACATTCAAATTAAATTTCATGAAATGTGTTTATTTGTTCTATAATACATTTTTTAATTGGGAAAGGAACAAGTTTGCTACTTTTTAAACCAATATTTTACTTTGTTAAACTTTAGCGACAACAAAAAAAATAATAATTTAAAGATAAAATAAAATATAAGATGAATGTTTTGTCTTACTGTTAACAAGCCAGTTAAAAAAAATAAATAAATAAAAAAAATATATATATATATATTTTGTTTTTTTTATTTTTTTGGGGGGGGGGGGGGTTGGGTTCTGTTTATTGCATTTATGATTCAATGCAATAAAAATAAACAAATTTAAAAGGTAACGGATCGTTGTAAAACTTGGTTTATTTACATAAGGACTTTAATTGCTGGATGTCTGGCCCCTGAGCGGCTGGCTTTCAGAAACTGTGGCCCGCTGAGCAGTTGAATAGTCCTGGTGTAGATGTTTTGATTTTAGTTTCAGGCATGTATGTAGTGCTTCAAAATGTATGTTAGCAAAATATCTTGTTTCTGTCCGTAGAGTTGACACATTGTCCAGTTTTAAGATTGAGCCAAAGACTTTCCTTTTTGATAAATCCTATAATTAGGGTTGGCTTGTTATGCTGCTATACTATTGAAGACAAATTGGCCTAATTTCCTTAAATGAATTGTTAAAACTGAATAGTTTTCATTTGATACTATTTCTATCTAAACATGTGATTCTGACCTGCCATTGTGTATCTGTTCCTCTCAAACCCAGCCGAAAGCAGATGGTCGCTTGTCCTCAGCCTATTTCTGCTAAAGGTTTCTCATGAGGGAGTTTTTCCTTTCCACAGTCGCCTTCATGCTTACTCAAGACGAGCGTTCTACGATGGAGTTAAATTCAAAGCAGTCTCCTCCTCAGATAAATAATGTTAAATTATTTTTTATTTTATATACAGTAGTCCCTCGTTTATTGCAGGGGATCTGTACCCTGAAGACCCACGATAAGTGAAAAACCGCAAAGTAGGAATAGTAGTACAAGTAGTAGTTTATTATATATATATATATATATATA
>NC_056498.1:52191218-52196729 GCF_014905685.2 Nematolebias whitei
AATCATATCTCGCACTGTGTCCTAGATGGGACACAGTGTGAAAGTTGCAACAACAAAACAAACTCTGTATCTCTTTATCTCTCTGTAAATGCACTCATTTCTTGTGGCACCGTCCATCAATATGATCAGAGAGGAAATGGAGGTTCTGATGTAATTTGCAGTTTTGCTGGCCGGGTCATGCAGTGGCATAGCTCTGCTGGCCAATCAACGGCTGCTTTCTGCTTACGTCAGAATGGACACCTTGGAGCAGTCTGCGGAGAACCTCAAACAAGGTGGTCCCATAAACTGGGATGAGTGGTGTGGGTACCAGCAGTGGGCAGGCCCTTAACTGGGGCAGTGTGGTGCGCAACAGATGAGAGTTGAGACCGTGGCAAAGCGCCATTAGTGCAGACAACTCGTGACACTTCATTAACTTTGAAGTCAAGAAAAATAAGATTTTTTTTTTTTTGACATGGAGCTAGCAACAAAAAGAGTTCAATGAGGCTGATCAAACTCTTGTTGAACTTGCAGCCAGGAAAATATGTCAGGAGCCTGACTTGAGTTTTTCTGAACTATAATGTTAATGTGGGCAGTACGACAGTTTAGTGGTTATCACACTCCTGGGTTCTATCTCTGGTTTGGTGCATGTTCTCCTTGAGTTTGCATTGGTTTCCTCCAGTTACTCCGGTTTCCTCCCACAGTCCAGAATTACACATCTGGTCGGCCTTCAGGCCCAGGCATACCTTGCGAAAAAGATCCATGAGGTTTGTCTGATTAAAAAAAGGTTAATAAATAAATATGTTTTTTCCTCTGTGCAGGATGTGCTGGATTTGGAGAGGAGTCTAGGTGGAGTTTTGATAGAAGATCCCAAACCACTGCTCTTCAAAGACAGTTACCACAATCTCCGCCTGTCCATCCACGACATTCCTCACACCTACTGGAGAAGCAAACTTCTGGCCAAGTACCAGGTGGCTAAATACATCAAACTGTACATCTATAATATGTGTACATGCGTTCATGAGGCAGATCTGAACTTTGGTCCTGGCTGTTCACGTGCACAAATTGTTTCTGTAGGAATAAAACATAAAGAGTAAAAGTTGTTCTAAAATATATTTGGGGTTCTCTCTGTGAATATTGCCTTCATAACATCTACAGCAGCTGTTTTTGCTTGGCTGTACTGTTTACGTTCTGACCCTGTTCTGAAAAACCAAAGGGGATCTGATGGCTCTAATTTAAGACTGTGCTTTGGAAATAAATCTGAGGAAACTCTAATGAAACTGTCACACCGTGCTGCCGAAAACAAAAGTATAGAAACGTTTGTTTTAGCTTTTTGTCTTTTTGCGTCAGGAGATCCCCTTCTATCACATCTGGAGTGGCAGTCAGAGACCTTTGCACTGCACCTTCAGCCTGGAGAGAGCCAGCCTGGCCGTGTCGCAGCTCGCCTGCAAGATCTGTGTCCGACAGGTGGAAGGGGAGGGACAGATATTCCAGCTGCACACAGACATCCAGGAGGTAATGGGGACAACTATTTTTTGCACAAACACACACAGAAAGCTGCAGTGAAGCTCACCTCTGCTCCATTTTTCTCTGTGAAACCAGACTCTCCCGCCGCACTCGCCACTCCCCTCAGGAACCTCCTGCATACCTTCTTCTCAGCTGGGACCTTATGCCTTTCGCCTACCTGACTCCATCCGCCAGAAGATCTGTGCCAGTTTGGATGCTCCCAGTGCTCGAGGCTGTGACTGGAGGCTACTGGCTCGCAGTCTGGGCTTTGACAGGTCCGCCTCCTCTCACCTGTAAAAGGGAAAGCCTGGTCATTTACAAAGTGTTGTTCTGTCAAATAGTGATCAAGATTGAAGAGATGTACTAATATTTATACCAGTACTGGGTACAGTAGTCGTACCCTGAAGACGTGCAATAAGTGAAAAACTGCAAAGTATGAATAGTAGTACAAGTAGTAATAGCTTATTTTAATATATATATGTAAAGGCGTTTTAAACTCTTCCCACACTCTTGCAATATTCTAAACAATGTTTCTAAACTCTAAACGCTCTTAAAGAGTACAGAATGTCATAATTTCAGCTTCCTGCCTCCTCTGCTCTTTGGCACCTGCAAGCACTCTTGGCCACTCCCACTTCTCCACTCTTAACTGTGAACAGCTGATCAGCTGCAGCAGGAAGTTTATCCTGCAGTATGGGCTGCACAAATATGCAGCAGGTGCTAAATAATTTTAAATAATTCATTTTAAATTAAAAAATCCATGCCGATCGTGCAGCTCATCCATCAATCAGTCAGTTGTGTGTCATGTCCAATCTTATTTTGAAAAGCGATAGAGCGAGTCCGCGATAAACGAACCGCGAAGTAGCGAAGAACTACTGTATATGAATGTTTCTGTTCGGTGCCCTGAGATGACTTCTGTTGTTGTGACTTGGCGCGATATAAATAAATTAAATTGAATTGAATAGCTTTTAATGCAACTCTCAGAAAGTAATCAGTGGATGGCCATTTATGACTGACTATTAAAGTCATTCTATATCAAGATGGCCACCTCAGCCAATTGACCTTTGCAGCCACTAGAATGGCTCAGTCTGACAGTTTTTCATATATTGAACTAAATTCTGGTCTGGTTTGGTCAAATTTTGATTAAAGATTTATATTTCTCAAGAGGATCTTTGTGTAAAACTTTGGCATGAACGGTGGTGGCAACATGCAGCCCTTCAAAAACTCCTGGGCCTCTAATGTTCTGTTTTGTGCTGTGAGACCTTATTTTAATTTGCTGAGCTTTTCCCCATGTTCTCCTTTCCAGTGTTGATCTTCCTCCTCCTTCCTTCCCTCGAGCACTTTTCACTCACAATTATCTCGCTGACCTTGTCGCTAATTACCCTAATTCTTTTTTTTTTCTGATGTTCTACTTACTAAGTCTTTTTTATGTTACACAACTTGTTTCCCTTTTTTTTTACCATTTCAGGTTTAGAATTTTTGCCTTTCTTCTTACTCCATAGAAATATGGAGTGGATTTGCAAACACATGCATAACTTTAATGCAGAAGAGGTAGATTTGTGCACATAACAAAACAATAAGAAACACATTTTCTTTGCTTTTGTTAGATTTTTCAACTTAAATGGTTTTGACTGAGTGATAGTTTCTAAGCAAAACGCTACATTTTGGCAGGAATGATTTTAAACTGCAGATTAAAATCCACTTGGTGAAACAAAAACAAACAAGATGGTGAAATTTGAATTACCCTATTTTCCAGCGTACTTGTCGCACCGCCCTATAAGTCGCATCAGTCCATATTTGTCTAATAAAGTGGAAAAATCCATAAATATGTTGCTTTGCCGTATACGTCCCATTTATTTAACAAGAAAAGCACATAAACAATTATTTGTTTGCTCAAAATTATAGCAAAGGTGTGTAATGTTTGCTTAATAAATGCAATTTAATTGTCAAATCAGCTGCATTTCAAAAATAGTTTCGCTGCTGAGTTGCTCCTGTGAGCGCGCAGACAGGGAGGAGAAAAAAGAGGAACGCTACTCGTTTACTCGAAATTTAACAAGCAAAGCACCTAAACAGTTATTTGTTTGCTCAAAATTATAGCAAAGGTGTGTCTCAGTTGACCTTAATAAATGCACTTTAATAGTCAAATTAGCTACATTTCACCGGGGCAGTGCAGCTGTTTTGACGGTTCCAAGCAGCGAGCAGAATGAAGGTGGGGAGGCTATGGCAGGTCGATTGAGTCATTAATAGCTGGTGAAGATTCTCAGTCATCCAGGACATGGTAAATTCAAAAAGGTTCAAGAAAAAAAAACAAGAAAGTATAAAGTAAAATAAATAAAGTCCAGTTGTTTTAGTCTTGAACATTTTTGAATTTGTCATTATAGCCACGTTTACCTATTACATGATACAACAGCATATCATATACTGTTTCTACTCTGCTGCCATCAAGTGGCTGAAAGTGGTACAGCTAATCACAATTCAGTCAGAACGAATGAAAACGGTTATATCACAGCCAAAAAATGATTTATAAATATGAGGAACAAAAATCCATAAATAAGTCGCAGGGCATGTAAATTATGCAAAAAACTGTGACGTATAGGCCGAAAAATACGGTAATTCAAAACTCATTCATCCTAAGGAATAGGTAGTGCAACTTTCTGATGTATTTTTGACTGTTTTTTGTTATTTCAGCAGATTTGCACTTATTTCATTATTTGGTTAAATGGGTAGAAATATGTGAAATATTAAAATCATCCACTGAGGCTAATTTGATATTGAAAAGACGTTGCACATGTGTTTTCCTGTCATGTAGCCATGAAATGGTTAAAAGCTCCTGTCATCCTTAATGCCTGCTCTGTTTCTTTTCAGTTTTTTTTCCATCGAGACTGATGGAACAATGTGTTTAAATCGACATGGTTGTGAAAAAGACTTCACTGTCAAATGCTTCTCGGGGAAAGATCTCGTGACAAAGACGAATAAAGACAAATTACTCATAACCTCTGACTAAAGGGAAATGGATGTTCATAAGGAGCAGCTACAGAAAAACACCTGGCTGTAACTGTTTGATTAACTCGATCATAAAACATTGAAACAAAGATGAGGTGCGGAGAACGAGTGTGAACAGTCCTTGACAAACAGCAGGAATTCAGTGCCGCAGCAAGAATTGCGGCAGAAGTCGGTGACACCAGCTGAAACCCAGAGGAAGCATCCTGCTGCTGGAGGTTTAACTGCAGTCCCATGTCCCTGTGGAAACATCTCTGTTCTCACTCAGAAAAAGAGGTGTGATAGTTGTTAGTGTGCCTGAAACAGCTGTAAAGTGAGAAGTATAAAATAAATTGTGGTTTTCCTAACGAGATGGGAAGTGCTGCAGTAAAGACTGATATGGGGTTTGTTTTCTTGTAGGAAAAAGGAAGCATTTCAAGTCTGGTAACATTAGTCTAGTAAACCAAATCCCCATAAGGAGACAGAAAACTGCAGTCAATTTAGGTGGGCGTTAGCTGCTTGTATTGCGTCAATACCTAACCACTTTCTGTCCGTTCTCGTAGGAGAAACAAGCTTTGCAAACAGTAAATTGCTGCTGAGCTCAGGCTTTGTGGCACTTTTTCTCTCCCTCCTCTTCAGCTCTGTGCGGTGAGATAATGCATGATGTTTTTCTAGCATAATTTGCCGGGATTGGACTCATCTCAATAATGAATGCAATTACAGGTTCCCCCTGTTACGCCTAACATCCTGATCAACCCATTACTGTAGTGCCAGGCTGTTTCATGGTCCTTTTGGGGAGCTGCATGTGTTCGGCTGCAGCACGGCTCAAGAAAATTAATTCGGCTGATTTACGCAGAGAGGGCAACTGTTAACCTGCTGTTATATCTGAATTGATGAATACGTTCAAATAAAGAGCTTTCAGTGAGCAGCAAAACGAACCACTTTCTTGTGTCTTTGCTCAGAAAAAGGTGCAGCTTTTCTTTAGAGAATCATTTCAATAAATGGAAATGAGCAAAACAGTCCCCTTCCTTCACTGTGCTGTTCTCTAATTAC
>NC_056498.1:52196829-52211013 GCF_014905685.2 Nematolebias whitei
TATATATTATATTAAGTTTAGAGACTTAATTGTTTTTTTTTGTAGCATTGGCTGTATGTACAAAGAGGTGCCTTTCAAATGTTTAGAACCTTTTTTTTTGGTAGAAATCACTTTTTAAAGTGAAGCAAAATTTCACCCACTATTCAGTAAAAAATCAAAAATACCCTAAACTTTAAGGTATTCCATGAAGGAATGCATATCGCCTTTTATGCCAGAGTTTTAGATTAAGATTATCCTCTAATAAGAAATGGAAAAGTTGGATTTCTTTCCAGCGAGTCCTGGGTCTTATCTTAGGCCTCCTACTAGTGGAACATACACATAAAGCCTCTAAAGGGAGGCGTCCAGCATGACTGAACCACTTTAACTCACTCCTTTCGATGCAGAGAAGCAGCAGCTCTACTGTGAGCTCTCCTTGGATGATGGAGCTCCTCACCCTTTCTTTAAGGCTGAGCCCGGTCACCCTGTGAAGGAAGCTCATTTCAGCCGCTTGTATCCAGGATCTCGTTCTTTCAGTCATGATCCAAACCTCTTGACCATTGGTGAGGTCCCCTCTGCAGAGTGGCCACCTTAACGTGATGGAGGGGGAATGACAGGATTCCACCTTCATGTGGACCCACCACCTGCGGGAAGGACTGTAAAAGTCGAATGCTGTGGATCATGGGTGACGGGTGAGGAAGGGTCCCTGGCCATCCGGATTCCTGTTTAAAAGTTGTTTATTACATAAAAAAATAGAGTGTTAGAAACCAATCAAGTCTCCCATACGAACTTATTATTGAACAGATTTTAGTTGGTTTTAATCTTCACAAAAGCCAAAGTTTTCAGAATGTACGTCTAGGATTTTAAAGAGCTTCTGCTCCAGCTTCTTCTTGGCAGAACTCGGTGACTTCCTGGAATCTGCGCTGCCGTCTGACAAGACTCCAGAGGGATCATTAGAGAATAGTCTTCTGCAATCCAGTTAAATCAGAGTTAATATCACTTGGGCTCAAAACTCAATGTCTTGCTGGAAAAAAAAAACCCTAGCTTATCTGAAAATCTGTAATTGATTGTAATTAACTTGAGATACAAAATGTCACACTCCCCACACGCACATTAACACACCACATTATGAGACAAGAACGACGGAGACAATCAAAGCAGAGTCCGTTTAATGGAGCGCCTTCTTGCCTCAAACAATTTTCATTACATAAATATAAAAAGTACAATCGTTTGTATAAATGTGCAACTTGCAAACTGAATTCATTTGCATACATTAGCTGGATATTACAACACGATGCAAGCAGCATGAGACACACGCAGAGGTACGGGAAATATGTTGATGCGAACAGCGTCTCAGGTCAACGCACGTGTGGATGACAGGTACACGAAGCAGCCTCTAAATCGAGAGTGTGGCTCCAAATCATCTGCCTCCTTCACCAAACAAACAAAATAAATCAACGACAGCCAGACTTGTCCTCAGATTTGTAGAAAATGCCAAAATTGTGACTATTTTTGAAGTTTCAAGTGAGGGACTAATATAATAATTATTCAAACGCCACCCAGGGTTTTTACTTTTATGGAGGCCGAGATGGGGTAGAGGCAGGGCTACCAACTCGGGCTCGATCCCCAGTCATTGCACATGTGGTGTCTCTGAGCAGCACACCCTATCCCCAAATGCTCCCTGGGCGCTCCCAATAGCTGCCCACTGCACCACCCTGTGGTGGATGGGTTACATGCAGAGAGCCAATTTCACCATTGTATGGGAACATACAATGATGACAATACATGACAAATTATTATAGTAATAACAATAATGTAATTATTATTACATTATTATTACTGTTTCTATGTATTTTAGTCAAATAATTCAAATATGAAACGGAAAAGGGAAAAGACAAAGGAAAAGGGAAGTCCATTCAATTGCCCTTCTTTCCTCAATTCTAGGATTTTACACATCAGGACGTGATGAAAATGATTTGTTTCTAAAACAATCAAAATATAACCTCAAGTGTAGAAAATCTCACAACAAATTCCACCATGTCATCTAATAAAGAAAAAACTAAGATAAAATACAAAGGCAGTGGGTGTAAAAATTTAAGAATTTATAGATTTTAGAGCCAAATGGAAATTTGGATTATCAACAAATTTTGGAAATGTCAGCAGCTGTTTCAGCTGTCTGAAATGTGTGTGCGGGGGCTTGGCAACACTCAGACTCTGTGCGAACTATCTGTGGGCCTGTATCAGAGCTGAGCAGGCAGGACTGTGGAACTTTGTGGCAATGTTCACAGACGGTTGGAAGGAAGAGATCTTGGAGAAGTTGTAAGCCTGACTTTGGTGTAAGTAATCACAATTTGGAGTCATCATGAGATGTACTGGCGAGACTGTAAAGGCAGATGCAGAAATTAACGAGCTTGGCCTGACCCAAAATAATGTTTAAATCTGAATCTGGATTTGGCTTTGGAAGGCGGACTATCTCAAATTTTCCTTGGATGCTATGGAAACAAGATGCTCTGAATGAAATTTCCCTTTGGGACCAATAAAATATATTTATTTACTGATTGATTTGTTTGTAGACTAGCTGTTTTGGAGTATTGTCTTATTGCATCATCACCCAGTTTAGTCAAAATTTTAGCTGTCTGACAGGTCTTGCATTTGAGTCAAGGACTTTTTGGTCAACAGAGAAGTTAATGGTCAACTCTTCAACTGCAAAGAGCCTAGGCTGCAAAACAAGCCCAAATCATTGCTCTACCACCACTGTGCTTGACAGTTGACATGAAGTGTTCACTGATATTCTGTTATTTACCAAACATGGCCTTGTGCATTATGGGTAAATATCTCGGTTTCGTGTCCAAAGGACATTGTCCTAGAAGTCCTGCGATTCCTTCAAATTAAACTTTGCAACCCTCAGGGTGAATCTGCCATGATGTCGACTCATGTAAGCAACATCTGCTTCTCTAATGTCATTGCTGATGTCTTTTTTCCCCTTGGTATTGTTTTAACACACAGCTGTCGGCTCCAGAGCAGCAATCTGAAATTTTTTTTTAAAAAAATCCTGCTTTTATAGAGATGATGAGACATATTAATGATCAGTTAGTTAAACATTTGATCAGCAGCACCTGGCTGCCTCTTTCATTCTCAAATTCATGAAGCGGTGCGGGTGAACTTGCTGCCTCATGGATTTTTATATGATAAATAAATAATGACATAGTCAGTTTTTTATGGGGTTTAGTACACTCAAGGTTGGCTTTAAATAAATGTAGATGGTAAAGACCAGATCATTATGACTTAATACATAAAATCTAGATTTAAGAGAGGGTGGACATTTTTTCCCCATGATTGTTTTTATAATTTAACAGTTGCAAATGAAGAGTTCATGCTCTCTTCCTTTGCGGAAAGCAGAGAGCAAAGTGTTAGGCATCACACTGTGATTAAGGAGAAATATGCTAAGTAAAAGATAACTGCCACTGGAGCATCTACCGCATCAACAGATTATACGCTACAGCTTCAGTCTTTTTATTTATTTATTGAACAAATTGTTTTATTATCGGCTGTGCCATGGAAGCATGACATTTTAATGAAGTGCTGCTGCCTACAGAGCAGCGTGAACACAGTGTTTACGGAAAATAAACACTGTCAGTGGTAATTTCAACAAGTCAAGCTTGAATTAACACCGACAACTTTAGTGCCCCTCATGCAGCACGGGGATCCGAGTCTGCTTTGTTCACCAGCACTCAGCGCAAGTAGTTCGTCTTCTTTTGCACCATTTTAGTGCAATATTCACTTTGATATGGATATGAAAAAAATAATTGCACAAGAAAGACAAATGTATTCATATAGCTACTATTTAACCTTCCTACTATGTTAGGGTCCGTAGTGACCCATTTTAAATTTTAAATCATGATACTGTCTTTTAAATATTTTTTTTTGCATCAAGGCTTTTTGACTTTGTCTGGAACCTTTATTTAAATAAAAAAAATATATATTTTTTTTCACTAAATTTATTTTTTATTTTTTATAGAACAACACGCACTTGCCGCGCTGGGGTCATTTGTGACCCAGTTATGGTATAAGACTATCAACCAATAATCAGTGTCAAAACTGAAATCATAAACACACTGTGACCTCACTAACTTTGTCATACATATGTTAGGGCCTTCTGTTTTTACCTGTTTGTCTACTTCACTGACCAAAACATCCCCATTTATCCGTACTACTTTTATTGATAAGTCCCTCATACTCTGCTCCCAAAAACTGAAAAAGTTCATCCAGCTGTAGATGCAGAGACATGTTGAGGCATGCCCATGTAGAGATGAGCCTACCTGGATAGCCATGCCCATCTTGATAGGCAGACCTAGATAGACACACCCACCTGGGTGTGTCTCTACATGGGCATGTAGAGACATGTAGAAACAGACACTCCATTTTACCTAGAGCTTGGCTGCATACCAAAATGAAGAGAAGATTCACAGTACAAGACGCTCTAGATCACATCCTTGCTGAAAATGATGCAGAGGACACACCTAGTGACACAGATGAGCCAGTTTCTGAGGAGGACGATGCTATTGAATATGAATCAGAGTACACAGACTCGTCGGATGAGGAGGGCACAGGTGCTGAAGCTGCTCCTGTAACTGAAACCTATAAATCCAAAAACTTGGAGTGCGATTCCTCCTGTTTCACGTGGCAGGGAAGCTGCTGAAAATGTTATGAAGATGACCCCTGGGATTACAAGGTTTGCTGTGACACGAGTAAGTGACATCAAGACATGCTTTGATTTGTTTATGCCATTGTCACTAAAGAAAGTCATCATTGCTATGACAAACTTCGAAGGGAAAAAAGTTCACGGTGACACTTGGAAGGACATTGATGAGGAGTGCCTGGATGCTTTTATTGGTGTTCTTCTTCTCGCTGGCGTGTACAGATCCAGCAATGAGGCCCTTACTAGTCTCTGGGATGTGTCCACAGGCAGGAGTATTTTCTGCGCAACAATGTCACTTCAGACCTTTCAAATTATCTCAAGAGTCCTCAGATTTGACAACAGAGATACTAGAGCACGGTCTGACAAGCTTGCTCCCATCAAAGACGTCTGGGATAGATGGGTGAAGCTCCTTCCACTGATGTTCAACCCAGGACCAGAGGTGACAGTGGATGAGCGTCTTCTCCCTTTCCGTGGAAAATGCCCCTTCCGGCAATACATGCCCAGTAAGCCAGGCAAATATGGCATAAAAATCTGGGCAGCCTGTGATGCGAAAACCAGCTATGCCTGGAATCTACAGATTTACACAGGCAAACTTGCAGCTGGCATCCCTGAGAAGAATCAAGGAAAACGGGTAATCCTTAAAATAAATAAATATACATGGGTCAAAACTTACCCTTAACACTATAAATGTTACTATGGTTAATAATATTAAAATAACAAAATAATAAGACAAATTTATTTTAGAGATGTGTTCTAATACTTCTTAAAAAAACACTGTTTTGAGGGCATTTTTTGGCTGATTTAAGACGGGTCACAACTGACCCGTTCACATCATAAGTGCGTGCGGGATCTCGCCCCGCTAGGAAGGTTAAGAAACAAGTCTGCTGTTAAATCAATAAGTGGACCAGCTGCTTCTTCTTACAGAAGAAAAGAACAGTGAGGCTGTAAAAACCATTGCAATCAATGGAGATCAATTTTGCAAAATGCAAACGAGTTATACAGTCAAACACAATATTTCTAATAATGATTGAAAATCAAACATGGCTGTTGTAAGGTTTAAAGATTTAAAGCCACACATGCATTTTTATGTGACCAAACGTTACTTTACATACAATAATTCAGTGTCTTAAAAGCTCGATGTGTTTCTGGCTAAAAGAAGATACCCCTTTAAATATTATGTTAAATCAAATAACTTCTGGGAGATGTGGCTCATCTTTAATAAAACAATGAAAAGTTTTAGTTCAGATCTTTTAAAGTGGGGTTATGTGGAAAGATTTTGAATAATTAATATCTTACATGTTGTATATAATGTTTAATTCAATTCAGTTTATTTATATGGTGCCAAGTCACAACAGAAGTGATCTCAGGGCACTGAACAGAAACACTCACATACAATAAAAATAAAAACCAATTGGTAAAAGTTATGGTCTAAGGAAGCCAGCAGATTCCGATGAATTTTCACTTCATCACAGTCTCCCATCTTGAGCAAGCACAAAGGTGACAGTGGAAAGGAAAAACTCCCTTTTAACAGGAAGAAACCTCCAGCAGAACCAGGCTCAGGACAAGAGGTCATCTGCTTCAACCGGCCCAGGTTAATCTGATGGACTGACAAGCTAACTGAGAGAGGCTTTCTAATAACAACTACACTCTTAACACTTTCTTAACTGTTCATGCAAAGTTTGAAAACTCTAAATTGTTGTCAATTTAGAGTTCTTAAAGTTTGGACCAAATGACATGTCAGTCCATACCACACATTATATGCAATGATAAGATTCAAAGAAGTATGTTTAACTTTTATTATAAAAGTGGAGTGGCCCTTTAAGAGTGCAGAGAGAGACAGAAGGTGCAGGAGGAGAGTCCAAACTGTAAACTGTTCAACTACGGCACAGCCTGAGATTTGCTTCTGTTTATTTTTAATCTGCTTTGTTGGTGTGACTGATCTTATTGTTTTAACTATTTTTACTCTTTGCTTTATGCTTTTTAATGTTCTTTGATTTTACGTGTATAGCACTTTGACGCAGCTGCGGTTGCTTTAAAGTATATTATATATATAAAGGTGAGTAAGGTGACATCGGAAAAATATCTCCTACATATACATATACATACACATATATATATATATAATTTTTTTTCTTTCAGCTGCTCCCTTCTTCAGGGGTCGCCACAGCAATCTAACACACAAAGACTCAGCAATTATTTTTACACCAGATGCCCTTCCTGACTCCAGTTAGGAACCTGGAACAAGCCTCCACAAGTGAGACAGCATCGCAGGTGACTAATGCTACAAAATAGCATTTAACACATTTTATTTAATGTTACTGGATATATGTCACCAGCTCTTACAGCTGTTACACAATTTTTGTAGCAAATAAGCCAAAATAAGAGGGCTATGTTCTGACAAAGTAAAGTATATTAAAAATATCGGCATATCAGAAATCAGCCAAAAATCCAATATCGTACATCCCTACTAGTTTAGTTTAGTAGTTCTGCTTGGACTAGACATTAGCTGATGATTTCAGTCGGAATAAAATTTTATTTTTTTAAACTTATGTCCCCACTTAAAATAATCTGAACTATTTCTTAAAGATGCAAAACTTGTACTCTATAGTATGCGTTTGTTCATTTTTTGTAGTGCACTTTTGATGCACAAATATATGCAAACACTTGTAATCCTTGTAGAACGTAAAGTTAAGGGTAAAGAGCAGCTGGTATTAGAGCTGTCCAAAAGTCCTGAAACCTCCAGCACTCTAAACTAAAACCTCAGAGGGAAAGGTGAAGTTTCATCCAGAGCATCATTTAGGATTGATTATTCTAGCGAGATGTGAGACGTCCACCCCCGTTCAACCCCCGGAGACAATTTAGAGCTGGGAAACTCTTTCTGTATTCAATATGCCATTTGGTAAAGCATGCTCACTTTTCTTTTCACTCCTTTTTTTTTTTCTCTCATGTTTGCAAAGTCATTTCCAGTGAGCGAGAAAACCGTGAATCTTCTGCGAGCTTCAACATATGTTTGGGAAATTTATAGGACTGAATCTTGAGAAGAACTTGATAACAAGACTTTTCCCATCAAAAACATAATATAAGGAACCAATCTTCTTATTTGAACCTGCAGAAATATCAAACTGCTCGGCAAAATCTGAAGAAGCTGTGCTATGTTTGTGTCTCCCGTGTGCATATTTTTGTAGATCAACACTGAACGCCACATCTCCTCCGTCGCTGCAGACACGTGACAAAGAGGCTTTTCCAGTCATCCACGTGTAGATACTTGAAAGCTATGTGTAGAAAAATAGACTTTTAGGAGTACTCTGTTTTATTTACAGCTATGGCTTTACCATAATGGCATGCAGAAAAAATAAAAATAAAAACAAAGACAGGCCTGAAGATTTAACTACCTGAGTCATCTTCTCTATTCCTCTTGCCGAGACTACAAGGGGTAAGGGAAAATTTTCAGCTGTATGCACTAAAATAGCTCCAGTTTTAATCAACACCTTACTGTAAAAAGTCGTTTTTAAGACATTCCATTGTTTTTTTTACATTTTTATGTACATTTCTAACATGTCCATTATTCACAGTGTAAGAGTGGTGAGCGTGAGGAAGGAGCAAAGATCTGCACGGGAAAGGAAGCAGGAGGGTTTTTTTTTTTATTTGCTGCAGTGCATTTAAAGTGAAATGACAAGGAAATAGAAAAGAGTGGGTTGGAGAGTGAGGGGATGGGGCTGGGGACATAGATGCTGAAGATGGATGGCTGCAGCCGATGAACCCTTGGCCGTTATTTTGCAATGCACATGAATTTGGATCTAAAGCGGGCCGATTAATGCCACCACCACTTCCCACTCCTGTTGCTATCAGCTCCCCTCACTGGTCTGCCTCCTTCATCACTGTCATCAGGACAGTTTAAGTACCAACTTCTCCTGAGTCGTGATGTTCACACGCACCAAACGGCATCACATGGCTTTAAAAATCATTAAAGAAAGAGCAGCCAGCGATAACAACATTGATCGTTCAGCCCGACAGGAGAGAACTATGTTGTTCCTGTTTGGTACACATAAACTTCACCTTTGAAGTGAAATAAAAAAAAATGATTTAGCTTTTACAAACAAAAAATATATAATAACGAGTCAGTGCAAGAGAGAAAATAAATCATTCAAGGATTAAATTTTCTTTAGATTGCTTCCTTCAAATGGAATATTTAATATTAATGGGATAAACTATCACTGGCACGCAAACGTCTGGCCAATGCTGATCAAAGTTTCTAAAATTGTGAATAATTAGGATGTAAAAACTGACCTGATTATTAAAATAAGACATTTAACTAAACACAGTTATTTTAAAACCATACAAATTTATGAAAGTTATATTTTGTTGCACTCCAATGCAGCCATTTAGGCAAGCATTACAACCTTCAAGTAGTTTCGTTTGTTCGAAATAATTCTTTCGGTTCTTCTTTTCAGCATTTTCTTTGTGAAAATGTTAAATGCTGTTTGGCAAACGTTATACCTTTTATTTTATTTTCACATAAAATTGATTATAATTAGGAAAGTAAAAAACCTAAATGTATCTAAAGTTGTATTCTAATTTGTGCAATCATACATCCAGTAATTATTAGTTCATTTACTCTGCATCACATGCTGGAAGCAGGGTCAATCACTGACATATTTCAAAATAAAAGTCTAAATACTGGAACCTGGAAGTTGAAGCTTACAGCCCCCTGGATGGAAGTTTTAGTTAATTGTTTTTAAGGTGTAGACTTTTCTTGTTTAGCTGATTCATGTTCAAATGTTAATTTTTCTAATAAGTTAAGCTGTAATTAGTTACTTCATGCTTTTAAAAATGGTCATGTGACACAATGAGTGGAGGAGAAGGCGGGGCTTAAAGCTCTGGTGCATAGAGACTTGTTCCATCATGGCAGCTTGGGAAAAACTGGGTTCTGATGTTCTCATCAACACCAAAAGTTGGGGACGATTAGTGTAGTACTTTAACACATGTCTTTTGCATCATTTAAAACTCCTACAATATTATTTGTATAAATAATTTTGATTTAGGAATTTACGCACCACTTTTCACCCTCCAAACAAACTTTGGCTCACTACAGCCAAGGAACCCAAATTTATCTAGCCACGTTTATTTGATCTAATTTATATTTTAATTGTTTTAAATTGGCAGAGTTCAGATTTCATATATGCAGTTTTACAGAGCATCGTCTGAACCAACACTTCAAAAATGGCTGAATCCTGCAAAGAATTTTCTTTTGTTAGTCAAACACAAGTTTTCATTTGAGTAATTTTCTAAAATCACCATTCTTGGTTATATATATAATTTTTTTTTTTTCATATTTCAGTTTTACATTTACTTCTCCCATTAACTGTCATTTGAATTTAACTTTACCAACTAGCAAAACTGCTCTTTGAATAAGTTTTTGCATTTCCTTGTTGCCTGCTGCTCCTTGTTTGGCGTCAGATACCTGGAGGGCAGGTGCGTGGAGATAATGGCTCAGTCAAGAGGCAAGTTTGCCTTTTAGTGATTGTGAATGCAGCTTTGAAAAGTTACAAAACAACTGATACCTGGATGAAAATGTGTTGAGAGGTTAAAACATAAAAATTGTTTTTTTTTACTCTAATCTCTGTTCAAAATAGAGCTAATTAGTTTAGCTTTAAATCTGAACAAAAATGATATACTGTAATTTCCGGACTATAAGCCGCTAATTTTTAAGCATTGAACACCGCGGCTTATACGATGCTGCTGCTAATTTATGGATTTTTTTTAAAAACTGTTTTTTTTTACAGGCTAATGAGCTTCATGCCACCATAAACATTTAGCCTTGTACGTTTCTCTTGTGGGGTGGATCCTCCTGACTCAATGTGACTACCTGTATATATAAAGGTTTTTTTTTTTTTTATCTGAACAATGAAATTACCAAACAGGTCACAGTGAAGTTTTGGGGGGGGGGGGGGGGGTTAGGATTTTTGTTGAATTTAGCAATCAATGACTTCCTGGTAAGCTCCTGTATTTTCCTTTTTTACCTGTAGTGCTACTGGCACTGTTAAGAAAAAAACACTGTACGTATTTGTGTATGTCACCGGTACGTATTTAATTAAAAGTTTAAAATATCTTTCTGTGAAAATAACTCATGTTACAACATGGACACCTGCGGCTTATAGACAAGTGCGGCCTATATAAGTACAAAATAAGTTGTTTATTTTTAATTTAGTGGGCGTGGCTTATATTTGGGTGCGCTCAATAGTCCGGAAATTACAGTAGTCTTGATTTTATATGTTTACATTTGTTTTGACCAAACTTTTGCATACCATTGTAATTTATCTCCTTCTTTGACTTCTTCACTCATTTATAATTTATTCCATTTTGCAAAAATATTCTCTACACTCGGCATTCAGTGAGTAATTAAATCACTAATAGTGTTAATTTCCTTCAAAGACATTTACAAGCTTTCAAACCGAACAAAAAACAAGTCAAACGACGTCATTTTTCATACCCTTCAATGCAACATCTCTGGCCGTAAAAACATGGGCTGAGCTGATAAGTTGGCCAGTTTCTCTCTCCAAGAAATAGAATTTCATTCTTCGTTTTTGCTCTTTTCTGCTAGAGAGAGGAAATTACTCTTTGTGGCCTGTTATAGTAGCACAGGAAAACCGCCCTGGATGTCAACCCTTCTTAAATCAGTGACATCACGACTGTGCTCAGAAAGCCTGCTTCCCACAGTCGGACCCAGAACAGAAATCAATCACTTCAGAAAAGGAATGGGAGTGTGGGGGGGAATGGGTTTTGCAGACCCAAGGGAAGGTTTAGAGATGGTGCAAAATGCATGAGAGGAATAATGCATAGATTGGTGTGTGCTAAATCATTCAGCGATTATACTTGTTTTTATCAGCATTCAGTATGTACATTCAAATGAATGGGCCCAAATCCCAAGACGGTAAAAAGTGTGCCGTGTAATTCCCTTGGCTCCTTTCCAGCACAACGATTCAGTCATAAAAAATCTGATTTACTGAGAGCGTACAGCTAATGATGTCCTCTGCATTCAAACACTGATAATTCCAGGGACTCACAGCAGTTTGTTTTGTTTTGAGCTTTGAGGTTAATAAAAGTGATGTGTAGCCACCATGCTTATGTTTTTTTATCGACTCTGTGGTTCTCTCTCATGCCATCATCATGAAATCATTACTAAACTATTCACTACCATTTTCTGTGTTATCTCTGCGAGTTTTTACTTTCACTCAAAGGTATAAAAATGACATTTTCATGCATAAGTTACGCTGATAGTCCCTTTCAAAAGCCTCCAACAGCAGAGTTCTGAGTGAGAAAAGCTCCTATTCCTGTTTTCTGCCTCTCGGTCCCTTCTACCTAGAGTTACTCGTCTCTGCCAGCCTGTTGTTCATGATCCCAAGTGCCCCAACCCCCCCAGAGAAACCATTGCTGCGCGAACTGCCACAGACTGTCCTGGGGTAACCATTGGCTGACTCAGATAGCTGCTTCTGCATGATGGCTAGCGACACCTTGCTAGAGGCTGCCAGGTCTTTCATGGAGATCATTTCCCCCGATAGCCTCCGTCCCTCAGTGTCACTATCGCACGGCCCATCTGAGTCGGGCGACTGGCCAAACCGACCCTGGCGACCCCTGGAGCCTGGGCGGATGGCATTGCGTCTGCCCAGGAAGGCATTGGCCTTATTGCAACGCTGGCAAAACAAGCAGCTCATTTTCTCCAGCAGCCAGTTGAGCACCTGCTTAATGACGATGGATATGACGTTAAAGAGAGAGTAAATGCAACACACGCCCATTAGCATGAAAAAGAAGTTGGCCACCCTGTAGATGCTTTGGTATTCGTAAGCGGCACTCTGGCTGCTGACAAAGTCTCCAAAGCCGATGGTGCTGAATGTGACGAAACAGAAGTAGAGCGAATCCAAATAAGCCCACCCCTCCACGGGGCTGTACATGGCCGACGCGCAGCAGGAGATGGTGATGGCAGACAGTCCCAGAATCAGCATCACGTGGTACACGGAGGGCTTCCATCCTGGGAGAGAATAGGCAGAGAAGTCATGGCGGATTCCTGGCGGGAGCAGGCCGCTGTTCCTGATCCGCCGCTCCCTCACAGCCTTCATCACCACAGCCAGGAGGGTAATGATGCGCTCCAGGAAGAGGTTAAAGAAGAGGATCGTGGCAGCGCAGCCCAAAAGTCCGTAAAAGATAAGGAACACCTTGCCTGCAATTGTCACCGGTGTAGTCATCCCAAAACCTGCAGAGACAAGAGAGACATCACAGTTAGTCTCCTGAACGAGGTCAAAAAACAAACTCACCTACTGTGGATTTCTTAAGTGTCTTCGCAAGAAAATATGTCAAAGTAATAGGTGAAAATAAGACAATCTCAAGTTTAAATTAGGTTTATACACTTTGCTTTAACACATTTCTTTCTTAACATTTGTAAATGATAGAAAGCATGGCATTTATTACAACTAATTGGTCAGAAATAAAAAAACAACAACAGCCTTGAAATAAGACAAAACTGGCAATCATTGGAGGGAATGCTTATTGCTTTTTGCCTTGCATGCCAATATAAACATTTTTAGCAGGCTCTGTTAGCCCTCAGAGTATGTATTGTAGATGACTTTTACCTACTATTATGTTAAGTTGTTGCTCAGTATATGTAAAATCGACTGTTGTAGCCATTTTGTGTTAGATGTGGTCAGTTAGTTGTGATGACCATTGTGTAAATGCTGATTCAGCACATTATGACCATTGACAAGTCTTACAGTTACCATTTACACACAGCACTTCACAACCACCCACAGACTATTAAAAATCTAAATAGTTCAACAAACAGGTTTATTTAATATTCAATATTTTTGTGGAAAATAAAACCTTCTACTGCGTAGTGGCACAAATGAGCTTATTTAAACCCCCTGAATATTACATGTCCTGCCTCAGCTGTGTGATTTGATTCAGTTTACTTCGAGTGCTGAAACTGAGGAGGAGGCTTTAAATAAGGAGCAGAGGAAAAGATGTCTCTGCTTTTTGCTCGCTGCTGTAGAAGCAATCCCAAGTCTCCAGAAGAGTCAGGTGCAGCTGTCATGTTAATACGTGCTGAGCAGAGTCTGAGTGTGGGAAGGTTAAATATTCTCTCAGCAATTAAGCTGGCTCTCCTATTAAAGGAAAGCAATAAAACTAATAAAGACAAATGATTGGTTCTTTTTTTTTTATGACTTAAGAGGAGATAAGTTGCAAAACTGTCCCACGAACAGTTCTTTTTTTATTTACTTTTCTGCAAAAATCACAGGTTTATTATCACTTGCCTTTCATGGTTGTTGGTGATCATGTTGTTTCCTCTGTGTGTGTATTTCATTATTTCATTCACCTGTTAAAGTACAGTACGGATCTCTCGTTTATCGCGAGGGATCCGTAACTGAAGCCCCACGATCAGTGAAAAACCACAAAGTAGAGCTAATTTTACAAGTAGTAAGTAGTAGTTTATTTTAGTATATATGAAAATAATAAAGTAA
>NC_056498.1:52211123-52214408 GCF_014905685.2 Nematolebias whitei
ATATATATATATATATATATATATATATATATATATATATATGAAGGTGTTTTAAACCCTTACCACACTCTTGCGATGTTCTGAACAATGTTTGTAAACTCTAAACTGTCTAAAAGAGCACAGAATGTCATGCTTTTAGCTCTCTACCTCCTCTCAGCCACCTGCAAACGGTCTTGACCACGCCCACTTCCCCGCTCTACAGGAGAAACAGCTGATCAGCTGCAGCAGGAAGGAAGCTTATCCTGCAGTATGGGCTGCACAAAGATGCAGCAGGTGCTAAATATTTAAAAATAATTTATTTTACATAAAACTTCCATGGCGATCGTGCAGCTCATCCATCAATCAGCCAATTGTGTGTCATGTCCAGTCTTATTTTGAAAAACCGCAATACAGTCCGTGATAAACGAACCGTGAAGTAGAGAGGGACTACTGTAATCCCTTGCTATTTCGAGGTTCGACTTTTGTGGACTCGCTATATCGCAGTTTGTCAGTGCACATTAACATTTTTTTAATGTACAGGACACATGATTGTCAACTTTAATATTACTCACGTGATTGGGACAGTACTGGATTCTTGACAGTAGAGTAAAAAGTTAAGGAAAAAATAAAATACTTTGGACAGGCACCACCATTTTGTAGTTTTCTCTCAATAACGCTACACTATATTCCCGCTAATAACAACCACATTTCCCATAAGCCAACAGGGCCCCACCCAGAAGCCCCATTTCCTCCTGCTGAAATATGGGGGGACACACGCCGCCGTGGGTCTGGGATTCCATCCGGAGCCCATCCATCGAGACTTTTTTCATCCAGACTTGGACTCAGTCGACCACCTCCGGTTCGCCCCAGCCAACCGAAGGGCTGCCACTCCACACAAATGTGCATCAACGCTCAAGGCTGCACTGAACCAGACCAGAACCGGACCCTCAGACGCAGCGGTGAACCTGAGAGATCCTAGTTGGTCCACGAGGACCTCCGAGCAGGGACGCGCTGGTACGTAAAATTTAGAAGCTACAGTACTGTACATATAAGTATGTTGTTAGAATTAGCAGGTTTAAGAGTTTAGAAAATTGATTGTGGGCTTTGTCGCTGCAGGGTACGTCTGCAGAAAAAGCACCAAGTCCGACCAGAACAGAGTCGGACCGGAACTGAGAGCCGCTCCTGTTCTGCAGAGCCTGGTGAGTAAAATTTAATTACATATGTGTTATTAAATGACAAGAGTGTGGGAAGGGTTTCTAAAGCCTAATATATATATATATAAATACTAAAATAAATATAACGTCACTACTTTTTGGAATTTCACTTGCTGAGGGGGTGGGGTCAGAACCTAACATCCTCAATAAACGAGGGACTACTGTATTTCAAACTGTTGGACAAATTTTACTGAAACACTCAGAAGGTAATCTTTGATGGACATCTGCAACTGATTAATATTAAATCAAGATGGCCACCCCAGCTAATTGGTCTTAACAAACACAAAGAAAGTCCACCTTTGCCATGTACAGACACTGAGCTATGAGGCAGTAGCTGACAGTCTTCCCCAAGGAGTGCTAACAGATATCTTTGATTTAAAGTTTGGCATGCATCACTACTGTTTATTTTATATGAGAATTTATTAATATGGATAAATATACACTGCAAATTGTTTACAATTACAAACGCTATTAAATGTTTTGGGAAAATTTTAGACAAACATAATAATGCACTAAAACCTTGCACGCTTTTTGCTCTTTTAATCGCACATGTGAAGACTTACAGTTCCATCCCAGCATCTAAAGCGAACACAGACTCACAAGCACCACGTGCTGGCAACTCCCATATCAACAGAGCAGCAGATGTTATATTTGTCAACAAATAAAATCGTGCAGAAAGATCAACAGGTTCACTTTCAGGCCAAGGTTAATAGATTTTTTCCATCTCTTCTTTCGGTCTTCTCGGCACATTAAGGCAGATCGTTTTCCCGTTTTTACTCCAACCATCCTTGCCAGGTAATAAATGACATCAATATCTTGACAATACTTCTTTTATGATAGCCAAAATGGCTGTTTTGACCTTATCTCTGCCAGTGAAAACCACTCTCGAGCGAGTCTTTTGTTGACATGTTGGGCCATTTAGATCAACGCTGATTGATACAGATTGTTTTTATAGACAAGAGGTAATATAAGCCCCAGATGCGAACACATGTACAGAAACCTTGTGGCGTCGCCCACAAGCAAAGACCTGCATATGTCCTACACAATGCCCCAGACACTGAAATGTTTGCTTTTATGATGGTGACAAACACTTTTTGCATTATAGAAGCTCTTTCTCCAGGGTATAAAGGTAATCCCATACAGTGTAGATATGCAAATATAAGTTAAAAAAATGGGCATGTCAAGCACAAATACTACCCAGGGTGTGTGTTGAAGTCTTAATTAGTAGAGTCAAGTTCCCCTTCCCTCCTATAATTCAAACCATGGTGACACAATAGTATTTCTGGTGCACCGAGAGGTGAAGGGCTGCGATTACCCAAATTAAACCCCTCAATGAAATCCTATCTCAGTGCTTCGTAGTTAATTAATTAGCAGCCCAAGACTCCTTAACCCGACTGAATCAGTGGGAAAACAGATTACATCTTCTCTGTGCTCTCAGAGACAGTCTTCTGCATCGTCTCTCATTACCTAGTAAATTACCTAAGAGAGGAAACGGCACCAGGCATTGATTCAGTGTAGCATTTCAGAGCCATTACTGCACACCACTGTGTCAAGGCACATTAGAGGACACTTGCCAATAGCAGAAAGCAAATCCCAAGCTGGCAAATGCTGGGTCATTCGTTTGCAAAGACGTTCATTTATGTGTCAACGTTGCTACAAGCATACTTTTGAAAAACTTGGAGAGTTGTGCCAAATTTGAATAATAAAAAAATGCAATAACTTGTAAATATCATAAACCCGCAGCAATACATCTAAAACATTTAGGACAGGGTTTACGTGTTTACCACTGTGCAGCACCCCCTCTTTTTTCTTTCTTTCATGTTGTTTAATATTGTCTTGCTGAAATATGCAAAATCTTCCCTGAAAAGGACATTGACTGGATGGAAGGAAGTTGTTCTGAAACTTGTATGATATTTTCTACATGCATGATGACCATGCCAGAGGCACCAATTCACCCCCATACCATCAGAGAGGCAGGCTTTGGAACTGAGTTCCCATAATATGCTTGGTGTCCTGATGCATGCTCAATAATCCAGGTAGAAAAATCTAAAAAAGTTAAATCTGGTCCTCTGGACATTCAAAAAAACAAAAC
>NC_056498.1:52224408-52313956 GCF_014905685.2 Nematolebias whitei
TCTCACACACACACAGAATTGTAACACTTAACAAACTAAAGCATCCAATCAGACTTTTTAAAAAAATGAAGTGAACTATGAATAAAGAACAAGTGCGGCCTGTTATTATCTTCAATAGTAAATTACATTTCCATGTTCAGTTTCGGTTCTTGTCTGCACATGTTTTTGTTGTTTAACTGTAATTGTTATTGTATTAGTGCTCACCTTTGTTACTTGTGGTTTTCTTTAACCCACTTTATTCCCGTCAGGGTCATGAGGTGCACGAGAGGCAGTGTTCAGGAGACCAGTCCATCATAGGAACAACTCAAAGGCATGCAAAATTAACAATGATACACACTCATGCTTTTGAGGCCATTTGGGAATCACAAGTTCACCTAAAATGTATGTTTCTAGATTGTAGGGGTAAAAAAAAATCCCTCCGTGCATGAGAAGATGATGTAAATTCCACACAGAAAGAGTCAAAGGGGACTGTAAAGTGACAATGTTAACTAAAACATCACTGTGCAAACACATTTTTATTCACTCATTAGCAATTTTCTGACTTTGACATTCTTTAAAGGAACCCTGATCAGTTTGTTTAAAATTTCATTTAAGAAGCACAAGAATTGGATCCTAAGAACATTCAGTGTTCACAGACTAACTTTTTTTTTAAATCTTACTGGAAGAAATTACACTTAGAAGCCTGGCTGAGGAAGAAGTTTACCACCGTGTTACATCACCCATCTTTTTAATTACTCTTTAATCTTTCATGAACTCAGAATTTTAATTGTTGTAATTTTCCAGGGCATCTCCGACACTGTTGTTGCTGAGTATAAGATTTCAGCTGCTCGACAGTCTGTGGTGACCGTTTCGTGATTCCTCTCTACTCGATGTGTCACACATTTTAAACTGGAGAAACACACACTCACACTGCTTTACAAAAATAACCATGGATGGAATCATTTTCCAAAAATCCCACTATATGTCTCAGCATATATGACACATTCCCCCAAATGCAGCTCACACATGTCATTTATGCACTCATCTCCCTCCCACTGCACTATCAGCAGGATGTTCTTTGTCATCTTTGACATAGAAACTAACATTTGTTCCCCCTCCCAATAAAAGCCAAAGCATTAATGATCTAACCCACAGAGCCTGAGGTTGCTCTTTTTATCTGCATTTCTATCTCCTCTCGGATCTCATCAGTTTATATGACTTCCTTCTTATTGTAAAACAGCACCATAAAAGTTTCTCAGGCAGTGTAATCTGAGGGAAAGCAAGGAGACACATATAAACAGTATATAGTATATACAACTGTGCTTTCTAGTTTTTGCCTTCAGTCATTACGATGTCCACAGAATACCAGGACTTTTATCACCAGCTGCCATGAAATGCAAGCTGTTATTTTCTGTGCGTGAGACAGTTTATCAAAATAGCTCATCGAATGAGACTGATTTTAATAAACTGCCAGGAAAGTAGCCATAAGGCGTACATCTACAACTGATTAATGTCTGAAGGCAGTTCAATTCAGGAAGGCAGTCATCGCTAATCAAACTTAACGAACACAAACATGCTGTTATATTTGCAATTGTTACAATTTACTGAGCTAAAATGTTGTCTGGTAGTAGCTGAGAGTCAATCACAGCACGTACTCCATGGCTAATAGACGGTGCATGATTTTTTTTTTTACAACAAGATATGTGTGAATGCACATATCTTGTTGCCTCTACTCACACTGCTTTTTTACCATGAACTGTTGGAATCTCAACATCTAACTCTGTAGCTCTGCTGATTGTGAATTGATACTATTGTTTATTCTGCAAACATATCTCTCTTTCTTTGCTTCTTCCTGAAACTTTTTTAGTGGGTTGGTATTGGGATGGCACGTTGACTCAATGGTTAGAGATGTCGCCTCTCAGTGAGAGGGTTGCAAGATAACTTCCCCCTGTGGTCTTTCTGGGTTGTTCTCCCCATGCACACGTGGGTTTTCTCCGAGTACTCCGGTTTCCTCCCACTGATCAAAAACATGCATGTTAGGCTGAATGTCCCTAGGTTTGAGTGAGAGAGTGAATGGTTGTATGCCTCGTTTGTCTATGTGTCCCTGTGATGGACTGGAGAACTGTCCAAAGTGTCCCCCACCTCTCACACAGTGACTGCTGACTATGAGCACCAGTGGCCCCCATGACCCGAAAAGGAAGAAGCGTGTAAAGATGATGTATGTATGTATGTATGTATATATGTATGGATGGATGGATGGATGTATGGATGGATGGAGCTGGGTCAGGTTAAACTTATACATTGATATTTATGTACAAGCTCTGGTGTAGCTAACCTCTGAGCAACCTCAGTTGCATAAAGAGCCATGCTGGCATGAACGTCACCCAGAAGAACAAGGTCTACGTCACATGTTAGAAAACCAGGATGTCCTGATGAAAAACGGGCTGCTGGAGCAGGACATATACTATATGTTTTGACCCAGAGAAAGGGATACAATGAGAAAAATGTGGGAATGCAAACTTCAAAACCCAACGTCCGGATCAATTCAGAAACACCTTCAGACCCAGAGTTTCATCATCCGCATGAGGAACCTGCTGTCACAGCTAGGGCTTGACAAGTAGCAGGAAAGATGGGAAGCCAGGATGACTGGTCAGGGGGTACTCCATCATTCCCACCATCCAAGTATGAGTACCACACTCTGATGAGCTGAATACCCCTGAGACTGAAGCTCATGAGAAAAAGATAAGGCGAGCTGGGTATTTTATAACCACATGTGGGAAGTGAATACAAAACAGAAGAAAAATCCTTGCTTCTGTAACCAACAAAAGACACCTTAATGAAGAAATGAACACTTACACCAAAAGAATAGTCTTTAATCCACTTCTACCAGATGACAGCTGAGTTCTAAATGAAATGCCTAAGAGATAGAAGCTCCTCCAAATAAAAGTGTTTTCTAATCTAAATCAATTAAAATGTGGATTCCAGCCTCTCTCTGATTGGTCTGGAGTGATTGGAGGAGATAGGATGTTAATGAGTTTGTCTCACAAAGTGCAATGATAGGTTTTTATAACATTAACTTCATGACTTTTGATGGATTCACAACTTGCCTTTGATTAAAAAAATACACTCAATCTCTAAAAAACAATAAATTACAACACATGTTCTTGAAATCCACACTAAAAGTTTTCTTTGAGGCATCTAGCCATTTTAGGTTGGTTTGACAAATCTGTACAAATTATGATAATATTGGAAGGGTGGGGCAGTAGAACCCATGTGAAGGAGGACTGGGTCCCAGCGGGGAAGGACTGGATCCACATGCAGGAGGACTGGATGGCTCGGAGAGACAATACCCCCGGGGAGGGGGCTGACAGAACAGATACACATGGGCGAACAGACGGAGCAGGACCACGGATCATGACACCGTAGAAGGACAATGCTCAAATATGTCGAGTTGGCAGCATTCAGACTAAATACTAGTCGTTAATGAAGCGGTCAGGAACACCTGCAGACATTTAGATGAGAACCAGGTGAGATTGTCACTTACCACTCCCTCTAAGGATTGTTCCCAACATCCCCAAGGTAGGGAAGCAGGGCTACAACTCCAACATCCATGGAAGATGCAGAGGGAAAAACAGATCTCCAACAAGGGAAACAGACTCCAGTGCCCATGGGAGAGCACGGATAGGTACAGATCTTCAACTCCAACACCCATGGAAGAGCACGGCTGGGAAAATAGAACAGACTCCAAAGCCCAAGGAAGAGCACGGATGGAAAAGATCTCCGACGCCCGTGAAAGAGCGCAGAGGGATAAAAGAGTTGAACACCTCCTGCTGGGTTCTGATAGATTTGAGCATTCTGTCATAGTCTGGCAGGGTGGGGCAGTAGAACCCATGTGCAGGAGGACTGGGTCCCAGCAGGGAAGGGCTGGAACAACATGCAGGAGGACCAGATGGCTCCGAGAGAGAATACCACCAGGGGGCTGACAAAGCAGGTACACGTGGGTGGACAGACAGAGCAGGACCACAGATCGTGACACCGTGGAAGGACCATGCTCAAGTACGTCAAGTGAATAGAATTCAGACTAAATACTGGCCGCTAATGAGGCGATCAGGAACACCTGCAGACACTTAGATGAGGACCAGGTGAGATTGTCACATAGGTGTATTTAAATGATCTTACCCCCCTCAGCACTCTTTCCTTTTCATTGAGTCAGTTGGTCTCTCCTCCTTATTGTGCCCCCCTTAGGACCCCAAAGTAGTCATTTTAAATCTATAGTATTATGTTTTGGACCAATAAATAAGAGCTGATTTCTATTAATCTCTGTATTCCAGAATTTTTGAGAGCTGACAATCAAAATTTACTGAACTCTGTTGCTGTTATGACTCACATCTTTACACTTTTTTTGTTGCAGCCAGGGCCTTTTTTCTGATTTAGGCCTAACATAGTAATTGCCAGTATGTTTTAGGTTTTCATTAACTTATATAAAATGCTCGGTTAGGTTTTAGGCTTATTGTAAAGGACCTGGTTTATCCGTAGTATGGCCTTTTCCCCTCAGACCCGCTATGCTGCTGTGGCACTTCCAGCTCAGCGTAATGACTGCTGAAACAAATTTTGTGCTGGGGGTCCGGACTGTGCGCTATCTAAAAAGACCTGTGGTGCCTTTCATGTGTCTGTCCGTTTTCCATTTTTAACGGTGACATTTCCTGTGAGCCTGTGATTTCACAGAGCAGTCCGGAAAGATCTAAAAGAAGGAGGGGGAGGGAGGGGGACAAATTGCAGCTGAAAACAGGAAGAAAAACGAGTCACACTGACCGGCTCATTTTGTTCCTGCAAGGAAATTCTCATATCACATGGTATCTTTTTTTCAATGCACAACAGCAGCACAGAACCATAAAGCAAACTGTTTAATTTCAACCTAATCAAAAGAAGAAATGAAGATAAGACTGCGTGAAGTTAATTATAATCAGCCTGGAGAGAGATGTTTGGGACGGTCTGGTAACAGGACCAAAGTGAGAGACAGACACAACAAGTCAGAGGTCCTGTTTACACGACAACGATCCAATGAAAACTGATTTTTTTCCCCCATTTTTATTAACACATATACATGAAAACGTTCTAATTGCAGTCTCTGTTTACACAGTACCTGTAGATGTGGAAAAGGTGTAATTCCCTCACCATGCCACTAGTTGGTGCTATGTTCTTTGAAACTTGAAACTAAGCGTGCATGCATGAAAAACAAAACGCTCTAATGTTTCTCTCACAAGAAAATCACCATAACAGAAGCCTAGGTGATGTCCAAAGTGAAAGCAGTCAGGGGAAATTAGATTTAAAGATTTATGAGTCAGAAGCACAAACAAAACTCTGGCATCCGCCATTGTCGATAGTTTCTTCTTCTGTGGATTGTAGGAAGTCGTTATGTTTTGCGTCATACTGCACATGAGCCAGGGATTCCCTGGCAGAAAAGATAACTTTTTTCTGTTTGCACAATGGACACAGGGACATTTTTGAACCATTGCACTCTGGAACCTGTTCTCAAATTGGGCCGTTGTCAGAGAAAACATTCAATATTTCCATGTAAATGAACATTACAAATGCAACGAAACTCTTCCATTTTCACCATAAACCATTTTTGTGTAAGCAGGGCCTGAAACATCAACGCGCAGCAATAAATCTGCTTCCACAGACTGCAGACTCATTTCATCTGACTCCTGATGGTGCAGACGCCAACTGTAACACCAACACCGATTGTTTTGTCCCAGCAAGGCCGCACAGAGTGGTTAATCTAAATAGTAGCACAGCATCAAGTTAAAAACCCCGGGACATCAAGGGCGTCCATCATCTGGTTATTTCGCTCTGCTTAAATGTCAAAATGCATGCTCGGCCACTCCGAGGTGACATTGGCTTGTAAACTCAGCGACTTGTGAATTACAAAGTGACTAGAGTGTGACGAAGACAATTGGTTCATTTCAGTTCTTCTTCAAACGCAGGCAGTTTAGTCAGGGAGGCATGTAATAGTCTCACAGACCTCACGAGAGAAAGGAAAGAGAGTTGATACAATTGAGCTGCATAGTCACCATATATATATATATATATATATATATATATATATATATATATATATAAATACAGAAGAAAAATCCACTATGGATTTAAAAAGCTGAAGAGAAGATTGCCAAACGTTTTACTAAGCAATTGCAAAAATGGATTTTACAACCAACAAATACTTTAAATATACAAAACATGCAAATTATATAAAAACAAAAACTTTTGTTGCCCATCGCTAAAAAGTAAAATGTGGGTGATAATGATCTGCTCTGTGTTTGTATGTTCAAGTGTCTGTTTGAATTGTTCAATGAACCAATAAACACATTTATTGAAATATTCAGGAAGTAATCACCGGATATATATTTACAGCTCATTAACTTTTTGAGCCAACCTGGTTTAAGATAAAGGAAAAGTTTATGTCAGCCAAATGACCGTGTAAAACACAGAAATGGCTCCAATTTAGTCAATTTTACATTCATGTGCTAAACTTTTTCTTGGTAGTAGCTGAGAGTCATTCACAGCACATACTCCAAGTGATGCTGATTCAGGAAGAGCTTTGCTCAAAGATTTAACATTACCATGGAGTGACCCTTGTTTATCTGTTAGCACAATATCTCATGAACCACTACATCTAAAACTGAGTACCTTTTGGACATTCCTTCAATGAATGCTATACTTTTATTTATTTTAGCTTTTATGTGAAAAGCCTGACTTAAGATTTCTAATCTGGAATATTTTTTTATTCTGCTGAACTGACAGCCTTTGTTCTAATGTCTCAGACATTTAGCAAAACAATAATAATATTTTTTTTTTAAACTGTTGATTTTCACTTGTTTCCAAAATGAAAAATCTTTTCATGTTGATACAAATATTTATTTATTTATCTGTTATGAAAATTACATAATAACAATAATAATAATAACAACAACAACAATATAATAATAATAATACAGTTTTCAACTCTCAATTGATATCACAAACTATTCTAAATTATAATATAAAAACACTTCTTGTGCATTTTTTCATTATTTAGTTTTTTTATATATTGAATGGCTGTTTTTTTCATTCTGACTGATAACATTGAATCTATGATACTAACTATTAAAAATCTAATAATTAGATTTTGGTTGCATACAGCTTCATGGCAAAGGTTTGAATCTCATTTTACTACAAAACCGAGGTCCATTGAATTATATTACACCTACTGATCGTTTTGAAACAACTTTCACAGAAAAACCATCATCTAATCCACAAACACAATGAGCGTTTGCAGTGATGGCATTTATTCTGACTTCACCAAAGTGACTCACTGACATTTAATCCATAACTGACTCGCTCTCCAGCTCTGTTTATGTCATTATCAACTTTCGCTCTCATTCGTTCTGCGCTTCAGTCAAATCTGAGTGTTTCAGATGAGAGCAGCGAGGAAATGAAATCAAACAGTGGAGAAGTTGAAATCTTTTAGAAACTGCAGATTAAGCTGACCTTTCGCCATCGATTGCATACAAGCAGCCTTTTTTTTAGCATTGTCATCAGTTTGTAAAGCTAGTCTGCATCTGTTTTACCTGTATTAAATGATAGTGAAAGCAGAGGAGATGCTTTACATTATGAGTTTAAATGGTCTGTCTATGAACCTTCATGTGACGGATTTTTACTGAGTGTTGAGAAAAACCACGGAGCTGTCCGTGGTGCTGAAATAGCTGACAGGATTTTAGGAGAAGGGGCAGATTTACTGAGGCTTTTGCTTAGTCAGATTTTTCTTTTTTGCCACTGTCAGGATTTATTATTCAAGAGCAGCACTAAATTAATGCCCAGAACATTGTTTTAATGAATACACTATAATCTGGTGCTGGGATGTTGTCATTTTCATTTTTCCTGTGCTGCGAAAGACAGAACAGGAAATCTAAACTTAAACATCCAGGACGTCTTCACAACAAAATGTTTACAGATTTTATGTCTGGGTTACCTTTTAGCTGGGAAGGACTGAAGGAACCATTGGCTGTTAAATAAATACAAACTGTTTTTGTTGTTTTCAATATTTTAGGATTTTAGCGTCCACATTTATGTGTTCTATGAATCGCTCATAAATAAAATACACATTTTTGAATATAATAACATAACAGAGTGCAAACAAAGTCCTAGTAATCCAAGCATAAATGCATATCTGGTGCTGCCTTACATGCCAGAGTTTGGGACTATGATCATCTATGCGAAATGATGGAGTTGCAGCTGGTCAAATCCTGAAAATTACATCATACACAACTGTGTGTGATATTGTAAGATATCAAGCTCCAAATATGCGTTGTGGATGCCTCTCTGCTATATCCATGTCCAATTATAGCTCAATACCTACAAAACTGGTGGAGTTACAGACATATATTTTTTATTTGTTAAGGTCAGTTTACTGAAGTAGCCATCTCAAATCAGGTGGTTGTGAAAAGTTATTCAGTCGGATATTTATATTCACTGATTCTGGAAGTTTTTATTTAAAACCTTTCAGTGGTTCTCGAGAGATTTTGGCAAAAGACACAAACAAGCATATTGGTCTCCTGATGCATATTGGTCCTTTCTTAATTAGAGTTGAAACAAAATTAATCAAAGTGTGCGTTGCAGATAAATTACATCCTCCTGATTATTGACAAGTCTGCTTGTTGGCAGCTTTGTCCCAATTTGAGCTGCTCCTTGTGGGCACTTTTAGTCATTTCAGTAATGAGCTGTTTGAAGCTCATCAAACTTTTTGTTCTCTCTCACTTACAGCTTGACATTTCTACAGCCACCAACAGTACCTAAAATATTATAAAAAGGCTAACATTCCTTGAAATAAAGCATATCACCCACCATCCTTTGTGCCAGAGGTGGGCAAAACTAAAATTAACTAGAGAAATTGAATTTCCTGTGAAAATGCAGTGTGAATGCTTATTGCTGAAGAACTTGCTAAAACCAGCTGAAATTAGCTAAAAACATGCAGAAATGTAGCTGAAATGGAAGAACAAGCCCAAGTTAGCAGAGAAAAGAAGAAACAACACATATTTTTTAATTAGGTTTAAATAAGCAGAAATTAGCACAAAGATTAGGAAATTAGCTAATAAAGCTGAAATTAGCAACAACAAAAAAGGCTGAAAAGGCAGAAAGAAGCTTAATTTACCAGAAGGAAGTGGAGAAAGCACATTTTGTCTAAACTAGGCTGAAAAAAGTTTGAATGGGTGCAAAAATGTGGAATTAGCTGAAAAACTAAAATTAGCATAAAACAACTAAATAGTGGCTGAAATAACTTCAACTAACAAAAGCAAAACAAGCTGAAATTATCAGAAATAATTTACTTAAATTGAAAGTAGCAGAAATTAGCACAAAAAAATGAATTTATCTGAAAACAGCTGAAATTAGCTAAAAATTTCTGAAATAGTAGCTGAAAATTTAGAACAAGCTTAAATTAGCAGAAGAAAGCAGAAAGAACACGTTTGCTGAAAGAAGCAGAAATTAACACAAAAAAGTTAAAAAAAAAAAAATCTGAAAATGCTGAAATTAGCAACAACAAAAAAACAGTTGAAAAGTTAAAAACAAACAAACAAACAAAAACAGAAGCTTAAATTACCAAAAGGAAGTGGAGAGAGCTCATTTTGTTGTGAATTAGGCTGAAAAAAGTTGAAATTATTGCGCCCCCCCCCCCCCCCAAAAAAAAGTGAAATTAGCTGAAAAGGCTAAAATTGGCATAAAAACAGCTAAATATTAGCTGAAATAGCAGAAATAGCTGAAAGGAGAATAACAAGCTGAAATTAGCAGAAATAAATTAGAAGAAGCACAAAAAGTTGTTGTAGTTAGCAGAAAGAATCTAAAAGGAGCACAAAACATTTGAAAAAACAGCTGAAAATAGCTGAAAAAAACATTTAGATTAGCACAAGGAAGCTGAAAGAAGCTGAACCAGAACAAAATGTGAAAGAGGCAGTAAAAGATTGTAAACACATCTAAAGATTTGAAGGATGTAAAATGAGCTTCATTCATTTTCATTGAGAAAAAAGTGGCAGAAAAGGCTAAATATTTCAAAAAGCTAAAGTTGCACCAATACCAAAAGTCATAGCAGGATTTTTCTGAAAGAGCTGAACATTTTAATTTATGATTTGATGTAATAGCACAAAAACTGTGGAATGAGAAAGATGCTGAAAAATGTATGGAAGAAAAATGGATTACAATAGTGTAAATGCTTCATGAACATTCACAATCATAATATATATTTATCTAAATACAGATGAACAATAAGAATAACAATAAACTTCAATGTGAGATATAAACTTAATGTTATGATCATTATGTAGCTCCTGTAGAAACAGGTTTGGCTGCTTGTGAGCCTGATTTCCTCTGCTACAGTATATTTCTGCAGCTTTCTGTATTCCATCCGATTGTTCTAAAATAAACATTTAACTGTAGCTCAATAAACACAAAGCTATGTCAGTTTGTCTCTGACAGCGCAGACATAAACCAGCAGTTTTTGATGAAAAAGACTGAAATCTCAAGTGTTTCTTCTCATCTGGCTGCAACACAGCCAGATTCAGGTTCAGGTCCCTCCAGTATTACAATCTATTCTAGCGCTGCCTCCTTCTCATATTTCTCCTCATTATGCAGGCCTTCAACGGCACTGAGATCATATCGGGCCTTGTTTTAAGCAAACACTGCATGTGTGCTGTTAAACAGTCCTATTTGCATTGTTTCCCTTTGTGGTCTTGGTGCGTGGGCGGCTACGAGTATTGTGGAGAAACACGCTACAGCAGCATCTGCTAGGGTTAAGAAGAGACGGGAAACAGGCCATCCCAAGAAATGAACAACCCAAATCCACAAAACTGCCAAACTGGCTCCATCCACTTTGTCTCAACACATTTAAAGCCATTACTTGATTTCTTGGCACACTCTCCTCTAACAGGCTTTCAAAACTGACAAAATGTTTCTCTAAAATGTCATTGCTGTGACACATAATGAGACACAGGCTCTCAAGACTACACAGCATTGTCCTAATTGGCAGAAGTCGCCCATCAATCCACCCTGAATGTTATAAATAGTGTTTTTACTGATGGAAATTATGTTCACTGAGCACAGTTGTGCCCCCTTTAATGAGAATTAAAATAGTGAAACTGTGGCTCAAATGTAGGCCAACACAAGCATGATGATCTTAAAAAAAGGGCATTTCAATGTGGAGCACCAGATGAAGACAGAAAGGTCTGGCAACCAGCTGTTTTTTATCACTTCCCTTATTGTGATACTGTTTTGTTTCACTCATTGCTCATTCAACTGTTTTGACTTCATCTAATTTTAATCTCTGTTCTGTTTCCTCAAATCCCAGACCTTCCCTCTGGCTTCCCTCCTGCCTCTTTTGGATTCCAACCAGATCCAGTTTTGCCAAGCTCTGCATCCTCAACATCTGCTACCTGCCAAAATCTATAAGATCAAGAATTCTGAGATCAGGAAATAAACCAGCGGACACCAAGGTTGGCTGCCAAGTCCTTGGAGGTCAAGGACTTTCATTCAGGACATTAACAGGTCTTAATTGGAAATAATAAAAGATCTTTCAGCTCAGTTCCTCCACCAGTTCATGTTCCTCTCCCCTTGAATAATTTGGTCCAGGCATGAAACGTTACAGCAAAAAGATAGACCAGTTTGACATGACTGTCGACGAGGGAGAGGGCCGGCACCGGAGGAGGGGGCGTGCCAAAGAGACCATCTTAGCATCAACATAACTGGTTTGTTCCACTTTGGAGTAAGCTGTTGGGGGAAGAATCAGTTTTGTGTTGTGTGTTTCCTTGACTGATGAAGCCTTCTTAATGGAAGGTGAAATGTTTCAGCACACAAAAAAGAAACTGTCCAGATGACCTGACTGAAAATTATTGGATTGTATACCTGGATTATTGAGCATAGACGTTGTTGATTGACCCAGTGCTTCTTTTGCTTTTGTAAGCAGCATTTTCATTCCCACATTAAACATCTGTCCCCCTCAGTGGAGGTGTCCCATTGCTTAATCTTCTTGCGAGTTGGGAAGACAATCCCAGATTTGCCTCTATGACGCTGGCTGCACATGAGAGATAATGAAGATTCTTGCTCACCCAGTCTGAAGCTGGTAAAACTCCTCCCCTTTATCAGCCAGGAGGATCTACTGGGAAAATTCAGGAAGGTCCATCAAAGCATCACTATTAGGGTTCTTTGTTCTTTGTTGCTTCTTTTATTAACTTTTATTTAACCAGGCAACTCCCATTGAGATCACAGGTTTCTTCTGCAAGGGAGGCCTGGGCAATTGCAGTAATCAAGCCTAGATGTAATGAATGCATGTATTACTGTCTCCAGGTTATTTTGGGACAATATGGGCTTCAGTTTAGACAGACACCTCAACTGGAAGAAACATGATTTAACGATCATGTTTACATGACTGTTAAGTTTCAGGGAAGGGTCCATTATCACTCCCAGATTAGTGACTCTTTGTTTTTCTGACAGAGCTAGAGCGGAAAGGTCGATGCAGTGGTTCATGATCGTGTCATTGGGAGGGAACAACATGACTTCAGACTTCTTTTCATTCAAACTTAAGAAATTTAAAGCCATCCAGTCCCTGGTGTCAGCCAGGCAGTCGAGCAGAGGTCGAATAGAGCATGTACCATTGTGTCTTAGGGGGAAGTAAATTTGACAGTCATCGGCATAGAAGTGAAAGGGTATGTTGTGTTTCCGAAAAATAGCACCAAGTGGCAGCAGGTATAAAGAGAATAGGAGGGGACCCAGGGTGGACCCCTGCGGAACCCCCCATTTAAGCTCTGCCGCTACAGAACTAAAATCCTTGATGGAAACACAAAAGGATCTGTCAGCAAGGTAGGATCTGAACCAATTGAGGGCTGACCCTGTGATGCCCACCCACTGCTCCAACCTAGCAATGAGGATCTCATGGTCGATAGTGTCAAAAGCAGCTGTAATGTCCAATAGGACAAGCAGCACAGAATCACCAGTATCTGTGGATAAGAAAATGTCATTAAAAACCTTTAGTAGGGCAGTTTCAGTGCTATGGAGAGGTTTAAAGCTAGATTGAAATAGCTCTAGGATAGCGTGATCCTCCAGGAAGCACTTCAACTGGGACTCAATCCTTAGATTGAGGTGGGCGGTAGATGAGTGTGCATGGAGTCGAAGGAGAATGGCCGAGTTCAAAGACGCTCAGCTCAAAGCTGGCACAGGAAACTGGAATGGGCTGTTGTTTACAGTCAAATTTGATTTGAATATTGTTAATAATCCACCACCGTGCCTGCCTGATGGCAGCGATGCGTTAAAATATAGACAGTTCGGTGGCAATAATTCCGTCAAGGCGCTGGACTCACCCGGAGACATCCAAGTCTCTGTGATGCAGAGAAAGTCCAAATTGTGCTCTTGAAAGTAGTCCCTGAGGATAAAAGTTTTGATGGTAACAGATCTTGCGTTGACCAAACACATCCGGATACTGTCCAAAGTGGACCCAGCAGCAGTGGAGGGAGCGCGCGCCAGTGGCCACAGATTTTCAATAACAGCCCCTCCAGGTCGGCCCGTGCGCAGCACCGGCCGACAACTCCCGTTGTTTACCTGGTCTGGGCACGTGGGAAGCTGGCGATAGAAACCATGACCACCACCTGAAGAGGAAGATGCAGCGCCCAGGGCTTTAAGCTTTACCTGCCAGCCAGCACATTTTACCTGGCGTCTGGAGTGATATCTTCGGGCAGGCAGGTGAGGAGCGCAGCCCAGGTAAACAGGCACGTTCGCCAGCAGCAGGGGAGGGGGGGGGGGGGTCCAGAGGTAGGCTCATATTGGTCAAAATAAACGACATCAGCGGCAGAAAATTGAAGATCCAGAAGCTGTTGTCGGTCATACACCAGTAGCGAGTTTATGTCCCAGATGACAAACAAACAAAACACAAATAATCCGAACACTGTCAGCAGGGGTGGATTGCAAGCCATGTACACGGGCACCATCTTACCGTAAGTTTTTAGTCTGTGAGAGAAAACCAGAGTACCCAGAGAAAACCCACGCATGCACGGAAAGAACATGCGAACTCCGTACAGAAAGACCCCATGTCTAACCGGGGATTGAACCCAGGGCCTTCTTGCTGTGAGGCAACAGTGTTTACCACTGAGCCATCATGCTGTCACATACCTCTTGCTTGTTCTAATCTGGTAAGGATGCCCCCTGGGCGCGTCCCTAGGGTGGTGCTTCGTGCATGTCTGACTGGGAGTAGACTCCGAGGAAAACCCAGGACACGAGAGACTATGTCTCTCGTTTGGCCTGGGAACGCCTTGGAGTACCCCAGAAGAGCTGGCAGTAGAAAGAGATGTCTGGGGCTCCCTGCTCAAGCTGCTGCCCCTGCGACTTGACTTCAGAACAAGCGGAAGATGATGGATGGATGGATGGATGGATGGATGGATGGATGGATGGATGGATGGATGGATGGATGGATGGATGGATGGATGGATGGATGGATGGATGGACCTTAGTTCTTACTGTCAGGTTATTTGTGAACCATCTCAGAACTGCATCTTGTGCCAGTATTGTATGACAGTATCTATGTACTGATACATGCATGTAACCAATCACATCTTTCAATGGTTACAGTGATGGATCACAGAGATAAAAATGTGGAACCTGGATTCTTTCAAAGCTTGTAAAAATTCAGTCACAAAGCAAATCATTTTGCCAGGCTCTAAGTTGTATATGTGTGTCAGGCCCTGTGACCCAAACCCCTCGTCAGCATACACACAAATACAGTCAGTTTTACAGTAGGGTATAACAAAAGTTTTCAACAATGGCTTCCGAACATGTTCACGTATGCGCCATAATAAGATCAGCTTTGCATCACAACTGGAGAAAAAAACTAGACTGAAGCCAGATGTTATGGATTGTCTCCGGATTGTCTACAGCAGAAGTCTGGCCCACTAGGTTGAACACCATGATTAATAATTGAATAATCAACGCTGCTCAAAGCACTGGAGGAAAAATAGAGAACTACCAATGTCATTAGGCATTTATGGCGCTTTGGGGAATCATTATCCTGGTCGACAGACAGGCTAACATGGCAGTCACATGGAAAAATATTTCCTCTTTAGTTGTTAGCTGAAAGGCTTCGGTGTCAACAGGTCTACAGCTGAGAGTGATTAGATGTCTTGATGGAAATTTACAGCATTGAAATATTTGTCCCTGGTTAGGTTTTTGAGGAAAACAAAACTTTAAAATTGATTATTATCGTTCCAGTTTTTTTTTTTTTTAAAGATGGCATGCCATGTAAAATATGCACAAAAACTGAATACATTGTTTTACAAATCTCATAAACCTACATTTTATTAGCAATAGAACAGAGTAAACAAATCAACTGCTGAGACTAAGATCAGTGAGAGGACTGGGTATAAAAAGAGCATTTCAGAGAAGCTGAATCTCTCAGAAGTAAAGATGGGCAGGGGTTCACCAGTCTGCAATAAACTGTATCTAAAAATAGTGGAATGATTTAAGAATAATGCTCCATCATCTACAGTTCATAAAACTATCAGAAGATTTAAAAATAAGTAGAAATCTCTAATCAAAAACAAGGCTGAATGTTCATTGTCTCTGGTCCCTCAGGGGTTGCTGCATTAGCAACAGGTCTGCTTCTGTCATGTACATTCCTGCTTGGGCTCAGGAACACTATCGTGCAAAAAAAGAAAGCTTTTTAGGAAAATCATTCAAAAATGTAACAGTCTTCTCGAGACTATTATCAGCCTTTTCGTGGTTCCTGTTATCCAGCCATCTTGTTTCATGCCTGACATTCACGCTTTGATCTTTGGGTTTTGACCTCACGCCTCATCTTCAGGATTTACCGCTCTGCCTGCTCTTCGTCTGATTCTGCCCTGCCCATCTGACCCTGGTTCATCTATGGTTTTCTGCCTATGGATTCTGGATTACGGTTTGCCCTTTTGGATTTGTTATTGGAACTCTGACTCCCCGTGCATGACCCCCACCTCTACGCCTGGACCTGGTCTCTGGAGTAACCCTCTGGTCACGGTTGTCACAGCACTACTTCAGCTGCACTTCGCAGCTGGATCCCGACTCCCCACCCAGCAGCCAATATCAATAAAACTGTTTTCTTTGGTTTCACACTCTTTGTGTCTGGCTGTTTTCTGAGTCCAAAAACCCTGGTTCTTGTCACATACAGATTTTGGAACAGCATTTGTTCATATCCATCAATAACTCCATCAAAGACCGATGACTGCTGAACAGCTACAGTCCTACATCAGATAACGGGACAACAATATCCTTCAAAAACTCCAGCAACAGCAAGGCTTTTAATCAGCAAACTGTGGTTAAAAATGTTGCCTATAATGCGATCAGTGCCTCCCTTTCCACCTCTGTGTTAAAACTGTTGTGGCTAGTTTTAAAACAAGCACGTAAAAGTGAATATGCACCTTTGTTGAAATCCCCTATGTTTAAGGAAGTAACAAATATCTTGCGTGATTATTCAACTCTAGTGTGTACTTGGCCAAACAGTTTACCTTTGGATTAAACTTTAAGTTAGAATTACTTATTCAAAGGAAATGGACACAACATACGTCAAACTTCCCTGTTTTAATTCCTACTTGTAAAAGCTAAACATGGTCAGTTCTGCAGGCATTCAGACCACAGTTAAACAATGCAAAGGTAAAAGCGCTAACGGCCACTGAGTCACAGTAAACCCCCCTGATAAACATCATCATCATGTGGTCAGAGCTGCACTTTCATTCTTCAAAGTGATGCTGCAGAGGCACATCAAGGGGAGCAAAGAGTTACCACTAGTTTGAAGCCTCTGGCAGAGCAGAGTTAGAGACAGGAAACATTTGGGAGGAGTGTCCAGAGTGCACGGGGGGGATGCCGCTCTGATAAAGAGTGATGTGGGGAGCTCCTCAAATCCCCTTTATATATCAGCAGCTCGCAAGCATGCTGAAAAATTAACACGCAAGCCGGAGGATTGAGTCGTGGAGGAGATCAAAGCTAAACAAAATCTCAGAAAGAATTTTATGCACGTCTATAAAAACTAAGGGAAAGGAAAAAGACTGTCAGCATCACCCTGATTTCCTCATTCCACCCAAACAGCTGAGTCAGTTCACCTGTCAGGGGAAGACAGTGATGCTGCGTGACAAGAAGAGCACAGAAAGATAACAACCTGCTGCAGACATGTGAGCAAACAAAGCTGCCGTGGTTCCCTCCCGAGTGCCTGAGAGCTATGAGTGCATTTGTGTGTCTAAGAGTGGAAGGTGGGCGGGCCAGTGCCGCTCCTCTGACAGGTCTACAGTAAATAAAGTTGTGACAGGTTTTCTGCTTACATGAAATCAATTTCCTCTGTGTAGTCAGAACCCACAAAACCATCGGTTTCCCTCCAGCCTGTGTGCCGTTTTCAATTAAAACTCGGAGCTGGGGGTGTGACGTTGTTTACTGCATATCTGTTTATGCTTTTAGGGCAAGGTCAGAGACAGAGTTGCTGTCGGATCTGATTATTACTTGGAGTGTTTTTGTCCATTTATTAATTCAGTCACAGATTGCTGTGGCTATTTTCTGGATGTCTAAGGGTGTGGGAGATGGGTGGGGGACAGTGGGTGTGGGAGCCATCAGGCATGCAGAACATCACACCGCTGGCCCTCGGGTTGCCCTGGGAGGTACGCTTGCTCTTTTCTGACCTATTGCACAAGTAAATGTTAAACGGGGGGAGTAGAAAGGGGCTTCTCATTGACATTCCTGATAGTTTGAAGGGAAATGTGGCCAAAAAAGGAAACTGCACCCATGGGTGCTGTCCTATAACTGGGGATGAGAGTGCTCCTTCCAAATGGCACATGAGTCAGATGTTGACCCATTTCCAAAGTCTATTAGAGCCTAAATGTAATGCATGACTTACAAACATTTTTTTTTTTAACTATTAGGTTTTGTGTGTGAAGAAGACACACATAAACACTCATAACAGAAAATAACTAAATAATAATTTTAATAAATAAATCAAAGTTCATGCTCAATAATCCAGGTTAAAAATCCAACAAATGGACGGATTTGTTGGATTTTTTTATCTGGATCATTGAACATGAACTTTGATGTTCTGAAGCACTTTGACTATGTCTTCCTCAGAGGAGTCGGCGGGGGAGAGGGCGAGCCCCAGAAAGCATCATATCACCATCAAACCGGTTGGTATGTGAGTGTGCTGCGTGTGGGACTGAGTTTATTGCAGCTCCTCGGACTGATGAAGTCCTTTGGATGAAGGACGAAATGTCTCAAAAAAAAAAAAAAAAAGTCCAGATGACCTGACTGAACTTTGTTGAGTTTAATAAATGAAACTGCTGAAGTAGCAGCCAAGAACAAACTAAACAACGTACAACAATAAAACTTGTATCAGACCAATGACACAAAACAGGAAATAAGCTGTTGATGCCGTTGGAACTGACAAAATCCGAAACTCATTTTGGAAACCAAGAACACCACGTCCTTTATATTAAAAAAGGACCATCAGGCCTAGAGTATACTTTTTTAACTGCCTCTCTGATTGTATGGTGGTACATTAGTGCATCAGATATACCCGCACTACCACTGCAGAACAGTTTTAGGACAACATACAGTATGCTCCCATCCAGAACATGTTTCTTTTAAAGTCTTTTTGAAAACTGTATATTTTAGGAGTCTGGGTGCTGAACTGACCTGCCTGCAGTCCAGACCTCTCTCCTAAGAAACCCCGACTGTTGGACAGCTAGAACCCTAATTTAAACAAGAAAATTACAATATTTCCATCCAAATACTTCATCAGCTGGTTTCCTCATTCCTAGATGTTTGTTTTAGCAAAAAAAAAAGAGGGGTAAACATGTTCACTTTTGAGATGTGGTGCAGCCTTAAAATTCAAAATGACTTTATTGCTCCCCACAAATAAAACTTTTTTTTTAAGTTTTGGCATTTTATATGTTTATTAAATTCTATCATTCATAAAATGTGAGTTTGCACATCGTTGCATTCTGTTTTATTTACATTTAATGCCCCAACGTTTTCTGAACTGTTTTTTTTTTTTTCTTTCTTGACTTAACTTCTTACCTGCAAACTTAAAATAGGTTTTGCTTTGCTAAAGCCTCGTGCGTCCTTGGTGTTTCTAAGTCTGCTGGCAGAGCAACATGGCTGCAAGCAAGTGAACTCAAGGCTCGGGGAAATGTGTGCACGCTGCGGGGATCACCCACCTATAGTCGACACCACAGTTCCAACAAAGTAAAAGGCGCCTGTAAAATCCCATCTGGGTCTGAGCGCGTCAGCCCGGATCCCGGCGGCGATGGCAGCCTCGTACTCCCGCAGGAAAGAGTTGACGTCCCGCAGGCTGATGTTGAAGGTCTCGCTGAAGTTGAGGAGCGTCCCGTTCCAGCGGCCGTGAGCCCGCAGCTCCGAGGGCCTCTCTATGGCCGAGAAGACCGCAGCGCCGCACAGCAGGTACAGCAGGATGAGGACGGCGAGCAGCACGAAGCGGCCGTTGTCCTCGTTGAAGTGCAGGGAGCGGCAGCCCTGCAGCCGCCGGCCAAGCATCATCCGAATTTCAGCACCACACGCGCGTCGGACAGCGACACGCTCCGCATGGAAGGCGGCGTTCACCGGTCGGCTGCGGGCGTCCTCTGGAAGTCACCGTCCTGCTCTCCCGCTGCGCACGCAACATTTCCCCTACTTTGCGCACCGCGCCTCCTCATTGTTTGGAGAAGTGACAGTTTGCTCCCGAAGGTCAGAAACAGCAGACTCGCTCCAAGTCTGATAAAAGCTGCGGGGATGTTTCATAACATTCACTTGCAGTTGTGGCACTGCTGTTGGTGTGGAGTGGACTGCAGCTTAAATCCAACAGGACGCGCGTCTTCGTGCCCAAAAAAAAAAAAAAAAAAAAGAAAGAAAGCAGCAGATTCCTCCAGGTGTCCTGCGCCAAAATCTATCCTCTCCAAATGATGCTCAAAAGTCAACAAAATGACAGGTTTGCGCGAATAATCCCACTCTCAGATAAAGTGACACATCCCCGGTTGTTCTTGTCCTGGAGGGAGCGGAGCTGCAGCCGCATGTTGCGGTGAGATCACTCCTCGCTGTAAATGTGTGCAGTTGGCAGAGAAAGAGGAGTATTCCCCCGTGCGTCTTCTTCACATGACAGGATTTACATTTCCTCTCCCGGGCAGAAGCGGACAACTTGTGCCATGCGCACTGACGACACTCAACTCATTAAACGCATCATTTGCACAGTGGGAACAAAATCCATAAACCTAAAAAAAAAAAAGTCACACGGTTAAAATATGTTTCTAGAGAGAATGCATATCGCCCGCTGCCTTTTATGCCTCAGTCAAGCCTTGCGGATCATTATGTGTGATCTCACGTGACCTCGGAGGGCTTGTGAAATACGCTTGGAGGATGTGTTGGTGACTCTCAGCTACTACCACATCAAATGTTAGCTCTGTGTCCATGAATCTGACAACTATTTAACCAAAAAATGGCTAAAACGCAACAAGGTGTTATTTTATTTGAGTAATTATATCCAGCTCTGTCGTTCATGAAATATTTTGCTAACACAAAGCTATTGCCAATTAATGATTCGTCTTGAATTATCTTTTTCCATCTTGGCACCTTTATTTTTTAGTGTGTTTTTTGTTGTTGATGTTAGAATATTCTCCAATACAGACAAACCTGGCATGAAAACACCATCCTTCTTTTACTACCAGCAATGACTATATGAAAATATGATTAGATAAAGTAATTTATTTACCTATTAAATGACAAAAAGCAGCAGCAAAAGCTCTCTAAACCATATGAACATATTGACTCATATGTGAGGAGGTCCTCTGACAACATGACTGTTTGGGGGGGAAGGCTTCTTGGTTTTTAACCAAATACAGTTATATTCTGCAAAACAACAGATAATTGTTATACACAAGTCCCAAACAGTATCAGAAGTTTGCTGTTGACAATGGAGGGATGTCTTTAAATTTTACTGCAGCATCTGATTGAAGCTGCACTTTTTAAAAAATAAAATCATTAACAATATCTGGATATAACACAACGATCCTTGTTATGTATTCCACAGGAGACACATGTAGCATTAATGGTTGAGGACAGGTGGACATGATCTCACTCTGCTGCTCTGTCATCAGCTTGATCTATGAGGAAAAGACCCATCACATCTGCTGTTAGGGAAAGTGTCTGTGGGAGCTTTAAATGTTCTTTTCCGTGCACTTGTAATGAAAAGAACAAAAAAGCATAACATTTTCAAATTGCTAAATGCAATTCTTAGTAGAGTGGAAGGCACGCACTGGATTGTAAAAAGAAACGAGAGAACTTTCATTTTCTGTGAAAGGCAGCACAAGCGCTGCATGCTCAATGTCTGCTACAAATTGCTGAAAAGCTTAATCCTAATTGTAAAACTAGAAGCAGAACACTAGCTAAAAGCTAAAAGAAAATAAATGCTAAAGCTATAAGCAGAACCCATAGCTAAAAGCGAAAAGAAAATGAATGCTATCCAAAAATTCAAAGCAACAAAACACTTTCTAAAAGTAGCAAAAATACTAACTAAAAGCTAAAGGATACCAAATGAAAGCGAGAAGCTAAATGTAGCTAAATAAATTAAAAGTTAAAGTAACAAAACACTAGCTAAAAAAATCTAAAGACAGCTATACAACAGCTAAAAGCTAAAAGTAGCAAACGGTAGCAAGAGGATAAAACAACCAAAAGACTTGCTAAAAGCAACAAGTAGCAATATGCTAAAACAGCAAAATATTAACTATAAGTAAAAAGCAGCAAACACTTGGCTAAATGCTATAAGTATCAAAAGGCTATAGGTAATTGTAGGAGAATGGTAGCTGCAACCTAAAAGTAGCTAAATGTTAGCTAAAATTCTAAATTAGCAACAACAAACAAAAAAAATGCTAAAAGCCGTAAGTAGCACCAAAAGAGACGAGTAGAGAAAGTAATCAGATGTTCCAAGAGAACAGTGTTTGGTATGAAATGAAACCTATGTAAGGAAACATCAACAATAGTAAGAGTAGTGCGAATGCTTGTACAAAATATATATATATATATATATATATATATATATATATATATATATATACGTATTGGGATCAACATGTTGGAGCCATCAGGTTGTGACAAGAAGATTTCCTTTTTCTCGAGAGAACGGAGTCCCAGGGTTGCATAAGGTGGCTGTATTGATTATCCTCTCTAATCTAATTAATTGCCTTCCAAATATCAAGGCTGAGTGCAGAACAAGGGCACGCTCAGCACAATTATCTCAGCTCCACAGTGCGTCCTTGTCAAAGCTGATCTTTACCTCAGATGCAGGACAGAGACATGGACGATCTCAATGAGAAGAAGAGTCATGGCTTTGACAGGAGGTGCATAGCTTTATTTAACCACAACTCAAGCTCCTTGTGGTAATGTGCTTTGAGGCATAATCCATCAAGCCTCAATATTCGAGCTTTTTTAAGAATAATAAACAAATTTCAGTAGGTTTATGGTGTTGGTGACAGAGCAGCAGGACAATCAGTGGAAGTCAAGTGAAAAAAGACACAGTGTTCTTTGTTCCCAGTTCTTTTCTTTTCTCTCCACCCACTAATTTCTTCTCAGGGTCATGGGGGGCTCTAGATTATCCCAGCATGCACTGGCATGAAGAGGGGAAAGTCGTTTCTGGCTTCAGCTCAGTAGTGCAGACGCTCATTCATACCTCCGGGCCATAGAGTCGCCGAGCTGTGGGTGGAAGGAAAAAAAATAACCAGTATGGCTGAGGCGCAAATGTGTTTTCAGACAACATGATGTTAGATGAAAACACTTCATTTATATTTTTGTGATTTTTATTTATAAGTGCGCAAATGAATAACGCAGCCGCTGCACATTTCGGAAATCAATCATCCCTTCTGTTTGAATCGATGTGTTTTGTTCGCCTGCAGAATAATTGTGTGTGTGACGGAGATAAAGTATGATTAATGTTACAATAGAAAGGCTGTTATCAAATGTAAGGAAGTGCCACTGAACATGTCACAAGTCAGGGGGCTCTAAATCAAACACATTAAGCATCATTTCAGGTTATTTTGGGAACAAAACACAATCCTCACTGCACTTTTTCACTTTTCTTTCATTCCTAATGACAAAACTACATCAACTACAGCATTTAAATTAACATTTGAAATGTACAGGCTGCACATGGGTTTGCTCTAACATAATAACTTCTGATTATGAAAAACAAAAGTCCTCAGAGAGTCCCAGAGAGTGTTCCAGATATCCAGAGATCACACTTCTCATCCTCTGTGGTAAAGTTTCTCCATTTGTTGAACCATGATTATTGAATTCAGGAGCTTTGGTTGGATTGTGGCACAGTGGATCAGATTTTTACTCTTGCAGAGATGCTAATGGGGTGATGGAAGTTTGGCTCGGACTTTGTTTTGTGGATTTGAAGAAAGCTGATGACTTTGAGCTTTAATGCATTTTGCTTTAAGGGCTATCCCTGTATAACCAAAGCAGGAGCTGCAGTACCGTTAGTCATTTTTGTAATTCATTTACATCAACTTCAGTCTAAAAAAACTCATTGTTTAAGTTAAAATTTGAAATTAAAAGTCAAACTTTGGAACAGGTTTGAACACCATTTAGTATATGTGTCTGGAAGTATTAGCTATACAGCATTAGCTACCTTGTTTGACCGAGAATAGTCTGAGTTCGTTTAATTTTGCATCTAAATTCTGCATATTTTTTTCTATTTAAGCTCAATAACCTGGGGGGAAAAAATAACTTGTGGAGGTAAAAACTCCCACAACAGTGGGGCCCGTGTATAAAAGAGGCGAGTAGCAGAAATCTACTCCAAACTGAGGTAATTTGAAGAACTATCTGCAACAGATTTGATGTTCATTGTTCATAATCTTTCCACAGAACCCTTTTTTTTAAGTTCTGAGCTTTCACTTTTGTAAGACAAATGTAGTGAACTAAGCCTCAGGTCAAAATCTGGCCCTGAGGGCCTTCCTGGGACAAGAACTGTTATTTCATTGATTTGAGTCCAGAAACACAAAATTAAGTTCATCCAGAGACTTTCTAAGTGTGTCCTGCACTGATCAATTGAAAGAACACTCTCTTTTTTATTATCATTACTATTTTACAATATCTTGATAATCAAAAGTGTGTTTAGATCAAATCATTTTTAAATGTTGAAGTGAACTACTTATTTTAAATCAACTGTGAAACAGTATTAATGATTTTTAATCCTCATTCAAAGTAGAAATCTAGTTAATGTCTGTTACAGAGTAATTATTCATTTTCTTGATCTTCTGTCTGAAATGAGCAGGTTGTGATGTCGGTCAAGAGTCGGAGACAAACGCAAACAAGTTTGTTGGAACGAACTGTCATGTTTTTAAATCCTCTCAGACGTAAATAGAGAAGCTGGCACCTGTTTCCTCCCATCTCGCCTAAACATTTCTCTGTCTGTTTCAAAAACATTTTCCTGTCTGTTCCAAAACATCCCACTGTTTTTCTGACTTCTAGTGACCTCTTACGTCACTAAAACCACACCCCTGATTGGCTCTTTCAGCCAATCAGGACTTCCCAAATGAACCGGAAACAGAACTCTTTAAATGTCGACACTTCCTAGTTCTCAGAGGGCAGTTCAGTTCGGAGAGCAGAACCGAACAAAAAAGTTGCTGGAGAGAACAAGAAGTTCCAGACATGATCCGAAGTTCTTCCGAGTCTCGTGGGGATTATGGAATCTTCCACATCTGAGTGGAACTCTGACGGGCTCACAGCTCATGCGAGCCCACCCGAGAGGTGAGCGTGGTGTTGAACGAAGTACCGTCACTACTTCGGACGATTCTCAGCTGTTCCTACGGAGATGCTGGAAAGGTGGCGTTAAATGGAACTCCGTACCAGTGGAGACATCTTCTACAGGTAAAGAGTCGATTTCCACTACCTAAGTGTACTGAGGTGAAGCTGGGTTCGGATGGAGGGTGCCGTTCTTCGTCGACACATTTTCCCTCACACATCTTTTCTCTCCATTTAAACTCCCTCATTTCCCATCTTTAAAACTCTTCTATCTGCCAGTAAATCATCCAGATATTTGCATAAATGTCTGTTGTAATTAAGCTGTGTTATTGCTTCAATCAGAATAATCACGTGTACAATGTTTGATGTTAAATTTTGATTCCGTTAATAAATGACCACATTCATTTTGATGGGTCAAAGAAAATTAACGTCTCACGTCACTGATCTCTGTCACATATCTGTCAAGTAGCTCGAAAAAGAGAGAACCCGTTTAAATTAAGTATAATATCAGGTACTTGAACTAGTCCAGATATTATAACGTGTAGTGGAGCTCCGAAGCTAAACAAAGCTAACCGACCTATCTCACTACACAAATATAAAATACATCTCTGCTTTTTTTTTCCTGAGTGCCCCTTAATGTTTTACATTTACATATTAAAGTTGTTAAATTTAACAAACTCATTTCCCATCCCCCACCACCCCTTTTTTTAATGAACCATCAAACGGTCAGTTGTGAAGTAAAGGTCTTTGTTGGCTTCAGAAGATTTCTTCCCCTCCTGGTAATTAGTTGCTCAACAGCAGACTGCTGTTTTCCTCAGAACTGAAAGTTTAAATAAGGAAATAAATTAGCAATTTCCTTCATTTCTCCTGGGTGTAAAACAACTTTAATTACGCACAATTTTAAACATAATCAGCTGCATTTACCGTAACCACTCTGTTTGTTGTGCTTCGTATGAAACAAGTGATGAGCTTTGCAAGAAACGTCCTGCATCAGTCTAAAATCCTACCTCGTGGATTCTAGTTATTATTTATTTATTGAGTGTTAAATTTAGTCTCCCTCAACTAAAACACAACTGCTTCGTAAGCTTCCATCTCAATTAGATGCTTTCTATCACCCACACACCATGCGCCAAATGTTGGTCGTGGGTGGATGTTTGGTTTCCTTGAATATGTAGGGGCCACTCTTATTTTATAATAGTTATTGCAGTGCACATATTGTGAGAATTTTATGCCACTGGGTAATTTATTGCATTACCAGCTTGGGTTGTAGAGTCAATTTAGTTGAATTTATTTTCTTAAAACAAGGCCATGATTTTCTTCTAAATTTAATATAATAAGCATTGATTGAAATAAAACATTTTACTGCCATTCAAATCTGTAAATTGAGTTAGAATTGCCAAATCTCTTTAGTTTTTAGCAGCTTCAACCATTTTTCCAAAGTATTTTGCTGCACTCTGCTGGTATTAGATGACCAGTACATATTGAGCAGAAACTGTAACATTAATCTGCACTGGCACAGGATCATTAACTTCATGTATTAGTATATTCTTCTCATTACTTGCACCGTGCATGATAATGTTGCAGCAGAGACTGACCAATAGGAGGGCTGCTCCTTTAGTTGCATACATAACTGAGGAGAGAAACATCCTGTTGGTGCAGGTGTCGTTAGTCTAAAAGAAATCCAAACAGCTATGCACCGTCCTGCACCGACTGTCTCCGACACCAGAGGAAGGTTTGTTATTGTTTTACTGGTTTAACCCCAATCACAAGAGTCACAGTAATCCAAAGTGCATTCAGCAAACATGACATTCCATTCTGTTATCGTTTGTTGCCCAAAACCAAAGGCAGACGATGTTTGTTGCCATGTCTGTGTGTGTTTCTCTGTCCAGTACCAAACTATTCCATGAACCACTGGATGAAGTTTGGGTTAAGCGATCATCGGATGAACATCTACACATGATTAAGTTTTTGGAGTCAGTCTGATTCAAGACGATATATTCAATTCAAAAATACTTCATTGATCCCAAAGGGAAATTAGTTGTTGTTGTAGCTCATCTTGGTTTCATTAGAGTTGTTATAGATGCTGATGGCTTTGGGCAGGAAGGATCTCTTGTAGCAGTCCGTCCCACGGCGGACTTAACTGCCAGTGTTGGGGGACAATCTTGGTCCTCCCACTGCCACGAGCCGCGTTTCCCGCCACCTCCAAAATCTCGGCGGTCAGGCACTCGAGCACCGCCTCCAGGTAGATGGGAATGCATCCACGGCACCTCCTTTTCAACTCCTTTGGGATTTGGGGCTGTAGTTGAGGTATTATTTGAGCTTTTGAGATGTTAATCAGCAGCTCCCAGTTGTAGAAAACCACCTTGTTGTTATGGTTACGCCTCATAACAAATGTCCAAAAGTAAAAAAGGTTTCAGTAAAAATCCTTCCAGCGGCACAGCGTCTGACACCAGAGGAAGTAATTATCCGACAAAAGCGATTTACATCCAGAAAAAAAAAGAGTAATTAAAGTTTTCAAAAGCAAAATCTCCTAATGAATGTAAGAGAGCTACTCCAACATGCAGCCATCTTGAGCGGCGCAATTCTGGAATACATAGGACACTAAAAAATACAACAAATGGTAGTGATCTGAATAAATCTATAAAAGGATTAAAACTGGGGAGTAACAAGAAGGAAGAAACTGATGTTCAGTAAAGCAATCATTGATGTGACGGCAGATGTTAATTAAATATGTGTGTGGGGGGGGGGGGGGTCATTCTGGAAGCTACAGAATGTTCAATATAGAAAGAAGGAAGATGCAATGAAATTAAGATAGTAACACGGTGAATAAGAATAAAATAGCTGAATCAATTGCATTACTGTATAAAGTAAAAAAAGAAACTGTCCAGATGATCTGACTGAAAATTGTTGGATTGCATACCTGGATTATTGAGCATGGACTTTTTTTGGTTTTGAACCAGTTTGACATGCCTGCCAACGAGGAAGAGGGCCGGCACAAGAGGAGGGGGCGTGCCAAAGACACCATCTTAGCACCAACATAACTGGTTTGTTCCACTTTGGAGTAAGCTGTTTGGTGGAAGAATCAGTTTTGTATTGTGTGTTTCCTTGACTGGTGAAGCCTTCTGGATGGAAGGTGAAATGTTTCAGCAAAAAAAAGAAACTGTCCAGATGACCTGACTAAAATTTGTTGGATAAAGTAAAAGAGTTTCTGAATGACAAAGCTTTGTATATATTGTATAAAGTAATGATTGTTCCATAATTAATCTATTGCATTGAAGTTTGGGGAAAATCATGCAAAACAATTACAAACACTATTTTTATTTTACAAAAAAAAAAGAGCTATAAGAATTATTAGTAGGAAGTACTATGGTCACCCAACAAATATATTATTTCATCAACTGAAATTATTAAACTTTTATGATTTGTTTGAAAATTGTATTTTACAAATCATGTATAAAGCTCATAAAAAAGATTACCCCCAAATATTCAATTAAAATGTGTTAAAAAAGAGAGTCATTATAACCTTAAGGGAATGGAAATGTTTGTAAATCCTCCATTTAGAACTAGTCTGAAGGAGTGCTGCGTTGTAATTCAGGGATTAGGATTGTAGAATTGCCTTGATATCACCATAAAACAATTCTAAAACCATTTATATGTTTAAAAAGATGATTAAGTTAAAATTGTTGAGACCATGTGAAGGATATCTAATATTTTTTGTTTTCACTTTGGAGATTGTTCAATCCTACATTGTTGTTTGTTTGTAGTTATTTTATATATTTTTAAAAAAGGGGCAGATATTATCAGAATTTTCTTCTTTCTGCATCCCTTTCATTCAATTATTTATTTGTTTTTTCGTTTTGTTCTTTTGTTTCTGAATGAATAAATGAAATGATGGTGGACAAGTCAATATAAAGATAACAAGTAAAGAAATAAAGCATTTCGAGCACATACAATTAATAATATTTATCAGAACCTCTTGAATGTTAAAGAAAGCAGCAATGGTAAAAACATTCATTAGAGAATGTTACCGGGGGGTTATTTATCATTGGGGTTGAAAAAAATGAAGGACTGCAGTTCATCTTCCTGTCCTCCAGGAGGCGCTAAAATATTTCTGCTATATAGTTTATATCGTAAACATTTACTTATGTCGAGCCTACAAGTTTTATTTGACTCACAAAGTGCACGCGAAATAGCAAATAAATGGCTGTATAAATGTATTATAGTTATTTAAACGTCTTTGTGAAGAAGGTTTGATTATTATAGTTGTTTGTGATTCTCGGTTTTCCTATTGGACCAAAGTGTGTCACGTGCCCCGGAAGTAGCCAGGCGGCTGTCCTTTGTGAACATTCGTTTTATTTGATATCAACAAAACCACTTTAAAAAAAATACACTATCTGTAATTTTACATCGTTAGCGCTGAAAGTCAAAGAGAAATCTGTTGTTAAGGCACAAAATGTAACGTTTAGTTTCAAAACCGCGAGTGAAAAGGTGTGTGGGAAGAACGACACCGTGTCCTGTGCGAGCTGTGGGTTATCGCTTCTCGGCCTTTTGGCTAAGATCAAGTGTAGTATCTGTTCTTATCAGTTTAATATCTGATACGTCCCCTACCCGGGGACCATATATTAAATTGATTTTTGGATCAGGGAGATGGAATAGGGGCTTGCTCCGTCCACTCCACGCATCGACCTGGTATTGCAGTATCTCCAGGACCGGTGCACCCTCCTCTCAATGTGCAATATAACTATTGTCGATCATCGTCCATGTCGAGGATTACCAGCGACCTCTGCTGGAAAGCTGCAATTTTGCAGCTGAAATTATTTCTGACTTTAAGCTCAGAAGCAATTTCAAAAGTCATGCTTTTAGTTTAAAAGTTTCAGGTATGTAGCAACTTTATTATGAATTTACTTGAACTATTTGGTTATAAAGTTGTATCTAACACATGTTAGTTCCATCACGTGTTACATGAAGTGGAACAGAATTATGTACACAGGGTCTCAGTTACGTCCAAAAAAATTCTAAATATAAACTATAAAAAGTAATATACGCTTAACAAACGGTGCACTAAAAGATCTAAGATATACTAAACGTTAATAAAGTCAAACAATATGGTGTAACAACAGTAGCCCGAGCATGAGTCTGTAGTTAGCAGATGGGTATGAATGAATACAGCTGCATGACATAATCAGCAGCAGGGGATCAGCAGCATGGATAATCAGAGTCAGTCGTTCGCACCACATGTGGAATGTGGTGCGCACGAGATTATGTAGGGTCCCAGTTACATCCAAGAATAAAATATAAAAGAAAAAACGGTAATAAGATATGAACTAAGAAAAACATCAACTAAATATACACTAAGCACTAATAGCACAAAAACAATACGCCGAACAGCAGCACGAACATGAGTCTGTGTGAGCAGATGAGCACGAATGAACACATCAGCATGAAACAGATCAGCAGCAACATGATGTGATTCTGCACAGTGATTATTCTGGTTAGAGATTCATGAGTCTAACAGTGTCAGGGTAGAAGCTGTTCCTCAGTCTAGTGGTTCTACACTTAATGCTCCTCAACCTCCTGCCTGAGGGGAGCGGGGCAAAAAAGTGTGTGCTGGGTGAGTGGGGTCCTTCATGATGCAGGTGGCCCTCTTCCTGCATCTGGAGGTGTAGATGTCTGTGATGGTGTGGAGGCTGACTCCAACAGACTTCTGTGCAGCCTTCACCACTCTCTGCAAAGCTTTTCTTTCTGCAGCTGTGCAGCCTCCATGCCACACGTTGATGCTGGAGCACAGGATGCTCTCCACTGCACACCTGTAGAAGGAGGTGAGGACTGAGCTTCCCAGACCAGCTCGTCTCAGCCGCCTGAGGAAGTAGAGTCTCTGATGAGCTTTCTTGATCAGGCTGGTGGTGTTGTTGCTCCAGCTGAGGTTGGCGTTCATGTGAACACCCAAGTGCTTGTAGCTGGAGACCACTTGCACCGCAGATCGGGGGTGGGGGGTTGCGCCATCTGAAATCCACGACCATCTCCTTCATCTTCTTCACATTGATGTGAAGGTTAATCTGTTTGCACCAGCTCTCCAGGTGTTCCACCTCCTGCCTGTAGCTGGACTCATCGTTGTTTGTGATGCATCCCACCACCGCTGTGCCATCTGCAAACTTTACAATATTCTCATTAATTATATGTTCAAATAAAGATCAATGAATGTGCAGTTGCAGATGATGTCTAATCCAACCTGGCATAGTATTGGTGTGCTTGTGTTACCATGGCAGAGTTGGATACATACATTACCTTGTATACTGAAAATCAGTTTATTCTTAGCCACGCTCCCATAAACATGCTCACAGTTGAATAAAGTTCATAATGTTCATTCATTCCTTCATTCAACCTTTATTTATACAGGTTAGTCCCATTGAGCCTCGGGGACTCGTTTACAAGAGAGACCTGATTTTTACAAAGAGTGATGACAACAGTGGACAATCATAAAATAAAGCGTACTAATTGAGAAGAACAAAGGAAAGAAAATGGTAATAAAAAATATTTAAAAAAAACAGCTAGATTGTAAAGTGATGGAATAAAATATCTGCATAAACTTATAGACTGAAAATCTACTCTCGTACCCACATTCCCATAAACATGCTCAAAACTGCATAAAGTATATCACTGACATTCATTCAACCTTTGTTTAGACAGGTTAATCCCAATGAGCCTCGGAGACTTATTTAACATTCACACTGCATCGTGAAGGACCCCACTCACCCAGCGCGTACACTTTTTGCCCCCACTTCCCTCAGGCAGGAGGTTGAGGAGCATTAGGTGTAGAACCACTGAGGAACAGCTTCTACCCTGTTAGACTCACGAATCTCTAACCAGATAATAATCATTGTGAAATAATCACATCATGCTGCTGATCTGTTTCATGTTGCTGCTGATCTGTTTCATGTTGCTCTGCTCATTCGTACTCATCTGCTCACACAGACTCATGTTCGTGCTGCTGTTCGGCGTATTGTTTTTATACTACTAGTGCTTAGTGTATTTTTAGTTTAACATTTTTCTTAGTTCATATCTTAGATCTGTTTCTATTTTACATTTTATACATTTGTTGGATGTAACCGGGACCCTGTGTACACAATGACAAATAAAGAGCCTTGGATAATGTTCATTATTCATTTCATAATTAGCTATGATGAATCCTGGTTTTCAATCCGCAAAATGCCTTGTTAATCACTGGATGAAATAAAGATAAAAGAAAAAAATGGGCGGAAATCTGAACTTTGGCGCCAACTACATAACCAACAAGCAAAGGGCTTGTTTGGGTCACGTGGTGCTGACGTTGCAGCGTAGTCTCGTGTCTTTGGAGGACGCTCTTGATCACGCCCACAATGCCTCGCGCGTTTTTCTTTCCCCGCGAATGGCGACAGCACCGAGCAGTTAGATGCTAGGTAATGAGAGGAGTTCGTAAGTTTTGGAATATATTTTGAACTACAGCAAAAGAGGAAGCTAAAGCCAGCGACATGGCGAAGCAGAGCTCCATTTTCAAGTTCTTCACCAAGTCTCCGCCGCCTGTGTCCAAGCCGAAGCCGAGCCCCTCTCCGGCCGAGGCGGACCTGCCCTCCTCGGTGCACAGGTCCAACTCGTCTCCCAAGGAGGAAGCTAGGCAGACACAGCAACAGGAGTCAGCCAAAACCAGCAAGGTTAAACCGAAAAGTAACCCCAAGGCTGCGAGCAGCAAGGGCTTCAAGAAACTTTTTGGCGACATTAAGGCCCAGACGACTGAAGACAGGTTGGTGGGGGCCGTGTAATTGCTGGAGTTTTAGTTTGTGACTGTTAGCGTTGCAAACATTACGAGTTCTCTTTTTATGAAAGCTCGCAGCTTTGAATCTGCTACATATTACCACGCGATGCTCGTTTTCATAATTAGCATACTGTTGTTTAATAACTTTAAAAAAAGAAATAACAGCAATGCTTTAAAAGGGCATTGCTTTTGTCGACTTATTTGTTACAGATTAGCCCAAGGCATTACATTTCTTCATTAAAAAACAGCGTGTTGTCAGTAAAGTCGATGTTTTGTAGCAAGCTTTTACAATTCATTATAATGGACAGCTGTCTGCTTGGCAGTAACAGCTGTTTTTTTTACAGTCTTGGTATTAAAAACACATTTAAACATCTATTTATTGCTTCAATTCAATCAAAATTGCAACCATGCAGTTTGAGATTTTGCACTCTACAAGTCTGGACAGTCACAGGTTTTGAAGAACCACCAATAACATCATTCTAATAAGTTGCAGAATCATTTAATTTCTTCTGAGTTAATCATTTGTACCAATGAGCCAAAGTGTCAAGTGATCATATTAAATCAGTGCTGAACTGTACAGAAGATATAACGACTTAAGGTTTGGATGTTTTTGCCTCTCGCAGCATATAATGCCGTTTTCCTCTGTTTTTAGCAACTCCACATGTTTTAGTGCTGGTGTCCTTGTCTGGGCAAAACTGGAAGGACATCCCTGGTGGCCTTGCATGGTTGTCCCCCAGCCTCTGACCGGTCAGCAGATGAGGCGGAGTGGTCGGGATCAACGCGTTCATGTGCATTTTTTTGATGAACCTCCTACAAGAGGATGGGTTAGCACCAAATATATCAGAGAGTATCAAGGTTGGAGAAAGTTATTAGTTATAATCATAACGTTATAACAAATTCTGATGATTATTAGTCTGTTTTCCTGACATAGATCATGTTGTCTGGTCTGCAGGCTCTGACAGTAGTGATGTTAAACCTGGCGGGGTGTTCTTTAGTGGCAAACCTGTAATTCGCCATGCGATGGAGCTTGCTGATGGACTTATTTTTGACAGTCCTGAAAAAAGGTTGAAAATACCGCTTTGCATGGATCCATCTGATGAGGAAGAAGAAGCTGATGATGAAGAAATGGAGGTAATATGTTTTCTTTATCATCAGTAATAACACGGATTATGCTTTCTGACTGGGTCAATAATGGAAATTACACTTTGTAAAATCTTTATTTTACTTTTCAGCTTGACAAATCGTCCGTGATGGATGAAGAAATCAGTGATGTAGATGAAAAGAAAAATGAGGAAGTGAAACCATCTAAAGTAAGTCGACAATGTGCCCGCGCTTCAAAGGATAAGGCGAGCAAAGCCAAGCGGCGGCGCATTGTAGTGGCCTCTGACAGCGACGAATCGGATGAGGAGTTCAAACCAGAGCAAGCTGCATCGAGCAGTGAGGATGAGGACGAAGAGGGGGCGGTGAACAGTGGCGATGAGGCGAAAGCGAGCAGCCAAGAGTCAGAAGCTGATAGCCCAGTCAAGCCCCTGAAGCGGAAACGTCCTGCAGCAAAGTCTGTGAACGCAAAAGCAAAGAAACCCGCTGTCCAGTCTGCTACACCTGTACGAGCTGCAGCAGCAGTCGCAGCCGACACAAAGTCCCGTTTGTTAGCTTTCTCTGCTCCTGACGACTTCGAGAGCCAGACAGAGGGATCAGGGACCGCCGGAGGTGCAACGATTTGGGATCACGAGAAGCTGGAGTGGTTGCAGGATGGCAAGAGGAAAGACAGAAAACGGCGCAGACAGACGGATGACGACTACGATCCCTCCACCTTGTACGTCCCTGAAGACTTTCTGAACAGAGTCACTCCTGGTATGCGTCGGTGGTGGCAAATGAAATCTGAGATGCTTGATACTGTGATTTTCTACAAGGTAGGAAAGTTTTATGAGCTCTACCACATGGATGCTGTTGTTGGGGTTAATGAGCTGGCCCTGACTTTTATGAAGGGGACATGGGCGCACTCGGGCTTCCCAGAGATCGGCTTTGCACGTTTTTCAAACGTGCTGGTTATGAAAGGCTACAAGGTGGCCCGCGTAGAGCAGACGGAGACCCCAGAGATGATGGAAGCTCGCTGCAAGACCATGGCAAAACCCACAAAATTTGACCGTGTGGTGAAAAGAGAAGTGTGCCGGATTATCACGCGTGGGACTCAAACCTACAGCGTGCTGGACGGAGCTCCTTCAGAGAGTCAAAGCAAATTCCTCCTGAGTTTGAAAGAAAAGGCCGAAGATGAAAGCTCTGGTCGATACCGCACCTACGGCGTCTGCTTTGTGGACACTTCCGTGGGACGTTTCCACATCGGTCAGTTCTCAGATGATCGTCACTGCTCGCGCCTGCGCACTCTGATTTCACACTTTTCTCCTGCTGAGGTCCTTTTTGAAAAAGGTAACCCATCTGTTGAAACGCGGAAAATACTCAAGGCGTCTCTGTCCTCTGCTCTGCAGGAAGGACTTAATGCAGGTACACAGTTCTGGGATGCTCAGAAGACTCTTAAGAGCCTTTCAGAGGAGAACTATTTTCAAGAGGTCTCTGGAGAGGAGCAGGGCGCTGGGAACAGTCTTCTCCCTGCTCTTCTGAAAAAGATGGCCTCTGAGAGTGACTCGCTGTGCTTGACTCCTAAAGAAGGGTGTGAACTGGCGCTGTCGGCTTTCGGCGGATGCATATTTTACCTGAAGAAATGTCTCATAGACAAAGAGTTGCTTTCTATGGCCAATTTTGAGGAATATGTCCCTGTTGATGTTGAGATGGAGAAAGCTGCCGGACCCACGAGTTTTTTTGCTCAGACTCGTCAGCGCATGGTCCTGGATGGAGTGACTCTGGCGAACTTGGAAATCTTTCAGAATGGCTCAGGAGGAACAGACGGGACTCTGCTGGAGCGTTTGGACACTTGCTCTACCCCGTTTGGCAAGAGGCTCCTGAAGCAGTGGCTCTGCGCTCCGCTGTGTAACCCCACATCTATCAAGGACAGACTGGACGCGGTGGAGGACCTAATGGGAGCTCAGGCTCAAGCAACTGAAGTCTCGGACCTTCTGAAGAAGCTTCCAGACCTGGAGCGTCTACTGAGTAAAATCCACAGCATTGGGACTCCACTGAAGGGCCAGGACCACCCTGACAGCAGAGCAGTTCTCTACGAGGACGTCACTTACAGCAAACGCAAGATAACAGACTTCCTGTCTGCGTTGGAAGGTTTCAAAACTATGCAGGAGATCATTTCTGTCGTCGCTCCAGTTTCAGAGGAGTTTCGTTCCACGTTGCTCCTTCAGGTTGTCAGTCTGAAGACGGAAAAGAATGGCCTCTTTCCTGATCTCTCAGCAGAACTCAAGCGCTGGGAGACGGCTTTCGATCACCAGAAAGCCCGCTCTACTGGTGTCATAACCCCTAAAGCGGGGTTTGACCCCGAGTACGACCAGGCCCTCGCAGGAATCAAGAGCTGTGAGCGAGAGCTGCAGGATTACCTGGAGAGGCAGAAGAAGCGACTTGGCTGTAAGAGCATGGCCTTCTGGGGAACTGGGCGAAATCGCTTTCAGATGGAAGTTCCCGACAGCGTCTCGGAGAGGAACATCCCTGAGGAGTACGACGTGAAGTCTACAAAGAAAGGCTGCAAGCGTTACGTCACAAAGGAGTCCGAGCGTCTGTTCTCCGAGCTGCAGAGGTTTGAGGAGAAGAGGGACGCTGCTCTGAAGGACTGCATGAGGAGGCTCTTCTACAACTTTGACAAGAACTACAGAGACTGGAAGACGGGCGTGGAGTGCATGGCCGTGCTTGGTAAAATAACTATTACGAAATGCAAAGTTCTAATTTGTTTATGTAATTTATGTAGAGTATTTTTTTAAGCTTTTGAATGCAACGTTCTCAGTCATGGAGGACATGAAAAATCCTAAACGTTTTAGATCAAATCAACTCTTTAGCTTTCATTGTGCTTTGAATACCAGCATGAAAATGTACCAACATGCTTGAAAGATATAGCAACTAGAGAAATTGCATTTCCTGTGAAAATGCAGTGTGAATGCTTATTGCAGAAAACAGCTGAAATGAGCTAAAAGATAAATAACATGCTGAAATGTAGCTGAAATAGAAGACTAAGCCTACTTTAGCAGAAGAATGCCGAAAGAACACACATTTGCTGAATTAGTTTAAATAAGCAGAAATTATCACAAAAAATAGGAAATTAGCTAAAAAGAAAACATCTGAAAATGCAGAAAGAAGCTTAAATTACCAGGAGGAAGTGGAAAAAGTTGAAAGAAGCTCAAAAGATGTAGAATTAGCTGAAAATGCTCTAATTAACATAAAACAACTGAATAGTGGCTGAAATAGCAGAAAAAGCTAAAAATGAGCATAGCAAGCTGAAACTACCATAAAGAAGTTAATTAGGTTGAAAGTAGCAGGAATTACCAAAGAAAACTGAATTTATCTGAAAACAGTTGAAATTAGCTAAAAAAAAAAAAAGTAGCTGAAAAGGTAGAAGCTTAAATTAGCAGAAGAAAGCAGGAAGAACACGTTTGACCAGTCAGGCAGTAAGAAGCAGGAATTGGCACAAAATAGTGGAAATTATCTGAAAAAAGCTAAAATTAGTAAGAAACAAGGTGAAAAGTAGCTACAAATGCAGAAAGAAGCTGAATTTACAAGAAGGGAGTGGAGTGAGCTCATATTTGCTGAATTAGGCGGAAAAAAGTTGAAATGAGTGCAAAAATGTGCTATCAGCTGAAAAAGCTAAAATTAGCATTAAAACAGCTAAATAGTAGCTGAAATAGCAGAACAAGCTGAAATTATCAGAAAGAAGTTAAAAGAACAAAAATGTAGTTGGCAAAAATAATCTGAAAGGGTCCCAAAACAGCTGAAAGTAGCTGAAAAAAAGTTTAAATTTGCACAAAGAAGCTGAACCAGAACAAACCTGGAAAGGAGCAGCAAAAGGTTGTGAACAGATGTAAAGATTTGAAGGATGTAAAATGAGCTCAGTTCATTTTCTGAGAAACAAAAGTGGCAGAAAAGGCTAAATATTTCAAAAAGCTGAAGTTGCACCAATACCAAAAGTCATAGAATTGTTCTGAAAGAGCTGAACCTTTTGATTTATGATTTGTTGAAATAGTTTGAAAACGAGAGTCGCGCTGAAAAACGTAAGAAGAAAAATTGGTCACAATAGTGTGAATGCTTCATAAACATCACACTATTAAATAGTCCCAACAATTCTTGTGCATGGTTTATGCTGCGCATTGTTCTGTGTGCATAAAATAAATCACAGGTTCTTTGTTAAGAAGAGGATGATTTGTCTGCAAAACGTGTTTATCTTCCACTGAGACTTTCAACTAGTTTGCAGAAACAAAGCTACAAGTGAAACGTTTGTTTTTTCGTGGATCGTTTTTCCCTCCTAGATGTGCTGGTGGCTCTGTCACGCTACAGTCAAGGGGGAGACGGAGCGATGGCCAGGCCGCAGGTGGTGCTGCCGGAGGACGACAGCCAGGTGGTGCCCTTCATCAACCTCACTGGCTCCCGGCACCCGTGTGTCACAAAGACTTTTTTCGGTGACGACTTCATTCCCAACGACGTCTTCATCGGCTGCCCTGGAGGCAGTGGAAGTGAGGAGGTGGAAGGTTGCGCCTCGTGCGTTCTGGTCACGGGACCGAACATGGGCGGTAAATCAACCCTCATGCGACAAGTAAGGTTTTTATTTGACTTTATTCGTACGGTTTATTTGAACTCTGCTCATGTTGCTCTTCTTTCCCTCCAGTGTGGACTTGTGATCATACTGGCTCAGCTGGGATGTTATGTTCCTGCTGAGAGCCTCCGCTTCACGCCCGTCGACCGAGTCTTCACCCGGCTGGGAGCTTCAGATCGAATCATGGCTGGTAACATCAACACGTTCGCCGCACACGGGTTAATGATCTGAGCCGGCTCCTCGTGGGCTGAGTCTGTGTCCTTTTCCCCTCGTGTAGGAGAGAGCACCTTCTACGTGGAGCTGAGCGAGACCGCCTCCATCCTGCACCACGCCACGAAACATTCACTTGTGCTCCTCGATGAGTTGGGTAGGAGCTTAATGTTTCGTACTAAAACTGAACTCCACCGTTTTTGTTCCATTCAACCTGTATTTAGACGGGTAAATCCCATCATATAGTTAACGCAGTTTAACTGCTGTTGTTTTCACCGTGAACCGTTCGAAACGTTCCAGGGAGGGGCACCGCCACGTACGACGGCACAGCCATCGCCAGTGCTGTTGTGAAGGAGCTTGCTGAGAAAATCTGCTGTCGCACACTTTTCTCTACACATTATCACTCCCTGGTGGAGGACTACACCAACAATCCTGCTGTGCGTTTAGGACACATGGTAAGTTCAGTAATTCTAAATACCGCAGGGAAAACGACTCCTTTACACTCCAACAAACTTATTTTGTGCAGTTGCTTTTGCATTGTAATTGTAAGATATCTGCCAAACCTTGTGTAGCAGAAGTTGTTTTTTTGTGTGTGTGTGTAGATAAATTGTTGACCTGACATCCCAGTGGAGTTACACAGGGAAATTCTTTAGAGAAATAAAACCCAAATATATATTTGTTGTACAGCTGAGGGAGATACTGAGCTCAATACAAACAAAATTGATGCCTTTAAAACAAATTGGGAACAAACTGATCAAAACCTGTTAACAGGAGAACTGCAAATGATCCAGATTAATAATAAAAAGGTTAAATTAAAAAAAAAAATTAAATTGATCATGGCCTGGATGATTGAGAATCTTCAACATAGATCCAGATTAATACAGTCTTGTGGAATTAGTTTAAAAAAAAAAAAAGTCTCATTTTAGGCCTTTAAAGTCTTAAATGCGTCCAGATTTTCTATTTTTGATCTAAAAATACATTTACCGTAATTTCCGGACTATTGAGCTCACCCGAATAAGCCGCGTCCACTCAATAAATTTAAAAATTAAATTTGTACATATATAAGCCGTAGGTGTCCATGTTGTAACGGGAGATATTTACGCAAAGATTTTTTTTAAAACTTTTAATTAAATATGTGCCGGTAACACACAAATGCGTACAGTAAACGTTTTTTCTGAACAGCGCTTGTAGCAAGGCTGCTTCAAAATAAATAAATAAATACAGTAGCCTACCAGGAATCGCCTAGCTTAACGTGCAGCAGCTCTACTTCCTTCTTCGACAGCCAGATCGATATCCTTTAACTTGAAAGCTGCATCGTCTGCATTTGTTCGTGTGTTCATGGAGTGCAAAATAACTGACCTGAAGAATTTAACGAGAGTGCGTTTCATTTACGATCATTCGAAGTTTCATTGATCCACTGTGGCCTGTTCGGTAAATTCAATGGTCACATTTTATTTTTTACCTTTTATTTATACAGTTCGTCTCATTGAGTCATGAGGACCCGCCCCTCAAGAGAGACGCCTAGTGGGCAGCTATGTGAGCGCCCGGGTGTGATCAATGTTTTAGTGGCAGGAAGTTTGTTATCTTATCCAAAAAACATTGATACATTATCTTCAGCATTGTATAAACCACAGAGTTCAAAGTGTGTGAGAAAAGTAGCGGCTTATAGTCTGGTAATTACGGTAGTTACATCTTATTTTTGTACATTTATTCATTCTTAGCTTCTTCTATCAACTTTTATTTTTTTTTTTTATGTTGTCTGCATTCAGTTCACTTTATTTATATAGAACCAACGTCTCGGCGCTGTCCCACAACATTCACATAAATTATAAAATGCCAGTTGGTAAAAGTTGTGTAAGGAAGCCAGCAGATTGTGTCAAATCTCTGTCGCAACTTCCCATCCTGAGCAAGGCGACGGAGGAGAGGAAAACCTCTGAACAGAAAGAAACCTCCAGCAGGACTGGACTTTACTGTAAATGGAAGATAAATTTATTCTTAGAGAAATGTTACGTTTTTTTATTCATGCAGGTCTTATTATTGTTTTTAAGTCTTAACGAGCCCTTAATTTAACTTGCTGAAACTTGCACAATCCCTGAATTAGTTGAGTTTTGTTGCGTGCGAAAGCTACACGGAGGTGTTTTCCGTAGCAGAGCAAAGAAAGTGAAAGCGCTGAACTTACAGGATTATAGTTTTGAATTCAGCAGTTGGTGGCCACATCCAGATAACGACACAGCTGCATCCCCTGTACCAACTCTTCTAGCCACAACCTGCAACCTCCTGCTTTTTCTAAGCTCCTGCTACTGAAATCAAACGTTTTTAAATAATCCCTGAAAAGTCACTTTTCAAATACAGTATTTGTTCCAAGAGATCGTGTGCATTGCACGGGATCCATCAGCCTTGTGCACAATTATTTCCTCCCTTCCATCAAAGTAAAGTCAGGTCCTCTGGACGGCTTCTTTTTGTTGAAACGTTTCGTTTTTCCATCCAAAAGACTTCCATCAGTCCGAGGAGCCACAACAAACTCAGTCCCATAAGTAGCAAACTCGCACAGTGGGACAACCAGTTTGATGGTGATGGGATGGTTTCTGGAGGCCGCTCTCTCCACCGTCGTGGCTCCTCAGAAGTCTTTTGAAAGAAACATAAAACGTCTCAACAAAAAGAAACCTTCTAGATGACCTGACTTAACTTTGTTGGATTTTTTTAACCTGGATTATTCAATTAAAAAAATACTTTATTAATCCCAAAGGGCAGTTTGTAACTCATTATCCTTGTTTCATTAAGATATGTTCTGGATGCTGATGGCTGTAGGCAGGAAGGATCTCTTGTAAAGGTCCGCCCCACAGTGGATCAGAAGAAAATGGCCGCAGATGTTGTCTGATCCGTCCACCCATACTCGGCTGGCCTCTCAGTTCCCCTGGGCTGCGAACCACCCGAATGCCGGGCAGAACTGCTCCCAGAGCGATGGCCACTCCACCCAGCAGCCTCACGAGCTCCTCGTCGCTACAGACAGCTGCAGGTGCTGGGGGGCGATCGTGTCGTGAGCCGCGTTTCCTGCCAGTTCCAGGATCTCAGTCGTCAGGCACTCGAGCACAGCCGGCAGGGAGACGGGAATGCATCTATGGCGCCTCCTTTTCAACTCATTTGATATTTGGGGCTGTAGTTGAGATATCATTTTGAGCTTTTGAGATGTTAATCAGCTGCTCCCGGTTGTTAAAAAAATAAAAAAAAAAACGCCTTGTTATGGTTACGCATCAAAACAAATGTCCAAAAGTAAAAGTTTGAGTAAAAATCCTTCCAGCTGCACAGCATCCGATACCAGAGGAAACATTCATCCAATAAGTGTTTCACATCCAGAAAAACAGGAATTAAAGTTTCCAAAGTCAGTACCTCAGAATGACGGTAACAAAGCTACTCCACCCCGAGCACGACTGAGCACGAACCCGAGTACTGAGCGTATTCCCGCCCTTGTTTTGGTTTTCTACTCACTTTGACGGTACCAAGTTTGGCTTCTGTCGCTTTTAGGCCTGCATGGTGGAGAACGAGTGCGAGGATCCGAGTCAGGAGACGATCACGTTCCTCTACAAGTTCATCACCGGTGCTTGTCCAAAGAGCTACGGTTTCAACGCCGCGCGTCTCGCCAACCTGCCAGAGGAGGTGATCCAGTCCGGACACAGGAAGGCCAAAGAGTTTGAGAGGAGCACCATCAGCCTCAGACTATTCAAGTACGCGTTTGTGTCATAAACCAGAAAGCACGAGCTAACACGTCGTTAACGCTAAGGTTGACTCATTGTGTCTTCATGTCCTCTTACAGGAAACTCTGTCAGTTTGCTGAGGACTCTACTTTGGACAGTACACGCTTTACCTCACTGGTACAACTGCTCAACACGCTGTAACTGCTGCTGAATTTATTAGGCACCTGGGAGGGAAATAAAACACTACTGAAATGATCTAATAAAGTTTATTTTTTTTTTAAATGACAATGTTTCATCTAGGAAATTAAACCCCCCCCCTTTACTTTTCAACTCACACTAGCGCCTACATAACGGTTATTGAATACTTCACAATATATTAAGTCTAGGATGTTATGATACATGCATACATTTCAGTCTGTTTGAGAACCCACAATTACCAGTACACATGAACGGGGAGGGGAGCAACGAAGCCATTAAGCGCTGTTTAGATACTTGTCTCAGCTTCAGTAGAGTAAAAGCTGTTCAATTCTCCAGCAACATTGGCAAACAAAAAATAAATGAATTATGCTTTCACAAGATTTGTTACGTTGTAAATCAAAATCTGGCATCAGGAGAAAAAAACATCCGAAGACACCACGAAGCACACTTGTGCCTGATAAAGAAAACACTTAATTTTATGACGAGACCAGATGTAAACATAATTTAATTTAGGAGACAACCACTAAGACATCAGATGAGTAATTATACTCTCGACTCCAACAGCAATGACTTTATTTACAACTTGATAAAACAGGATGTGTTGTAAATTACGTCACGGGTTCAACTTGGAAAAAACGAAACAAAATGTAAGTTCATCACTTTATGACCAACTTGAGAAAATAAACAGTAATGCATAGAATATGTAAACTGGACTGTTATAGCATAATTGACACGTTCGTTATAAACATGAGCTATACAAGTCTTGTCAAAGCACATTTCAGCATCTTATTTTTCTGTATTGATAAAAATAAAAGTCAACATTGCTGGAGAAAATGTTTAGTGTTTTCCTCTTTTCTCTTTCACAGAAAGAAGTTAGATACTGCGACATGAGTATAATTACAGCAATTCTGGGGGGAAATAACAAAAAAAAAAAGACATTTCAATAAAATAAAAACATTCAAGTACAATAAGATTTTTGCATGAAAATACAAAACTACACAAAAAAGCATTAAAATCAAATCTCAACAGTCTTGAGGGGAAAAAATAAACAGAAAAAGCTGAAGTGCTGAGTCTTTTCTTTTTCCCCCCCGTACGTGTACGAGCACATCAGAAGCTCTGCGATGGAAGCATTGTTGTATTCAGAGCCTTTCTCCTCTGATGAAAACGGCGGCGCCTCCGCTGGATAAGTTTCCGTCCGTGCTGGACCTGTACATAACCTCAGTATCTTGTTCCGGCGCTTCTTTGAAGATGAGCTTCGGTGGTTTTTCTTTCGTCTCGGTCACTTAGGTGACCGACCCACACACAAACCCTGAGTCAAACGCTCTCCTGTTATATCCCACCACTGTCGTTTATTCTTTTCAAACGAGGGAATTTAAAAAAAAAAAAGGGGGAGGAACCAGTCTTTTTTTTATGTCTCCTTTTAGCATATCTATATCTCGTGTTTTTTTTTTTGTTTTAGTTTGAGTACAAGCTCTGCCAAAGTATTAGTATTTGAATTTGGATGTTCTCCTTTGCTGCACAACTTTTGAAGTGTTCACTGGTGCTAAAGCACTGGGACGTCTGGTCTGGAGCTCAGTTGTGCTGCAGTGTGTTGGACTCTATAGGAGGAGCAGAGTCGTACAGTGTGTCCGTGTCGTGCGTCGGCTCTCCAGCTAACGTGCATGGGTTGGACAGCGTCCCTGCGCCACAGTCACAGAAGAACCTGTAGGATGGAAAAAGTCAACCGTTTGATTAAAACGCAAAAGAAAAACTAGATTTTCAAAATCGTTAGGAGTGACTCGGCTACAACAGATTTTAGCAAAGTAGCAAAAAGAAACGGTCATGACTCAGTCCGTTTTGACAGATCTTCCATCAAACGGCCCAAGTACTAACAGATCGTACATGATCTTACAGGAGTGCTAACATCTTGCAAAATCATGAGATTGTGAACTATTAAAACAAAAATCCTCATTCAAAAATAATCGATCCAACATGCGAAGAATCTTATGGCAAAAAGACTTGCACGCTGCAGAACTTCACCTTTTGTTTAGAGTCAACGAGCTGAAGGTGAAGCACGCACATTTTTATATTTAATATCAAATGATCATTCAAATCATGTCCAGTCTTTGACCAAAATGTCAGCTCATTTCTAATTAGATAATCTCAAGTCTAGACGTTAAAGGCTGCAGACGACATGTATCCCTTCAAGGAATGCTAGGTCTTTTATTTTGCTTTAGTTTTTTCATAATATGGTGTTTACCATCTTTATACTGAAATGAACTGCGTCTACCAAAACTCCTGCAGATGAGGGCGACTGAAATAAGTTGTAAGTCAAAGAGAAGCTGCAGCTAAGATACTTTGAGTTTCTTCTTACTCATTTTGGAATGGACACAAACAAAAAGATCCAGCTGGCTGCTTCAAGCATGAAACCAACCTTCAGTTGCTTCTGGATTCATAGCTAGTAGAGCAAGTTAACGATTTGGGCAAAAGTAAAAACAATTAAAAAAATATTTATTTTGTCTTTTTCTTGGTTAGTAAATGTGGGTTGTAAGGGAGACACTGCAAATTATCCTGTACCAGTTTATCAAATGTGCCTTTACAGTATTTCCCTTGCTGCTTCGCGTTTGGACATTCGCAGACTCGCCCTTTCGCTTTTTTTTCAAAGTAAAATTGAACACGAAAAAAAATTGTGCACGACACGATTGTTAACTTTAATATAACTCGTGATTGGGACAGTATGGGATACTGTACAGTAAAAAGTTAACAAAAAAAATACTATAAATGTATAAATTAAAAATAAAATACTTTGGACGGGCGCCACCATTTTGTAGTTTTCTCTCAATGTACCCCGTTCATAGTGACTACATTTCCCAGAAGCCCTGTTTTTTCTACTGAAATACTAGAGGGGAAAGTTCTGATCTGATCGGAAAGAGTTTGGTACTTATTACAATGACTGTGGTACCGAGCAGATGCAGACAGTTGCACGGAACCCACCGAACCGGACCAGAACTGGAGCAAAACAAGACTTCCAGACTCATTGGTGAACCCGAGAGCTGCTAGCCGGCCCACAAGGACTTCAGAGCGGGGGACGTGCCGCCGTACGTCTGGCTTCTCTAAAGCCCACTACCCCGAGCCAGAGGTGACCAGAACCGGCAGGGTAGGTCTGCTGAAACGGAACCAAATCGGAGCGGAACCGAGCCGCTGCCGTTCTGCCAAGCTGGTGAGTAAAATATAGTAGCTACATAGAAGTGTTGTTAAAGTTAGTAGGTTTAAGAGTTTAGAGCACTGCAGGAGTGTGGGGTTTCTAAAGACGTGACTATAACGTTGCTACTTCGCAGATTTTCACTAAACGTACATGTGAAAGCAGACGCATAGACAAACATTGAACTACTGTTTAAATATTAAAAACCGGGCTGCTTTCAGAAATTCTTAAAACATCTGTAATTGTAACAGTTAAACGATACTAACCTGTCATGTCTGATGAACTCCACATCGTGTCCTTGGTGACACTTCTTGATGCAGTTCACACAAATGGCATTGCGGTCTGTTGTGTTACAAGTATGACACCTATATGAACACAAAACGTGTTGGTAAATTATCCTGCAGATCATTCTAGTCACAGTTTTCAGCTTCATTACCTGTAGAAGTCGTGCATGGGGTAGCTGGTGTAACTTGAAATCTTGTACAGGCACTGACCTCTGCTCACAGCCTTCTCGATGGCATCTTGATTGTTCAGTATTTTATTATCTGAAGACACGACGGACATTTTAATAAGAAAATGGCTTTTTCACAGAAAGAAATATTTGCCCATGAGAGTACTACCTTTCATTGTAACATTGACACCCGATGCGAGAAACAATCCCCCAAATCGATTGTTGAAGATTTGATTGCCTTCTAGAGTCGCTGTAGCATGGTTGGTGATCTCAATACCTTGTATTTTTTTTAAAAAAAAAGTTACAACTATTATCAAAGCTAACTTTGCCTTAATAAAATGGTTTTAAGTAAGAACTTGGAACAACCGGTAATAACTCGTGTGTGTGCAGGTGTTACCAACCTGCAGCGAAGCCATCGAATATCCGGTTCTTCCTCAGTACAGGGTGACTGTTGGTGCTGATGAGAACACCTGCTTGAGCATTTCTGAAGATGTCATTCTCTTCTAGCAAACCTGATGAAACAAAACAGAACTGTAGTTTCAGAAAATGTAAATTTAAAATGTAGCAAGTTTAGGAATGCGCAAAATATACAGTACACGGTAGAAACGATAGACGTTTAGTCTATGATAGAGATTGTCTTAGTAATGCTGTGTCATTAAAATCAGTTGTCAAATTTAATCATTACTTTTTTGAGTTGAACTGTGCGTAAGTGGTGTTATAGTATTTTCTTCGAGAGCTAAGTAGCGAAGCTACAAGCTAACTGTGGCTGGCTTGACGTAGTGTTGCCATATTCGGACGCATGCACAAAACGCTGTGTTCCATCGAAGGTTTTTTTTTTTTCCGTCGAAAGTTAAAGTAAGCGTTGGTCAGCTTTAGAGAAACCTGCTCTCTAATCTGTGAAAAGAACACTGTGCTGTGTGATTTTACAGCGAGACCCTCTGGTCAAAGCCACAGAGGAAATGAAAGGAGACGCCCACTAGAGGGTTGGAGGGTGAAGTGTTTCAGTGTAAAATGCTGCTCTGTTGCTGTTCATTTCTTAAGTGAGAAGACTGGAAACTGTTAAAGAGTTAACAACATATTCTTTTGTTTAAAACATATGGTTAAAACTACATTTGATAACTTTTGCACTGTTTTGCACTACAAGAAAGAAGCCTAATACTTGATTTGTTTATTATTTAAAAACTCTCTGGACCTAATAGTGGAATTTTCTTAAGAGATTATTTTGTGGTATAGCAGTTTTCAAAATAAATGATGGCAAAAGGACACCTTATGCTTTTTTTTCTGTTCCTATTGCAAGTTTTATACCAAAAACATATCGTGATATATATCGTTATCGTCACCCATCACAATACATATCGTGATATGGATTTTATGCCATATTGCACATCCCTAAGCACGTCATAAACAATGTGTTACAAATCAAACGATTCATGTCTGGATTTTAAGTCTATAAAGTATTTGCTTTCACAGAAATAAATGTGGCAGTTACCTCTTCCTCCGTTGAATATACAGATCCCACCATCTCTCCCATCGTGGATCTTGTTCCTCCTCAGGGTGGGGTTACTGTCTGTTTTGATCCACACGCCGGCCATGGCATTATCAAATATCTCGTTGTCCTCAATGAATCCTAAGCCTGAATAAAAACGTGTTGACATTTCCGTAATTAGTGAGAAGTACAATCAGTTTAAAGACAATTACCAAACAAAGATTTGGATTCTGTTTTAAAACCTCTTCCTTGCTACTCACCTGAGTTGTAAACCAAAATACCCCCGTTCTGACCCCCCCAGATCTTGTTCCGCCTGATCTTGGGATTGCTGCCAGTCCTATCAGACACATGAGGGGGAGGTGAGACACCGAGTCTGTACTTTAAATTGTAAATTTCAGGACATCTAAACATTTGAAACATCATTAGTATTTTTCCACAAACCTTATTTGAACTCCAGAATACATATGATTATAGATATCATTGTCCTCCAGCACACCATGGCCGTTATCATAAAAGTAGACCCCCACCTGTTTAATTAAACAGTAATAAATGTAGTCAACCTTGATATGACAACAATTAAAGACATGAATTAAAAGTGATGCAGTGATTCTGGTCCCTGGATTAACATTTATTTCTAACGAGCTTTAGCCTTGCCTGTTTCCCGCTGTGTATCCTGTTCCTCCTCAGTACCGGCGTACTCCCCGTCGTCACCCACACTCCTGCTAGTGTGTTGCTGTACACCTCGTTCTCCTCGATGACTCCTTGACCTTTTTCATGCTGAGAATGACACAAAAATCAAAGTATAAAAGAACTGTCTGAACGAGCAATATAAGAAGTTGAATAGGTTATCTTTTAAAACATTTACCACATATATGCCGCCATGTTGGCCATCGTGGATCTTGTTGTGCCTGACAATTGGGCAGCTGTTTGTCCTGATCTGGATTCCAGCCAGGGCGTTGCCGTAGATGTCGTTTCCTTCGATGAGGCCTCGACCATCACCAAAAATATAAACGCCACCTTGGTTGCCATTATAAATGGCATTGCCCCTGTTTAGACACAAAAAGATGCATTTAAGGACATCTTGGGGAAACTTTTTAAAAAACAAACCTGGAAAACGGGACTTTTTTTCAGTCTTACTGACCTTATTGTAGGATCACTATTTGAGGTGATCCACACCCCTGCAAAATTATTTGCATAAATCTTGTTATCAATGAACTGGCCGCGGCCCTTTTCGTGCACATAGATGCCCCCAGTCTGACCATGATGGATCTCACAATGAACCACTGTGGGATTGGCGTACGCTTTCACTTCGAAGCCAGCTATTCTGTTCCTATGGATGTTGCAGCTCTCGAAGTAACCCTGGAAACAAGCGGCGAAACACCAAATTACTGTAAACCCTGAGAACAGCTGCCCACTATTACTACAAAAATCATGTTCTTTCACATGAGCATACACGTAATCTTACCATGCCGTGATCAAACGTGAACACCCCTACGTCTCTGCCGTGGTGGATGTGATTTCGTCTGATAATTGGGTTGCCATGGTTCTTTACCCAGATACCAGCCAGAGCATTGTTTGAGATTTCATTGTCCTCATAAATTCCCTAAACCGTGAACAACGTTGAATTAATAAAAAGTATAATTTACTTTTTTTATATACTTAAAATTACACGAGACCTGTTATTTATGAACTAATTCAATGTACATTCATGTTTTTTTTTTAAAACACAAAACTATTAGTGTGAGGATTTAAAAGTTTAAATATATTTTTAGCTCCAGTGAAGATGACGGACCTACTAAGTTGTTTTTTTTAAATGCTCTCATGTTCATTTACTACAAGTAACAAGTGGGTTACCTGTGCATGGTCAGTGATGTAAAGACCAACGTTTTCACAGTCACTGATGTTGCAGTGCTTGATTGTGGGACAAGCACCCTGTCCGCTGACACAGACAGCTGACCCCACTGAAACAAGATGCGGGATACAGATTTGTTACAACAGGATTACCTGTATGCCAATATAAATCATTTTCAGCTTTTTTATTAACTATTACAAATTATATGTTCTTTTTTCTGTTATTTGCAATACTTTGTGAAAGACGGCACAACTTTTGTCCTTTTTTGGCCCATTAGTCTTATTTTAACGCCTCAAAAGTATTTTCAAACTCTGCCTTTTCCAACCTTCATGTCAAATGAAGGCTGGAAACTATTAAAAGTAGAACAAACAGGGGTGAAAATTACCTGTGCATGTGCTGCGTATGATGCAGTGGTCAATGATGGGGCTACAGTTGACCGTGATCTCCAAGCAGTGGTGTGCATTGTGGTGCTGAGCAGATTTATCATCAGGGTTGAACTACAGCAGAGACGACAATGATCAACACCTGCGATAGCACCAACTAAAACCATTCCTATCAACTAAAGTAATAAAAAAAAAAAAATAAGCACAATCCATGTAACCTACACACAGGAAACAGGTCTTCTTACCCTGATGGTCATGAATCCAACATAGGCATCTTCCGAGCCTTCCATGAACACAAAAGTAGAATCTCTGGTGTTTTCGATTATAACTTTCTCTGCAACTTTTCCAGGTGCTACAAAAACATGCAAAAGCTTTAGACTAAGCTGAACAAATTCAGGACAAAACGGCGAAAATGACTTGATGCACATTTACCAGCTCCGATCATTGTGATGGGTGATTCGATGTAGATCCATTCATCCGTGTAGATACCGGAGTGTACAAATATCAAGCCATCAAAGTGCGGCTCCTGACCACCTCCAAGAGCATCCTCAATGGTGTCATAGTACTGAAGAGAACACGCAAAGTAGAAGATTGGAGCAATAAAACAGAGAAATACCAACAAGTATATTTTTTAAAATGTATATATATATACTTACAAACATGTTATCTCTTCCTTTGTATCTGGCAGGATTGCTGTAGAAGTGCTCTGCAAAGCCTGGCTTCACATGGGCACCTTTATACTGTAAAATGTCAACAATAAAGAAATAATAGCCATAAAGACATTATTAATGACACCATGTAAATAATGTAACAAATAAAAACAGTATAAAATTTTAGGAAAGAATATTTAAAAAAATGTTTTCAGTTACATTGACAAACAAAAAACAGTTTTTTTTCCCACAACATTACAGCGACTTGAAAGTGACGGTAATAATTCACGCTTGGATCATTTTCTCTTCATGTGCAGTGAGTAGGGTGTCCTTTAATATCAAAGTCCTTGCAGCTTCAGTTTCTCAGTCATGTAAACATAACGCCACACACAGTGGCAGCGTATAACACATTGAAGATGTCTGGAAACACCTATACAGCAGGGGTGCCCAATACGTAGACAGTGATCTACCAGTCGATCGTGAAGGCAATTTCAGTAGATCGCACAGCGAAATAGACGTCAGACTTTTAAAAAAAATAAATAACTTTTTTTTTTAAATAGACGTCCATCTTTACTATGCTATTCATCACTTGATCCACATACAGGTTAACCAAGCTGAGACCGGCCTTTTCTGACACATAGGTCATCACGCATGTGCATTCAACCACACTAAAAACAAACGTGTTGACTCGTAATAGCCTCCAGTTTATTTCTTCTGATCTAAGTGTGTAAAATGAGTTGGGGAGCTGGACCAAGTAAGAAGCAAAAAACCTACCATTTCCATACGAAATGGGGGGAGGACTTTTTACGTTTGCCTCATCTGCAAGTGTACCGGAGTGTGTACCGCATTTTCAGACTATTCATAAATACTACAGCGCTGACTTCCTGCCAAAAATCGAGCTGAGAAAGAAAATGGTGAAGGAACTAAAATCCCAGTTATCTGTTATCAGTCATTTTCTTACAGCTGACCACAGCAGCGAAGCATCAGTCCAGGTGAGTCACTTTAATAATTGTTAAGCACAAGAAGTCTTTGCAAGACGGAGAGATGGTAAAAGAGTTATTCATTGAAGCCGCTGACTCGTTCAGAGACTTTAAAAACAAAACAGAAATATTATCTTCCATCAAAGCTCTCAGATATCAAGAAATACGGTTACAGTTAAAAGCAGCTGCTGTCGGGGCTGAATTTTCACTTTTGTTCTCAGGTTATTTTTCAAACATGAAGTTATTCTTGTTGTTTTCTGTCCCTTTGTGTGAAGAACAGAAGTTGTTGCTGGGTTTTGTTATTATTTTGTACACGGATAGTAAAAATAAATTGTCACTTTTTAAAAAAAAATCTAACTTTTGGGTTTTGTCATTCATGTTGCGTTCACAGCGAGCTGGGACTTATTCATTCAAGCTTTATTTATCCAGGTTAGTCTCGTTGAATCACAAGAACTCATTTACAACAGAGACCTGTTCTAGACGGACAACATATAAAGTACAGACAACAAAGAACTACAGTAAAATGCAATTAAAATAAAAGTAGTGCTATAAAATAATAAATCAAGGAGCCATAAAAAAACATGGTAAAATACTAAAAACAAGAATGTAAAACATAAAAAGCATACTTAATATGTTTATAAATAAGTATACGTTTTTTATTTTTATAGTAGGTAGATCACCTGCTGTACAGTATTCTCAATGTTTAAACTTACTGAGCTTGAACTTTGGGGGGTTTAGCTGCACTACGTTTTTGAGAAAGCCATAAGTAAATAATAGGAGGCAGGTCTATACAGCACTGTTGTCTATTCAACAATACTACTTTAAATTACCCAGAACAGGTGATGGAAAAACAAATTAATCCATCAATGCTGTGCGAATCTGCAGTTTAGAGCAGGCTTATTCTTATTACTGAATGCATGAACCATCTTATTGATGGAAAGCAGCACGTATGTGAAAGAAACTTTTATCACATTCTCCTATCTGCTCTCATTACTGATTGCCATCTTTGTGGCCTGTGGGGTCGACCTATGAGGTCAGCGTTCTCTAAAGTTCAAATAATAGGATGGTATTTGCAACTCGCTTTAGTGGTTCAGTAATCTGAAGCATGTTACACAAGTTTACCCCACATTCTTTATTAAATATTTTAATAGCACAAAATGTGTTTTTGTAATGAATTTGCTTCATTTAGTTCTAGATTTGGCCATGGGGCCGATAATAAAATGACTGCAGATAAAGAAGCTTTTCAAACTGTTTGACACGTTCATACCAGCTGTTGAAAACTCTCCTTCCACGGGTTTGGCTGCTCATATTCTTCTGGATTTATCTGGTAAAACTTTCCAGTCTCAGGGTGCATCATGGGCCGGGTGTACTCAAACACTTCCATGTACAGTCTCTTCCTGAAAATTGAAAGCACATCAACAGTTATACCCTTCTCATTGCGTTCGTGCCAAAATGCATAACGACGACAGAGGAGTGGATTAGGAAGGATTAACTGAAGCGTTTCTTGTTAATTTTTTTTTCTTCTAATTTAGACTTAGAAGGTAACTTTACAACACTTTACCGTATTATTCTACTCCATCATGACCATTGCATCAACATTTTTTAAATCCCAAAAAGAATGCAAAATTTAAAAACTAAAAAATGAGAAGGTAAATTTAATATCAAAGTACAACTTTGTACAACTTTTCATGTGTCTTCAGAGAAATACATGGTTTTAAACAATGGTGGGGTGGGGGGGCTGTCAGAATGGGGTAAATTATTTATTCCTATAACCAACAAGTCTCACCAGAGGATGGGGTCATTAGCCAGTTCACTAAAACGCTTGCACACACAAGCTGCACGGCACAAGTCCTGCTCCAGCAGATAGGAGAAAATCTTCAGCACCACTTCAGCTGGAAGCTTCTCCTGCAAATACTGTTCTGCTGGAGCTGCTGAGAGGACAACAAGGTGGAATTAAAACAGAATATTCTGACAGAATTCAATTGTTTATACAGCATCAGGATTAAGAAATATATTTACACCGCAACGTCAGGAGAAAAGTCTTATCTTTTATTTCAGAAGCTAAAACCAACTGTGGAACAGACCATTTTGTTCCTGTACGTAAAGTTTACCAGAAAACAACAAACATAAATACGCAATAAACAACTATTTTGCATTTTTTGGCTAAAGCAGCAATGAATGACAAAAACTCCAAAATCCACAAACGAGCATCATTTCATGATATATTCATATTTATGAGCTTTTCCTAAGTGGTCATCTCAAAATTCAGCTAACACTAAACCAAAACAAACTCCTGTAGTGACGGATGACTGAAAAACAGCATCTACTCAATTTAAAGCAACGACTCATGTTTTTAAACTGTTCAATAAAAATAACGCAATATGTATTTTGGTGATAACAAAAACTGCTCAGAAACAAAATTAAAAAAAAAATGAAACTAACACTTTATTTTGATTACGAAAATAAAGGAGCACATAATAAATAGACATTTTATAAAACACAAAGATGGCACTTGATAGCCAAAAGCCTCCCACAAGGTCTAATTACACTTCACAACCTGTCAGGGTGTATTAACAAAACAAATTATGCATTTCTGATTACCTGGCAAATCAGGACACTTTCCTGAAACTCTCGGTCGCTTAGGTCGGTGTCCAAAGTTCTCTGTCGTTGAAGTGGAAGCACCCTGAAGATTAGAAAAAGGGGGAAATAAATACCTTGAAAATATTTACCGTGTTCATTTGAATCTTTTAAACTTTTTTCCCTATCATCTTTAAATAATTTATTTGACCGTACCTCCATGTTTGTCTTTGTTGGACACACTGTTCTCTTGGGTAGAGACTTTCTTCTAAGTTGGTAGGGACTATTCTGAGCTCCAGGACCAGATTCTTCTGCAACCATATCTGCAGGGATGTCCTCATCTACAATTGGAGAATGAGATTATAAAATGTGATTAATAATTAGGCCAGTACAAATAACTTTTCAACATCAGCCAGAAGGGTAATTGGGATTCTGTATTTGTCTTGAGTGAAAGGTTACCACCAAAAAATAAATAAAGTAAAAAACTGTTGTTCTGTACCTGCTTATTATGAAACAAGCCAACCGCAAATCCCATCAAGAGGGAATTCAATCAGCAGAAAATACAGCCCCATTAACATCAATTCTCAGCTAAGTCATGTCTGTATGCCTACTCATCATGCTGAGTGGATAGAAACCCAAGGTATAAGATTTAAACGCTGTCGACTTTGGTCGCAAGTCTGATTTCTTTAACTGCTAAACTAGTAACCACTATAAACATTGTGTGCATCACATCTATTAAATGTGAACTGAATCTCCTACTTTATTGACCAACGCAAACGTTATTTTTCATATAAATTATATTCTCTTCACTTCATATCCAGAATTACTTTGGTATCTGATGATGCATCTCTTGTCCTCATCAATACATCATGTATTATCATTCTTTCTGTGTGTGTGCGAATAAACCGAATGTCAGATCTTACTGCAATGGGTCAATTAAAACACAGAAGGGAAAAGGAAATCTGATTGATTACCAATGGACTATGTATGCCAATTCGGTCTTCCTTGGATTATATTATTATCCATAGCTAAATATAAGCTTAGCTCACTATGTACAATTATCTGTTTCTTTGCTGATTAGATTGCAGTAATTCCGACATTCATTACTCTAGTCCAGAAGAAAAAAATAAAATAAAACGCAGAACTGGGTTAAAATTACAATTCCTGATCAGTGTCATTTTGAAAAACATTGAATTATTTCTATAATTCACGGCAACTACAAATATAGAGCGTTTACTTCGAAAAACCTGCTGCCAAATATGAGCTCATATTTCACTATTTGATGTCATACAGCTGCTGTCGGCATAGCTGCAGAAAAGAAACTCATGAAGATATATTTAGACTATAACTACAGACATTTACTGCATTTGCTTTTCAGTTTTGCAAAGGTTATGAAGACAGGGAGAGTTTATTTATTTTAGACCGGGGGCGAGGACGAGGTACAGCAGGACGCAGACAGCTAGCCAAGTATGCTAACAACAACTAACTAACTAGCCCCGGCTACAAAAAGTTAGCATGCTACGACTAGTGTCGAAAGCACTTAATGTCCCCTTCCCTGTCCGTGAATTTAGCAAGCGGCTGCCTAAACGTTGTTTGTTTCCGAGACGTATGTGGTTTTACCTGACAAAAACAACAAAAATGGCAGCGATATGAAGTCAGACAAGTAAAATAAAGGCCGTATCGGGGCATAAAATCAAGCAAAACAAAGCGCGGCCTAAATGCTAAGAAAAAAAAAACACTGAAGCCTCGGTCTTTCCTGAGTGCAGGGCGCCATTCGGCGCCGTTACCCCCTTCACTGTCTGACCGCAACAGCTAACTTCGCTATAGCGTAATGACAGCGTATCAACATAAATCACACAAAAAGCTGTCAAGTCGCGACACATGCATTCTGTTAAAAACAGATAACCTACTGTTTAACAAGCTGCTCGGTAAAGGTACAGTAATATTACCTCTTTCCTGGTGATTCCTCTCCGGCTGCACCGGGCGCGGCCTCGACACTCGCCTGGGTCTTCTGCTAACGTTACTTGCTCTGACGGAGTTCATTTGGGGTGTTGGTAATCTTGAGAAAATGTCGAAGCCTTCACAGCAGAAGAGGAGGCGACGTCGAGCACGCCGTTTATGTCTTTTTCTTCAGCATAACACGATCTGCCATCGTTCACCGCGGCTAAAGGGAAACGTACCGCCGTGTCTGTCGCTGCCGTTCCCCTGCACTGGCGTTACGTCTTCCACTGAACCAGGAGGAGCCATAACAGACAGGGACAGTCCGTCAGGGCCTCAGTCACATCACGTCACGTGACAGGACAGTGTGGCAGACCGTTGTAACATATAATCAATGCACTCTGATATATATATATATATATATATATATCATACAGGGGCGTCCCCAGTTGTCAAAATGTATTTTTTACGAGTCATATCTGAAATTAAGAATAACAAAATAGAATTCCCGCCTTTAAAAAGAACTGTTTCTGAGGTGGTGTTCCCCTACAGATTCATAAACTACCGTACCCATCACTGCACTGTACTCCTTGGTCAGTTGGTCATCATTATCTACACGTAGGCTCACACACTGGTTCATTTTAATCTATAAATCCCTCCTTGGTCTGCTGAGATATAAATCTCCTCCCACGTGTCACGTCGTCAGTGCAGTGACAACATGCGCTCTCAGGACATCATTACCTGCAGCGTTCCCTCAGTGCAGACTGAACTTGGCAAAAAGGCCTTTTCCTACTCAGCTCCTGCAACAAACAAATAAATAAAACAAACAATGCACAATTTTTTTTTCATTATTTAAAACAGCAATAAGTTGTAAAATAATGAAAAAGTGGCTTCTGTAACATGTGTCTCATGCATACATAATAAACTATAAACATACACAAAATTTATTATTACAGAATTAAACACAAACAACAGTTTTCATTGGTGCAACTAATTTTAACAGTCTAATAATGTTTTAATATTACTGTGTTGTGTAAATATGGCAGGTAAACCAGAACTATTATTGTATCTCTCAGTGCAAAATTTTACACAAAAAAAAGGACAGATTATCAATAATTCATCACACTTTGCACAGCATGTTAAGTCCTAAAGACGTTTAATTTACTAGCAACTCGTCAAGCCCATCTCAAGCCTAACAACAACACACTCAATGGCAGACAACACACATGAATACAGTCACACGCCAGGGAGACAGAGAAGTGGGTGAAGAATCTGTCCGACAGACAGACAGCAGCTCACCCAGCCGGAGACAGAGATCCTCGCCAGAGGATTGAACTTTGCAGTTGCACCAAGAAGAATTCCTCTGGTGGAGATGATCACAGCCACAGAATCAGCCATCCACAACAATAAAATGTCTGAATTTAATGCAGAACAGCTTATAAACAAAGTTTTAGCATGCATCAGCAATGCCAAACCATCACTTTCCATCATCAGAGGGGAGAGGGATGCACTCACCATTCTCAGCAAAGACCAGAACATCATCATCCTCACCCCTGACAAAGGTGATTTTGAACCAGAAAGACTATCGTGAGAAAGTTATGACACTCCTTAGTGACTTAGCCACTTATGAGACGCTGAAAAGAGATCCAGGAAGTGGTTACAAGAAGAAGTAGTTGGAGGGCCTGAAACATATGGAGCAGGACAAGACCATTGGTCATATTCTGTACCACGGACTCGTCACTTACAATGTTTCCAAATATCTGGCGCCTGTACTCATCCCTTTAGTTGGCAGCTCAGAACACCACATACAGAACACCATGGACTTTGTGGATAAGGTGAGGGATGTCATCATGGAGACTGATGAAACAATGGTCTCTTTTGATATCACATCACTCTTTATGTGCATTCCTGTTGATGATGCAGTAGAGGTGGTCAGTTTAAGATTAAAATCAGACACCACTCTGAGCAGCAGGACCACGCTTTCCACAGAACAACTGTGTCAACTCTTGAAACTGTGCCTGCAGTCAACCTACTTCACATATGGGGAGCAATATTATAGGCAGAAACATGGGTGTGCTATGGGGTCTCCAGTTTCTCCTATTGTTGCCAACCTGTACATGGAGGAGGTAGAAAAGAGAGCCTTGACGTCCTTTTCAGGGACACCACCAAGTCATTGGTTCAGGTATGTTGACGACACCTGGGTTAAAATCAAATCTCAGGAAGTCCAACATTTTATTGACCACATCAACTCTGTGGATAAATACATGAAGTTCACACGAGAAGATGTAAAAAATGGCAGGTTGGCTTTCTTGGACTGTGAGGTCTCAGTCTCTGATAGAGGACATTTGCAAACTGAGGTGTACCACAAACCCACCCACACAGACCAGTATTTGCAGTTTGACTCCCATCACCCTTTGGAGCACAAGTTAGGAGTCATCAGGACTCTGTACCACAGAGCAGACAGCGTCCCCACTAGCTCAGGAGCCAGGCAGAAGGCGAAATCCCACACAAGACAGGCTCTAGAGCAATGTGGATATCCTAACTGGGCCTTCCTGAAAGCAGAGAAGAAACCCAAACAGGACTCCAGTCAATTCAATTCAATTCAATTCAATTCAATTCAAAAATACTTTATTAATCCCAAAGGGAAATTATTTGTTGTTGTAACTCGTTATCCTTGTTTCATTAAGAGATGTTATAGATGCTGATGGCTGTAGGCAGGAAGAATCTCTTGTAAAGGCCCATCCCACAGTGGATCCTAAGAAACTGGCTGCAGATGCCGTCCGATCCGTCCACCCAGACTCGGCTGGCCTCTCGGTTCCCCCGGGCTGTAGGACCGCCTGAATGCCAGGCAGAACTCCTCCCAGAGCGATGGCCACTCCTCCCAGCAGTCTGCTGAGCTCCTCGTCACTGCGGACAGCCAACTGTAGGTGCCGAGGGACGATCCTGTCCTTCCGCTGTCATGAGCCGCGTTTCCTGCTAGTTCCAGGATCTCAGTGATCAGGCACTCGAGCACAGCTGGCAGGTAGATGAGAATGCGTCCACAGAGCTTCCTTCTCAACTCATTTGAGATTTGGGGCTGTAGTTGAAATATTATTTGATCTTTTGAGATGTTAATCAGCTGCTGTTGGTTGTAGAAAACTGCCTTGTTGCCATAGTTACGCATCATAACAAATGTCCAAAACTAAAAAAGTTTCAGTAAAAATCCTTTCAGCTGCACAGCATCTGATACCAGAGGAAACAAACATCCAAAAAATGTGATTTACATCCAGAAAAAGAGGAATTAAAGTTTCCAAAATCAAAATTTCAGAATGAAAGTGACAGAGCTGCTCCAACATGCAGTCACCTTGAGCGGCGCAATTTTAGAACATTCTAGTCAGCCATCAGGTGAAAAGGAGGAACCCAGACCCAGACCAGTGGTCATTCCATATGTTGCAGGAGTTTCAGAGAAACTGAGACATTTATTTTCTAAACATAACATCCCAGTGGTTTTTAAACCCCAAAATGCATTACGGCAAAGATTAGTTCATCCCAAAGATCCAGTCCCCCCGCACAAACAGAGTAATATTGTGTATGTTGTTCAGTGTCAGGAAGGTGATCAGTCTTACATCAGGGAAACTAAAGAGCCACTGGTCAAAAGGATGGCCCAGCACAGAAGAGCAACATCTGCAGGCCAGCGGTCACTCGTTCAGGGATAAAGTTATTCACATCCTTGATAGAGAGGAACGATGGTTTGAAAGAGGAGTGAAGGAGGCCATCTTTGTGAAGAGAAACCGTCCATCATTAAACAGGGGCGGTAGCCTCCGTGTCCAACTGTCCTCCCTCTTATAATGCTAATATTGCAAGTATCCCTCAAGCGCCCATAAATTCAACTCAGTTCAATTCAGTTTATTTATATAGTGCCAAATCAGAACATAAGTTGTCTCAGAGCACTTTACAAAAACATTCACATACATAAAAAAAGCCAATTAGTAAATTTATCCATCTGAGGAAGCCAGCAGATTGTGTTGAATCTTCACTTTGTCGCAGTCTCTCATCCTGAGCAAGCACAATGGCAACAGTGGAAAGGAAAAACTCCCTCATAACGGGAAGAAACCTCCAGCAGAACCAGGCTCAGGACATCTGCCGTTGTTGTTGTATTTTTCTACTGCAGCAAGTCAAAATACACTAAAATAGTAAATTACTTAAGCAGAAGAAAACAAGAAGAAGACATAAGATACTACTAAGATACTATAAGATATACGGAATGTGTTTGTTTTGGTTGTTTTGAGCAATTATGAGACTTGCATCTTGTAATTTCCTAATTGTCCACTAGATGTCGCCATTGAACCTTGCTCTGAGTCTTCATGCTGAATGAATGAAGTGAATCACGTGACACCCATATTGCTTTTTTTTGTGGCTTCCTGAATGATGCTTCACATTGAGCCAGTTTTTGTTAAGTGTTGCTAAAAATGCACTTTTGCATTATAAGCATCCAAAGTGTTGACTCTTGACAGTGAGCTCGATGTAAGCTTTGATTTCTATACTTACCCTCTGCTTCATGATAAAATGAGAACCGTGTCAGCCTGCTAAATACGCTGATAAATATTTACTTTCTGCTCAAGTTAAATCATTGTCCCGGCCAGTGATGTTACTGCATCTGTATTTAACCAGTGACCTATCGTTTCTGATTGTAGTTGTAGATGTACGTCTAATTATTACTTCCTGGGAGTTTCATGGACATCTGTCGAGTAGTTTCTGATATATTTTCTCACGCTACAGACATTTACATGCACACACACACACACACACACACAGAAGCAAAAGCAACCCTTTGCCTTTTGGTGTGATTATAATAAACAGAGGAGGTGGCTGCAGGGATCACCAACACCCCCACCCCTGCAGGCGAGTTCGCTCCCAATCACAACTGGCAACATGTGACCAAAACTTTTCACGTGCTGGTCAGGAAGGTAAACATCTCAGGTTACAACAACCTGCAGGATGGATGGCCGGTCGGTCAAACATGCGACATTTAACAACAGCCTGAACTCTTGGACCGACAATTAAACTTAGACTTTAGGACAAGACGGGATAAATCTTCAACAAACAAGACTGAGAGTCCTCCTGTCATTTATTAAGGCACTTGGGAGAGCAGACGTAGAGCAGCAAGCCCGTCTGTGACCCAATAGTTGATTGATCCATCCTTCGGTTTGTCTGTGTGCCTGCTGGGGTCAAAGGTGACTGACTTCATGAGAGGAGTCAGCTGAGGGTCTTGCGCTGGACGTTACATAAGAAAATAAAAAAAGAAAAGGAACAAAAAGCCTCTGTTGACACCATTAACAGTTTTTGGTGGTTTTGTTTGGCGACTTTCACCCGTAAATTGTCACCTGCACATTATCAGCTAAAGGACTCGCGTTGACCACCACCTCTCATGGCAGAGTTTTAAACAAATCATCTTAAGTCGAGAAAAGACATAGTTGTAGTCGTTTTGGTTAAAACTATTAAATGACATTGTGTGCAGTTTCATGGGACATTGCAAGAATGTGTGTTGGGGATCAGTCTCAGCTACTACCACTCCAAGTTTTAACTTGGTGTCTGTAAAACGGGCCGAGTTATAAACATTGCTGTTTGTTGAGGTTGCTTAACTGTGGCAGCCATCTTTAGTTTAATCGAAAAGTTAATCAGTTGTGTCAAATAAATCCACCCACTGGTTTATGAGATATTTTGCTAACACTACAAACAAATGAACACACATGTGCGCATATAAGAGCAAAAACATCATTTAAAAAAAACATTAAAAACACGGAATACCGTATTTTCCGGAGTATAAGTAGCTCCGGAGTAGTGATATTGCCTAAAATTCATATCATGATATGTATTGTGATGGAAGGCGATAACAATATATATCACGATATGTTTTTGGTATAATACTTGCAATAGGAATGAAAAAAAAGCATAGGGTGTCCTTTTGCCATCATTTATTTTGAAAACTGCTACACCACAAAATAATCTCAATGAAGAAAATTCCACAACTAGGTCCAAAGAGTTTTTAAATAATTGACAAATCAAGTGTTAGGCTTCTTTCTTGTAGTGCAAAACAGAACAAAATATATCAAATGTAGTTTTAGCCATATGTTTTAAACAAAATAATATGTTGCTAACTCAACAGGTTCCAGTCTTCTCACTTAAGAAATGAACAGCAACAGAGCAACATTTTACACTGGAACACTTCACCCTCCAACCCTCTAGTGGGCGACTCCTCCCACTTTAAGGAGAGCTGACACAAAATGGCGACCAGTTTCATCTGTGGCAGGGTCTCGCAGTAAAATCACACAACACAGTGTTCTTTTCACAGATCAGAGAGCAGGTTTAACCCCTTTTTATTATTATTATTATTAGCTCAAACGCACTCTCTAAAGCTGACCAATGAACTTTTGACAACAACAACAAAAAAAAACACTTTCGACTGAAAACAGCGTTTTGCGCACGAGTATGGCAAGCCAGCCGTAGTTAGCTTGTAGCTTGGCTACTTAGCTCTCAAGGAAAGAACTTTTGACATCACTTTCGCTGTTTTCAATTTAAAAAAATTAACAATTCAATCTGACAACTCTGATTTTACACTTTAACACCACTTACGCACAGTTTTTTTTTTTTTTTTAGGAACAATTAAATCTGACAACTCTGATTTTACATCAGACGCAGCATTACTGCGGTTAGCCGGTAGAAGACAGATCTCTATCATAGGCTAAATGTCTATCGTTTCTACCATGTACCGTATATATTGCGCATTATACTCCAGACTATAAGTAACACCAGTCAAAAAAAGCATCATGAAGAGGAAAAAAACATATAAGTCGCTTCTGCGTATAAGTTGCTTTCATTATGTGTCACCACTGTCCCGCCGCGTTTATTATGTGTTTATTTAATGGTCAAAACAGCTTCATTTCGCCTGGGCGGCGCAACACGTCCATCTATCGTGGTCGGAGCCGCTAGCTCACCAGTGTTCCTCCGCCTGCACCAGCTGAGTGAAGTGAGCGCGCACGGAAGGACCTGCTGTTGCAATTCTTTGAAATGTAAAGCGTCAGTCAAAACTACGTTATGAATATGGGAAAAATATGTATATAAGTCGCAGGACTGACAAATCTTTGCAAAAAAACTGCGACTTATACGCCGGAAAATACGGTAGTTGCTCTGGACTCACAACATGTGGCGCTTGTGTAGCCTGTTGTTGAGGAAAGCTTTGAGAGACAGCATTTATGATCCAGTTTATATAATTTCTATGTTTTTATTTCAGCTTTGCATCCAGAACACAACAAGAATATGATGAAATTTACTACTTTATATAATCCGTACACATGTAGAGCTTAACTATGAAGATCTGTGTTATTTTTGACACTAATCTTTTCAGGATCTGACAGTGAGGAACATGTGTTGGCGTGGTAACCAGTCCAGTATCCAGTGGCAACAGAGGTCTATTGAATGCTGGGTGGCTCAGTATTGACTGCTGTGCCCACCTCTCTCCTGTGTCATCAAGTCATGCAAGCACATCTGTGAAGCAGACCTTAACGCTGCTTGGTTTGTTCATCTCAGAAGTAAATGTTGTGACTGTGGAGGAGGTCAAACCTGCACGGCGTGACAGGTTATCCCTCTGTGGAACAACTTATTGTAGCCTGCAGGTGTTTTATTTAAAATTTTTTGGTCACTTTCACCATCATTTGCAAACGCTGACACACCAGCGTTTGGATATGTTGGTCAAACGGGTGGGCCTCAGCTACTACCATCCCAAACGTTAGCTCAGTATCTGCAAAACTGATGCAGTTTGGGTTCCTTGTGTTCAATTCAATGAGGCAGCCATCTTGATTATGGTTTACCCTGGAATTTATCAGTTATAGATGACCCACGCACCCGCAGACTGGTAAAAATCATCACTTATAGTGATAACAGCTCTCCTTTAATAAATATTGTTCCTTCTCGATTATATCAGTCACGTTCAAACATTCATCGCCGTGTCTGCATCTAAAGGCATCTTTGGGCGCAGAGACAGACACAACAGGATAAGCGTCTTTGTCTCAGACTGCTGTCTGTCAAAGACTCTCCACCACCACCATCCCCTGCCCCCCTCCCAGCCTCCCCTCTATTTGGGCGGCTGATATAGAGAGGGCAGATGGCTCATTAACATAAATAGGACAGAGAGAGTGTGTATAAGAGGACCGCACACACCAAACGCCAGGACCATGATGCCCGAGAAACCAAAGAAATGGGAGTTTGTTGCTAGGAGAGAGGAAAGACAGCTTTATGATCCCCTCCTTCTATCCAACCTCGTCTCACGTACCACCCCTCCTTCCCCATTTTAGGGACTGAGCCTTGAATCTGTTGGTTGGGGACAGATGGTCAACGGGCCCCATCCTACAGCTGGACGCAGGCTGCATTATCGCAGGGAGACCTGGCAGGATCGCATCACACCTCGTCCCGTCCAACCTATGAGGAAGTGATGAAGCTGTGGCCGTCGGCTAAGAATAGATCCGCACTTGTTGCCCACAGGAAATGTGTGGTTGCACAATAGATCATCATTTTTAAAAAGGTTGTAGTGATGTCATGAGGAATTCAGTCTCTGAGTGTGTTCACAGATTGATGCTTTTGGGGTTCTTTCCTATGAGAGTAAAAATGTACAAAATGAGAGAAATTTCATTTATTTGAGAATTCAAAGTGAACACTGAGTTAAGATTGCTGAAATTTCATGAAGAAGTAATTATTGACTGAAATGTTAACACAAGAGAACAGAAGTTAAAACCAGCTAAACTGTTGTTAAAAGCAAAACGAAGCCAAATTTGTAAACCCAGAAATTAAAACTAGCAAATTTTTAGCTGAAAGCAAAAATACAACAAATACAAACAAAATTAAGAGTTAAAATTAGCAATATGGTAGCCAAATGTTAAGATCTGTAGAATTGTGAATAAAAGCTATTGTTACCAAAACAGTAGCTAAAAGCTAAATGTAACAACAACAACAAAAAACTTGATTTGCAAAATGTAGCTAAAAGTTTATTTTAAGAAAACAATATTTGAATGCTAAATGTAGCAAAACAACAGCTAAAAGCTCAAAATATCAAAACTAGGAAACATTAACTACAAACAAAAATGAGCTACAGTATATTAAAACTGAAGGTAGCAAAACCATAGCTAAAAGCTACAATTAGAATAACCATAGATATAAGCTTCAGTTAGCCAAACAGTAGCTGAAAGCTAAATGAAGCCAAATAGCATCTAAAAGCAAAAATTAGCTAAGCCAAAGATAAATGTAGCAGTATGTGAAATGAAAAGAAAATTAGCAAGACAGTATCTAAAAAAGAAATAAGATTTGTAAAATGTAACTAAAAGTTGCTTTTAAGAAAATAATATTTGAACGTTAAATGTAGCAAAACAACAGCTAAAAGCTCAAATTATCAAAACTTGGAAACATCTAGCAAAAATGAGCTACAGTATATTAAAACTGAATGTAGCAAAACCATAGTTAAAAGCAAAAATTAGAATAACCGTAGTTATAAGCTTCAGTTAGCAAAACAGTCGCTAACAGCTAAATGTAGCAAAATAGCAAAAGCAAAAATGAGCAAAACCAAAGATAAATGTAGCAGAACCTGAAAAGAAAAGAAAATTAGCAAGATAGTAGCTAAAAAAATAAGATTTGCAAAATGTAGTTAAAAGTTACTTTTAAGAAAACAATAGTTAAATGCCAAAAGTAGCAATACAATAGGTTAAAGCTCGAATTATCACAACTAGCAAACAGTAACTAAAATATCAAAAATGAGCTGTATTAAAACTGAAGGCGTCAAAACCTTAGCGAAAAGCTAAAATTTGAATAACCGGAGCTAAAAGCTTCAGTTAGCAAGGTAGTGGCTAAAAGCTAAATGTAACTAAACAGTACTTAAAAGCAAAAGTTAGCAAAGCTAACTCTAGTTATCTAAAGCTAGTTATCCAAACCGCAGCCAAAATCTAAAATTAGCACAAAAAAATAATAAAATATAGTTAAAAATAAAGTTAGCAAACCTGTAGATTAAAGCTAAATCTAGAAAAACTAAAGTTAATGGTAGAAAAACAGGAGCTTAAAAGCTCAAATAATACAGTAGCTAAAGTTCCAAAGGAGCAAAGGAAGAATTAAATAGATCAAGTATTACTGAGGTACAGAAAGAGTGTCATTTAATTCTATTGGAGGATTATTTTTTTGTACATAAAGTTATAATACAAAAACCATATACAAATAATAAAAGTGACAGCACACTATTCTCAATTGAACCAAACGTTCTGACATGCGAAAAGTTAAAAGAGCACGGAAGTATTTATTGCAGAAATGAACAAAATCAACTAAAAACAGGAGCTGACCCTGCTGAACAGATTGACGAGGAATTATTTGAAATGTGGGGTTGTAGAGCCGCTGATTAGGACTAATTTAGTGCCCACAGTGTGTTTTAGAGCAACATTCGTGTCACAGCAGACATGCAGGGCTTTATCCAAATCTTTGAGGAACATCCTGACCTTTCTACTTTGAGAAACTCAAGATGGAATCAACCACTCACTGCAAAGCAGGAAGATTTGATCTTTTTCCTGTCAACAAAATTCTCTCAATTTGACAGACATCTCGGTGTGGAGGACAGGTTGTAGGAATGTAACATACTGTTTCACACCTTTCTTCACACCTGAGATTGTATTAATAATTGAAGCTTAATTATTTGTACTTGATGGTTAGCCAGAACTCCTTTTCCAGCATCAGTAAGAATGGGAGTGATGTAACGTGAGGATAAAATTAACATTAAATACTTCTACCTGCTCATCATCTAAGAGTTCTGGAGGGCTTGGAGTCTATCCAAGCACATGCTGGTTGAAGGTCATTTTCAGTGTGGTTTTGGTTGATACTCCTTTACAGAGTGAGCAGAAAGAGACAACTAAAATCTGATTAACAAATACTTGCGGGTTAGAAACATCAATTAGTGTTTAAATTTATGAAAGAAACCAGACTGTGGGACTAAAACACCCAAAGAGGCTCCTTTAATTGTTGCAGGGAACGTTCTGCTTTTTATTTTTACTAACGGTGTTTGCTGCAGGTAACTGATTTAAACAAAAAAAGTTTTCATCCTGATGCACACACTTAAACAACGACCATGCTGAGAGGCGAGGTGACACTTATTTGGGAGCATCTCTGTCAAAGACCCACCTTATAAACACCACCCGCTCCGCTTTGACCTTTTGGTTTGAAAAGCAAATACAGCCAAATAGTTACACGAGAAAACGCAAAAGTTTAGCTGTAGACGAAGGTAAGTGCAAGATTTGGTCATTTTTTTAGTCTTGTGTAAATACAGCATATGAAATGATACTTAAAATAATTATTTCTGGGATTAGCTTTAGACAATGTGCATGTAATTAAATGTGTATAAATATACATACTAAGATGAAAGGCATGGATAAATTTGTTGGAAACCTGACCAAATAATCCGAATGAATCACAGCTGATGTGAGTGGTCAAAAAGCTCCAGTTTTCTCTCCTCACTCCCAGAAATTTTAATTCTTGTCAACATGCATTTTGGCAAAATCCACTCTGTTTTTTTTTTTGTTGTTGTTGTTTGTTTGTGTACATGGAGTCTTCTATGAAGCCCAATATTCCAACTGTGACAAAAGATGCAATCAAAAAGTAACATACCTTGGAGATCAGCTTGAATGATTTTTTGATGGTTTCCTTGTCTCTTTTTCCACCATCTGCACTATCTGTCTGATCAGCCTGGGGTCGCATTTTCTCTTGCGTCTAGACCCTGGGAGGTTGGCTACAGTCCCTCGAACCTTTTAATTTGCGTTACTATGAGCAGCTGTGGTCAGAGGGACATGAAGCTGCTTGGAGATGGTCTTCAGTCTTTACCTTTAACATTAATATCCATGTTCAGTGTTGTGTACACAACTCTACCAGTGGCTTTGTTCCATTGAAATAGTCCAAAACTTTATTGCAAGAATTAATAGTCTCTTTAATAAATGTGTCTTTTCTATATTAGCAGTGCAGTATTTAAAGATGCACTGTATCATAATCACATATGTATGAATGTGAGTGTATAAATAGATATGGGACTATGTTTATGTCTGTGTGTATGTTAGGTGTAGGAATATTATCAATTTCATAGAGAGACAGTTTTAGAAACATGTTCACTTGTTCTGATTTCGTAACATTTCTTCCTGTTATTGTTGTTAAAAAAAACACTTTGTATGTTTCTTGTAACTGATCAAATATTACCGTATTTTTCGGACTATAAGGCGCACTTAAAATCCTTTAATTTTCTCAAAAATTAATATTGAGCCTTATAATCCGGTGCACCTAATGTATTAATTCTGGTTGTGCTTACTGACCTCCAACTGATTTTATGTGGTGCACGGCGCTCAAAAACCTGCCAAAATGTTTTCGTTTCCCTTAACGTGCCTTAAAGTCCGAAAACTACGGTAACTGTTCACATTTTCTGTTTAACTTTGAGATCACACAGTGTTCGCCATAATAATTAATTTACACTGTTCAATTTCAGGTCGAGACACTTCACCCTCCGCCTCGTCCTTACACAGTCGATGGTGGACTGATGTCAAACACAGAAGGAAGGACGGGAAGAGAGAAGCAAAAAAAAAAAAAAAGGGACAACTGTCTAAATCGAGGGACAGACAGCATGGCAGCAGCATGACAAGTAAGCAGAGACGAGGCGTTCCTGCATCACCTCACCAGCCGCCCTGGTTGCATAGGAACACGAGGGCCAAGCGAACCCTGCAGACACACTCCTTTCCGCTCTCTTCCGCCACGCTTCATTAAGCAGTGCTCATCCAGGCACAGAGAGGCTACTGCACCACTTTCTCCTCACCACAGCCGTGTGCCCGCTCACAGATTTGCTCACGATCAGGCTCCCCTCAGACCCAGGCAGGGTATCTGCTGGCCCCTCAGGCATCAGGTCACGCAGGCTTTGCAGACGCACAGCGCAGGGAGACACTAGATCTTTACTGCTGTATGTCTGCACACAACACAGCTACAATTTCAGTCTTTTCCTCAGACATGAGCACATTCATTACTGTGTCGTGTGGGGTGACTGCGGTATATCGTTCTTGCTGCACTGAATTCTGTAAAAACAAAAATTAGGGTGATTATAAATAACTAAGATTTGTAGAGTTAAAAAAACAACAACAAAAAATCAACATTGACAGATTATGAAACAAATGTGCTTGTGGGGAGAGACATGTGGGTGCACGCTTGTTCTAGTTAAGATTAAGACTTCCTCGTTAGAAGAAACCAAATCATGCAGATGCAATTTGTATTTGTTTTAACAAAAGAAACAGAGAAGCAACACAAAAATGTGTTGTTGTGTTTGAGGCTGCAACATTTTGTTCCAAACTGCTGACGTCTTTGTTTTCTATGTAGCTTTTTGATTCAGCTTTTTTTTTTGTAGGCATTCTGTTTCTGGCTGTTGATATTTGTGCAATTTTGTTCTGTTCTGGCATTTTTCTAGCTTTATTAAATACAAATACACGGTTTGGGTTTTCTGATTGGCAGTCCTAAAGTCAGAGTCAAACTCGTGCCGGCTGTGGCACCGACTCATCTCCTGTTTGAATCCTTCACCAAGCAGATGAACAATTCCTTTTAAACGTTTTACTTTTGGTGTGAGTTTATTTTATCCTATGCCTTTTGTGGACTTTTACATCTGTTGTTGTATCCACTTAAATTTCCAGCCACAATTTTAAAAAAATGTAACAGTTAGCTTAGACCAAACTAAACATCTGTCCCTGATGTGTGTATAAATAAATGATAAAATCTGTTTTATGTGCTTCAGTAAAGCATCACAAACTACAGAAATTGCATTTTTCTATGAAAATGCAGTGTGAATAACGACAGCTAAATAACTTTGCTGAAGCAGAATTCTTGCTAAAATTAACAAGATCGTTAAAAGTCAAAAGTAGCAAAACGCTAGCTAAAGGCTAAAAATGGTGAAAGGCTTCTTACAGAACCTTAAAACTGGAAGAAGCATCAAAAGACAAAAACAATGCTTTTGTAATATTTGAATAGATTTAATCTATTTATATCCTAGTTATAAATAAAGTTGCATATCTTAAAAAGTATAACAAAAACAACAACAAAAAATAAATCACGACTAGCCCCTGAATGAGCTTTAAATTAGTTATCAAGCTTTAAAATATGCTTTTTGGATGTCACATGAGTTTGGGTAACAGGACTGAAAAAAATGCAACCATCTTCGACTTTAAAGCTTAATAAAAAATTAAATAAAATCACCCGAGCTTGACCTATGGCCATTTTGAATAGTTACATACGTATACTACTAGATCCAGTTTAAAAAAACAAGTAAAACAAAATTAATTTTGGAGACTTATGGCACCCATTCAGTGGAATGACCTCTAAACATTTTGATTTATGATTAACTAATACAGAATTTGTTAGATTATTTAAAAAAATCATACAGAAAATGTAAAAACCAACGGGCAGTGTGGCTGCTGAATCAGCATTACAGCAGACCTGCAGGTTAGACGTTTATGAGTGCATCTGTTGTGACTTAAAGTGTTGACTTTAGGCCGAACATGAGAAACATTGCCATTGTTTATCTGTGTTGGACTCATATGGCCAAGCATCAGGCAGACAGCTTATTGCACCGTACATACATGAGAAAACACACCACCCACTCACTCACTCTGCTCGAAGAACATGAACGATCCATCGTATGTGTCACTGCCCACCTCAGAGCTGGTAGTGCCAGACAGCACTGCGGGGCACAAGACCACTATTGTCCCACAAGATAAAGTGTGCTTGTGACCAAGGAGAGGCGGCGGGGATGGGGGGAGGACAGGATTCTGTAAAAAAAAGACCATCAAAACGCTTTCAGTGCTGTGTTTTTGTTTACAGTGAACCCGTCAGCTGAATGTTTTCACATCACGTCAGTAAGATGTAACCTGTCAAATCTGGTTGGTTTTCCTTCACCCTCCTCCCGTTTCACAGTTAATTGACTTCATTTGCCTGGAGGAGCAGTCATTAAGGGGGGAATATAAAATTTTGCTCGGCACTAGAGCGTCCAGAGATCAATGGGTTAATTTAATTGGCCCCCCTCGCATGCTGTGTATTGCAAAGCAGGGCAATTTGAAGGTGTTTATCATGGAGCCGTGCAGTTTCTGATGCTTTAAAAGTGTGACGAGATAACGTGGAAGCAATGAAATGGGAAGGATCAAAAGTCACTGAAGTGTGGTTCATTACAATTAAACAGTCTCTTACTTTAAAAGCACTTCTGATGATTTTGAATTCCAAATGATAAGATCATATCCCAATTTCCTGACTATTTTCAGTTCAGAGGAAAAAACCTCGAGCAGAACCAGGCTCAGGTGTAGCCGCCTGCCTCTCTACTCTAACCACAGCTGCCTCCACCGGCTAACAGACAAATTGGACCAGAAGTCGTTCCTATGGGAAGAAAAACAAAGAAAAAGACAACTAATTACAAATATGAACAAGATCAGAGAGAGAAAGAGACAATAGCATGGAAATGTGGTCACTTTATCCTCCAGGAGTCTAACTAAGGGATAGCTCAGGAAACCCAAACCAGTCCTAACATCAGGATTTATCAAAAAGAAAATTCTTAAGCTGAGTCAAAAGCAGACAAGAGGTCAATCTCACAGACAAAAACTGTATGTTGGTTCCAAAATAAAAGATCCTGATTAGTGAAAGCTCTGCCTCCCGTTTGAGAAACTCTAGGAACTACAAAGAAACCTGCAGTCTGAGAGTGAAGTGCTTTGTTGGGACTAATACAAGGTGGGGCTTGGTTGTTTAGAGCTAGTTTTTGATCAAAAAAACAATTAATTTCAATTTCAATTCAGTTAATTTATATAGCGCCAAGTCACAACAGAAGTCATCTCAGGGCACTGAACAGAAACGTTCATAATTATAAATAATTATAAATTATCTGAGGAGCAGACTGCTTTGAATTTAACTTCATCGCAGAACTCTTATCTTGAGCAAGCATGAAGGCGACAGTGGAAAGAAAAAACTCCCTCATGAGGAAGAAACCTTTCGCAGAATCAGGCTGAGGACAAGCGGCCATCTGCTTAGACCGGCTGGGTTTGAGAGGAACAGGAAGGAGGAACAGATACACAATGGCAGGTCAAGAATCACATGTTAACATAAAAATATCAAATGAAAACTATTCAATTTTAACAATTCGTTTTAAGAAATGAGGTCAGTTTGTCCTCCAGTAGTCTAAGTCCATGGCAGCATAACAAACCAGTCTGGTCCGGAGGACCAGATTTAACTTTTTTAGATTTTTCTACCTGGATTATTGAGCATGCATATTCTGCTTTTGGAAACACTAGAAACCGCAAGTAAGCCTGCAGTCTGAGAGCGAAGTGCTCTGTTAGGAAAATATGGAACAATAACAGTGGCGATTTTAACGTCTTTATGGGGGCACTCAAGTAACCCCAAATTTTAACTCAGCACCCCTGAAAAATATAGTAAAAAATAAAATAAAAAAATAAAATGTATATATATTTTTTTTTTTTTTCTTCTTTTTTTAGGCGGTTCTGGATTTAGTTTCTGTTTCTTGAATTTATGATTCAATGCAACAAAATAAACAAATTTAAAAGATAACATATCATTATAATACTTGATTTATTTCATAATGACTTTAATCACTGGATGTTTGGCCCTGAGCTACTGGCTCTCAGTAACTGTGCCCCCCTGAGCAGTTTAGTTGAATAGCCCTGCTTTAGAGGGTAGAATACAGTTTGTTCCATTCCAAAACCTAAACTGAGTCTGGAAAATGTAAAAGATGGATAAATTCCTGTAGCTGACCTCAGCTGAATGCAACAGTGATAAACAGGAAGTACTGCATGTTCATCTGTATGAAGGTGTAGTGAGATAGGTCGGTTAGCTTCGTTAGCTTCGGAGCTCCACTACATGTTATAATATCTGGACTAGTTCAAGTACCTGATATTATACTTAATTTAAACGGGTTCTCTCTTTTTCGAGCTACTTGACAGATATGTGACAGAGATCAGTGACATGAGACGTTAATTTTCTTTGACCCATCAAAATGAATGCGGTCATTTATTAACAGAATCAAAGTTTAACATCAAACATTGTACACGTGATTATTCTGATTGAAGCAATAACACAGCTTAATTACAACAGACAATTGTGAAAATATCTGGATGATTTACTGGCAAGATAGAAGAGTTTTAAAGATGGGAAATGAAGGAGTTTAAATGGAGAGGGAAAGATGGATGAGGGAATATGTGTCTGTATAACGAACGGCACTCTCCATTCGATCCCAGCTTAACCTCGGTACGCTTTGGTAGGAAATCGACTCGTTACCTCTCTGAAGATGAATCAGCTGGTACAGAGTTCCATTTAACGCTACCATTTCCAGCGTCTCCGAAGGATGGTTGGGAAACGTCCGGAGTAGTGACGGTACTTCGTTCAACACACGTTCACCTCACGGGTGGACTCACATGAGGAGTAAGTCCGTCAGAGGTTCCACTCAGATGTGGAAGATTCCATAATTCCCACGAGACTCGGAAGAACTTCGGATCATGTCTGGAACTTCTTGTTCTCTCCAGCAACTTTTCTGTTCGGTTCTGCCCTCCGAACTGAACTGCCCTCCCACTGCACTGGTTGGAACTAGGAAGTGTCGACATTTAAAGAGTTCTGTTTCCGGTTCATTTGGGAAGTCCTGATTGGCTGAAAGAGCCAATAAGGGGTGTGTTTTTGTGACGTAAGAGGTCACTAGAAGTCAGAAAAACAGAAAAATGTTTTGGAACAGACAGAAAATGTTTTTGAAACAGACAAGAGAAATGTTTAGGCGAGATGGGAGGAAACAGGTGCCAGCTTCTCTATTTACGTCTGAGAGGATTTAAAAACATGACAGTTCGTTCCAACAAACTTGTTTGCGTTTGTCTCCGACTTTTGACCGACTTACAACCTGCTCATTTCAGACAGAAGATCAAGAAAATGAATAATTACTCTGTAACAGACATTAACTAGATTTCTACTTTGAATGAGGATTAAAAATCATTAATACTGTTTCACAGTTGATTTAAAATAAGTAGTTCACTTCAACATTTAAAAATGATTTGAATTAAACATACTTTTGATTATCAAGACATTTGTAAAATAGTAATGATAATAAAAAAGAGAGTGTTCTTTCAATTGATCAGTGCAGGACACTTAGAAAGTCTCTGGATGAACTTAATTTTGTGTTTCTGGACTCAAATCAATGAAGTGACAGTTCTTGTCCCAGGAAGGCCCTCAGGGCCAGATTTGAACTGAGGCTTAGTTCACTACAAAAGTATCTGCAGGTAAATCCTCCATTATTTGTCATAATTGCATTGCTTGCTTAATGGTTAAATTAAAGGTTAATCCTTAAAGCTACTTGTGCGTTGTTTTGCGTGTTTTATATGTAGACATGTGTTGCAACTTCTGGTTGCACAAGTTTAGTCTTTGTTTGTTATGATCAGTTAACACTAAACTGATTTTGTACAAAGCGTTTATTAGGTTGTGTAATGTAAAGAATAGCGCTACGTCTGTAGCATTTTAATTAGAGCGTCTGTATTGCGCTCCGTAGCTTAGCATTACTTCTTGTTGTGCCGTGCTCTCTAAAATAGTTATTGAATCAAGTGTTTAGTTATGTAGTAGATGTTTAACAACCCGTTACAATACACCAGAATGCAGGAAATGGCATCAACTTTATTCAACATTTTTCTGGGGGAGGACCCCCCTCGCCGTTATGAATGTTTCTGACACCAATGACCGCCTTGTTCAAGCCAATTACCTGGACTAAGCATCCCTAAAGGTCAGATTCTACAATCGCTTCTGGACAATAGGATCTTGAATATAAGATGGACCTAGGTTGTTGAGGGCTTTGTAGGTTTAAGTAAGTATTTGAATTCTATTCTGAATTTGAAAAAAAAAAAAAAATCACACAACCACACTGTATTTTATTCAGTTTTGCCAGTTAAACTGTGACAAAACTATTGATTTATGTTTTTGACATTGCATTAGTTTTCTTATGCATCATAACTATTTAGTAGGTAAACCATCAGTCGACAGCACAATAACAATCACCACTTTGTAGAAATCGTGAGGACTTAAGAGTAAACCTCTTAGAAAAATAGAAATGCTTTGTACTAATTACACACACTTTGGAATTCCACCATACAAAGGGAAAATAATGGCAGAGTTTTAACCATTTATTCACCAAAAGTATCATTTTTGTGAAGCATCTGTACAATCGGCTGTTCTAAAATGTGTTCAGCTGTTCATTTAAAAGCGTTCTTTTCCACCCCTGGGATGTGCTGACATTTGGGCCTGTTGTTTAAGCGTTTTCCCAGCCTAATCTGAACAAATAGACAGAATCAATGCAGAATCATAGCACATGTGTTTGGCTGTCCAAAAGATCATTCCTCTGTGTTGAATTTTATTGCCTCTGCATTAAAGGAGGTACTTATCAGAGGCCCGATAACAGGCAATCAGCACACCGCTAACGCAATTCATAAGACCTGGCTGACAGAAAAGGGTGGTCAAACAAAGGCTTCTGTAGGCAAACACTCGTCAGCCGAGGATAACTGCAGGCAATAGCAGGGAGACCCTCCAGGGAAAACAAACACGAGGAACAAAGGCAGTGTTGCAGCTGAAATAAGTTGACCACACCTGATTACTCGGCTTATAGTTAGAGGGCGTGCACATTTTCAATCTTTTGAGGGCAAAGACACAAAAGCTCTTTGAGCATTTCTTGGGGAAAGCTTAAAGATAAAAAAAACAAAAAAAAAACAGACTTTGTTCGTTGCTTTGAGCGCTTCTCTTTTACAAGAAGCCTCTCAGTTTGAAGCGTTATACGTGGAAGAGTGTGTAATCTGTCGTTGGTCAGTTTCGGCTTTCGTGTTTTGGAGAGAATGCAAATACTACTTGTACAAGCTGCTACCACTCCAACTGTTCTTGTCTAGGAAAACGAAACGCCATAAAGCCTCGATGCCATTATGCACTCATGCAAATACACGCTTCTACAAGAACACGCCTCTCGGTGTGTGTTTAATGCGCATTGCACAACTCTCCACCACTCTTCCACATTGCATTTTAAAGGAGGTTTGAGCTAATTAGCACAGGAAGCCATTCATTTAACCTTTATTTATACAGGTTAATCCCATTGAGCCTCGAGGACTCATTTACAAGAGAGACCTGAGCCAGGTGTCTATTGAAAATCACAATTTACACGTTGTTTTCAGGATAAAAAATAAATTTAAAATTCCTTTGAAGAATGCACATCACTAGCCATGTTTTTTTTTTTTTTTTGCCAGAGTTTTAAACTAAGATCATCTTAACTTCAGAAACTACAGAGTTGTGGTTGTGACGAGCTGTCTCATGCAATACCATGAGATCTCATGTTCAGAGTATGTGCTTGGAATGACTCTCAGCTACTACCACATCAATTTTTAGCTCAATATCTGTAAAATTCACTGCGTTATAGCCATCCATCCATCCATCCATCCATCCATCCATCCATTATCTTCCACTTATTCTGAACTCGGGTCACTGGGGCAGCAGCTTCAGCAGGGAGGCCCAGACATCTCCTTCCACAGCCTCCTCTTCCAGCTCTTCTGGGAGGACCCCCAAGGCGTTCCCAGACCAACCGAGACACGTAGTCTGTCCAGCGTGTCCTGGGTCTTCCCCGGGGTCTTCTCCCAGTCTGACCTGTCTGAAGCAATTTATCAGGTGCCCGAACCACCTCAACTGTCTCCTTTCGATGTGGAGAAGCAACGGTTCTATTCAGAGTCTCTCCTAGATAACTGAACTTCTCACCCAATCTCTAAGGGAAAGTCCAGCTACCCTGCGGAGGAAACTCATTTCATCCGCCTGTATCCATGATCTCATTCTTTCGGTAACTACCCAGAGTTCATGACCATAGGTGAGGGTAGGAACGTAGACTGACTGGTAAACAAAGAGCTTTGCCTTACAGCTCAGATCCCTCTTCACCACATCGGACCAGCACAGTGTCCGCAATACTGCAGATGCTAATCCGCCTATCAATCTCACGCTCCATTCTTCCCTCACTCATGAACAAAACCCCAAGATACTTGAACTCCTCCACTTGAGGCAGAACCACACCCTCGACCCGAAGAGAGCAATCCACCCTTTTCCGACTGAGGAGCATGGCCTCAGATTTATCTTATCTTATATTTATTAATTAAGTTATAGCCATTTATGCATTTTTAAAGATAGATTACCTTGGTGACCATCTTAAATTAAGATGAATTCAAAAGTAAACCAGTTGTAGAAAGTTTCATTAAAATTAATCAAGTGGTTTGTGAGATATTTTAAAACAGACAGACACGAGTGACTGCAAATAGTTAAAAGTAAATTTTTAAATAAAACTCTTGCACAATCTGTTAGTGCTCTGAATATCTGTTGGGGGCAAATATCAGCTGTTACCAAGCTAAACTTTAGGTCAGTGCCTGAAAACTTGACTGAGTTATAAATGTATGTATGTTTCTCAAGGTCGGTTGGCTGTGGCAGCCATTTTAAATCAAGTTGACTCCAAAAGGTAAACAGTTGTGGATGTACCTCCAATGAATACTTTCTGAAAGTTTAATTAAAGTTTGTTCTGTGGTTCATGAGATATTTTGGTAACAGACACTCTAACATGAACACGGTCAAAATGACTTATGCCAAACTTCTGCCTGTGGGCAATAACCAACTAAAATACTCTATAACCTCTGACAAATTACAGAAAAATGTTAATAATTTGGCCAAAACACTCTTTCCATTACGCAGCACCATGTAAAAGACAAAAGAAGAAGTCATGCAGAAAACACCTGGCGTGTCTGTAACAAACATGCAAACGTGAACTCTGTGCGAGGCGGTGAAAGGCAGAGAAAAAGAGGAATCAGTCAGAATCTAGAATGAGTAATACACTAGAATGTAATTAATCTTGAGAGTTTACACTCAGTTACTGACTGTGCACCAAATGTTCACACTCTAGACACCAAAGATAGAAGTGACTAAAACGTAACTGAACCCGGAGAGAACAACAAAAAGAAAACGGACTGAATGACGAGCAGCACACAAACACAGGTAGTCCTTAATGGAGGTTTTTATGAGCTCCAGTTCTGCTGAAATGGAGTGCTGTGCACGTGCAGCAGCTCTTATCGGCTCGCTGGCAGCACGGCAAGGGAGGGTGAGAGCTTCCACACTTGCGATCTGTAAAAATGGCCTGATTCATTTTCCGCATGAGAGGGTCTCAGAGGGGCGGCATCGGACCAGCCAGTCCACACAGATTTATGGACCATTAAAGCAGCGGGCCTCCTGACCGCTGTGCCACTACAGTCCGACACGCCGCACCCTCATTCACACTCTTTGTCACAGGCCAGCTTCATTGTTCCATCCTTCATCTGTAGCACTTTTACTGCCATCCATGAATTTTATCTTAGTCTGTATTCCAGCCATTCTTTACCTTGGAGCGCGTGGTCCTTTCTGAGGTGACGTTCTTTCAAACAGTCATCAAAAGTTAACAGTCAAAGAAAAGGGCAAAGGTCTTCTTCCAGGCTAGGCTAACGGCTAGCCCAGGGGTCTGCAACCTTTACGATTAAAAGAGCCATTTCTGCCCCTTCGTTCACTAAATGAAACAAGTCCAGAGCTGCAAAATCTGCTACAATTGCCATTTATCAACTGGTGGTCCATGGGCCATTTTAAGTTTGTTAGAGGGGGCTTTTCTGGCCAGTAGGCGTGAAGTTATAAAACTAAAAACATCCAATGATGTTAACATTTATTGATAAGTTTACATTTTGAGACAAAAGAAAAGACTGGATTCCATCCATCCATCCATCCATCCAATCATCTATTATCTTTACTTGCGTCTTCCTTTCCTGGTTGCAGGGGGTCACTGTTGCTCATGTTCAGGTCACACGTCTGTCACAGAAGACTGGATTTTTGTAAAGGAAAAAACTAAAGTTATTATTTTGCTAATTTTTTAAAAACTAAAACTGAACCGTGCAGGCTTTTTTTTTTAATTGTGGAGAAATTGAGTATCTTACTTTGAATAAATAAAGCACAAAGTTAAAGGGAGTATAATTTACTCTGTGTATTAGTACTAGTATCCACATATTTGCAAAGGAAATGACAGAAAAACTGCTAAAACTAGTCATTTTTTTATAACATCCTATAAAATTCAGTTTTATGTTAGTTTTTGTCAAAGCTTGAAAGAGCCGCTGCGGAGGGACCAAAGAGCCACATGTGGCTCCAGAGCCGCAGGTTGCAGACCCCTGGGCTAACCAAACAATGGTTTGTTATATCTCTTTTAAGTTTTCCAAAAACCTTTTACTCAAAAATGTCAAAGTATGAAATGAACTTAAAACTTAACTTTTGCATACCGTTTGCTTAGTTTCTCACTGTTTTCCCAGTCGAACAATATTCACGTTCACAAGCGTACAGCCACATCTTTGACAAAGATGATACACGGTGTAAATGATTTTCAAATCCAGTATCCTAAAATGTGTTCTTTTCGCAGATGACACCACTTTCTTTTATTCCGGTACTGATTTGGAACAAATGTTAGAGTTAATTAAGAGGGAGTTTGTCAAAATACAAACTTGGTTTAATTTAAACAAGTTATCATTGAATATTAATAAAACAAATTATATGATTTTTGGTAATAGAGTGACAACTACTGATGTTCCTTTCAAAATCGATGATATTGAAATATGTAGAGTGAGTGAAACAAAGTTTTTGGGTGTGGTTATTGATGACAGATTGTCTTGGAAACAGCACATAAATCTTGTAAAAAGTAAATTATACAAATCCACAGCTGTACTATATAGAGTTAAGGATTTATTGAATGAGAAAGCTTTGTATTTGCTGTACAATACAATTATAATACCACATTTAATATACTGTGTTGATGTTTGGGGCATAGCATGCAAAACGACTACTAGGTCTATTTTAATCTTGCAGAAAAGAGCCTTAAGAATTATAACGAAAACTCATTACTATCATCCTACTAGTGTATTATTTTGTAAAATGAAGTTGCTGGGGTTTTATGATTTGGTGGAATATAATATTCTTTTGTTAATGTATAAAGCACGTCATTATACACTGCCCTCAAATATTCAAGTGCTTTTTGTAAAAAGAAAAAGTTGTTATAATCTAAAGGGCACTGATATTTTTGTTAAACCTAAATATAGAACTAGTTTAAAGGGTCGGTCAACGTTGATACATGGAATAGGACTATGGAATAGTTTGGAAACTGATGTTAAAACAGCTCAGTCAATGTCTGTATTCAAGAAAAAAATTAAGAGTATAATGTTGCAAAGATATATGTAATTTGGTTAATATAAAATGTTTTTAAAATCATTATATTACTATAAGTTGATTATTTGTTTCATGGTTGACTAATGCATGAATTGCATTGATTGTTTAGTTGTTGAAAAATTATTTTCATGAATGACTATTGCTTTAATTGATTGTTTGTATTGATTTTTTTGTCTAAGAAGGGGCAGTTATTATAAGATTTTTTCTTCTTCTGCTTCCTTTCATTTTAAATTTTCTTTTCTGTTTTTTTTTTTAATCCATATGGATTGTAAATTGTTTTTTTCCTGTGTTTTAATTTGAAATGAATAAAATAAATGAAATGAAATGAAAATGAAATGAAATCTCATGAACCATGTTTTAAACACATGAAATGTTTAACCATATTTTTGGAAACAACTTTGACGGCGCATCCGGTGTTTAATATGAGCCAGCTCCTGCCGGAGCAAGATCCGGGAACTCTTTTATTTTTATGGGGTGCGTTCCGGCAACTGTTTGCTGGATCCGGCAACTCTCAGGCTAACTAATAATAAAGTTATGAACAAAATATGGCTGTCTTATCATTTTGGGAGCCATTCTTGAACCGTGTTGCTCTCCTCTGCTGCTGAAGTGATAAATAAATAACTCCAACACCTCAGCTGCTGTTTTTGTGACGCTCTGGACGCTTGTCACCCACAGCACACATGTAACAAAGAGTAAACTCAAAGCAAGAGTGATACCCGCCCCTCTTTTCCTCTTTCAAGTTGACAAAATGTTCGATGAGTTTGTCAAAGCACAATTTTAATATTATTTTGTTTTTAAATACAGAATATTTAATAATGTTAATGTCAGGACTCTATTCTTTGCCAACAAAATTTATTTTATGTCATTAAACAACTTGTCAGGTTCTTGTCTTGTGAGCGTGCACGTTCACAGGTTGCCAGGTTCCGGCATCGGTCGTTTTACAAATTAAGCCCTGGGCGCATCTAAAAAAAAAAAAAAAAAAGCAACAAGGTGATAAAAGATTGGAAAATTCAGTGGTACAAATAAAAAACAGCTTGAGGATTGTTTTAGAACTGACTCAGGTTCATTAGCAACTGGTCAGTAAGATGACTGTGTACAGATAGGGCATTTATGATGGGCTGAATTTCTCAGAAGTAAAGAAGGGCTCAGCAGTTTGCAATGAATTACCAGTACATCTAAGTGGAACAATTTCTGAAAAATGTTCCTCAGCAGAAAATTAGGAAGACTACATTTTCAAATTTGACCTTCAGGCCCCCACTCAGCACTAAATTAATAAAAACAGGTCATATTTTGCCATGAACATCATTACATGGACTCAGAAACACTTCCATATGCATAGATCAGGGGTGGGCAATTATTTTTTCCATGGGACCACATGAGAAAGAGCAAATATTGTGGAGGGCTGGCACAAATGACTTTTTCATTCAACCTTTATTTAGACAGGTAAATCCCACTGAGCCTCGGGGACTCATTTACAAGAGAGACCTGATTTCAACTTAACTCAATACTGCATAATAATAGTATTTCATTATTAAACGCAGTACATAGCACTGTTTTAACAAGCTGGTAAGAGTATTTGTTATGATTAAGCAACGAAAAAGTGAGGCTTCCTTACAAAAATGTAATTTATTCAATTAAATTTCCTAGTACAATGGTAAACTGTTAACAGTTTTACCATTTGTGACGTTATATTAATGATCATTTTCAGTCACATTCACCCCAAAACTCATTTTGAGTTTTATATACTGCTGGAAAAAGTTCTTAGCTTTATAAATATATCACAATATTGTCTTTGTACTCCAAATATTATGAAACATCATATAATAGTGATCGTCACTGAACTGTGATTTCGAGTCCCGGTTCTTCACGTGCCTACATTAGTAGTCTAAACATCTCATTTGGCGTTTTTCAGTTCTTTTTTCTTGTTTAGTGACAGAAGTCTAGTCTCTGTTGGGCTTTAACGGAAATGTTAAAGTCAGGTTGAAGGTCTGAGGTGGAGATGTGAAGCAAAGCTGACATCATCAGTGAGAGAGGATCTATATCTGGATTTGGTTAACTTCGTTTGATTACATATGTATTTTGTAATTCCCCTTACGGGGGCCGGTCAGAGTCAACCAAAGGGCCGCATGTGGCCCTGGGGCCGTACAATGCCCAGGTCTGGCATAGATCATGCATGGTGCTGGAAGGCTGCTGAATGTATCAGGCTGCCATGAGTTCAGTACACTTTTGGTCTGACAAGACATACAGATTCATTTATATAGTGCCAAGTCACAGCAGATGTAGTCTCAGGGCACTGCACAAAAACTTTCAAATACATTATAAAAGCCTATAAGTAAAAGTATATATCTAAAGAAGCCAGCGCTGTGTTGGATCTTCACTTTGTCGCAGTCTGCCATCCTGAGCAATCACACCGGCAACAGTGGAAAGGAAAAACTCCCTTTCAACGGGAAGAAACCTCCAGCAGTACCAGGTTCAGGATGAGCTTCCATCTGTTTCGACCTGTTTGAGAGCACAGGAAGGAGAAAACAACACAGAATGGCAGGTCCATGTGTACTTTCTATAGGAGGACGTACAAAAAACGTGTTAAGGATAGAAATAATTACAAATTCAAACAGGTAGAGTAGAGCAACGACAGCCACAGAGTGAGGAAATGTGGTCAATTTGTCCTCCAGCAGTCTAAGCCTATAGCAGCATAACTAAGGGGTAGCTCAGGAAACCCAAGCTGACCCTAACTATAGGATTTATCAAAAGGGAAAGACTTATGTCTAATCCTAAAAGTAGACAAGGTGTCAGCCTCACGGATAGAAACTGGAAGTTGGTTCCACAAGAGAGGAGCCCTGCCTCCTATTCTACTTTTGGAAACTCTAGGAACCACAAGTAAACCTGCAGTGTGAGAGCAAAGTGCTCTGTTGAGCATTAATGAGGTGGACTGATACATTTAGCAGCCTCTATGCTCAGTCAGAGCACATACATTCATGATGACTACTTGTCAGAACATCACTTTAAAAATTCCCAGACTATCCCTTTAATCCTTTAGCATCGTCTGAACTGTTTGCTGTTGAGTCCATACAGTCGTTTTGTGAATTATCTTGTTCATCTTTTATGTCAGAAAAACATAAAGTACCTCATCATGCAGGTGTACTGGGATACAGATCATAAAGAGCTCCAGTTCCATTAAGAAAACCACTGCTGGTGGCTGGTGGGTTATGTTGTTTTAGCCTAACAGTTCTGCAATCCGATTAGCACCACTGCAGGCTCACAAAGTAATGGCTCTCTCTTTTTAAAGTCATCCTCAATCAGCTGTTTCCCTGGTGATTAATGCATCTTGCTCTCCTATCTCTCATTTGTTAGATTTGCAACTTCATCATCCCTGGGAGTGATACTAGAAGGGAAAATAGGGCAGAGTTTGTGCTTCTTGCTAGTTCTAAGAATAGCTCGGCGCACAATAAAAAAAATAAAAAAAATTGTCCAACAGCAACCTGAGCTCAGAAACCATGAATGAATCAAGGCATGAGTAAATGTATACCGTATAATAACATACAAATGAAACACTGAAAATACCACAATGAATCCATATATTTATTCAATTTATAGTATAATATATACAAAACCACTTTAGAAATACACATTACATACACAATCAAATTGTTTTAAATTCAGGTTATCTTACGGTGGGAAGAAACAAAGTCATAGCCATTGTGGTTGAACCTTGTAAATAAATTACATTATGCTCAATCTGATTAAGATTATCTCTTTTGTGCTTAGTGTTTATGACTCTCAGCTACTTACACCACAAACTTTAGCTCAATATCTGACTGAGTTAGAGCTACGTATGTGTTTGCTAAAGCTGATTGGCTGTAGGGGCCACTTTGAATCAGGTTGACACCAAACACTAATCAGCTGTAACTGTACGTCCAATGATGACTCTCTGAAAGTTTCATTAAAAACTCTGTGCTGTGTTGCGAGATATTTTACTAACAGACAAACGTAGTTGACGCCAGCATTTACTGAGGACATTTTAAAACGGAATCTTGTGCAATCAGTTAGCAGTCATAGTAGAAGTTGTGCAGGGCACTCAGCCAGCACCACACCAAATTTCAGGTGAGTATTTGTAAAACTGACAGATTTATAGTCGGATAAGTTACCTGTGGCGGCCATTTTTAATCACTAAAATTACTTTCCGAGAGTTCCATCTGAATTTACCCATTGGTTCATGAAAATACATAAAAACATACACATGCACGCAGACACGGGCAAAAAAAACATGATCGCCCTTTTGGCTGTTGGTGATGAGGACTAACTGGAGCAGCCTTTTTAAAAATAATGATAAGCATCATACTTGCAGGCAGGCTTTCTCTCTGCTGTTAACACTGACACATAAACACCACGTCTGGAGCCTGTTTGTCCGGTTGAAAGAAGGGGGAAGAGCAACAGTGTACGAACACGCCGGCGCAGAAGTATTTACTGCTCCGCTCCATGGAAGGCACTCGGCTTTAAAAGAAAACAGAGAGCCTGTTAGATCAGCTCACAGAGTGCTACTCATGTGCGCTAATGAAATGGAGTGGCTGAGATGTGTAAAGCTGCACCATCGTGTGAAAGTTACAGTTTGGTGTGATTTCGGTTGGCCCATGGGGCTGAACCCGGCAGACAGATAAAACTAGACCAAACCGCCAGACTATACCAGAAGTGCATTTGTGCAGACGTTTAAAAAAATAAAATAAAAAAAAAATATATAATAAAAAGGCCCAGTCTCTGAGATGGAGTTTCACATAACGTAAAATAGTGTTTTTACTTGTGTCTGGACGTGCAGTTGTTTGTACATTTACAAAACAAACACACAAATGGCTATAACGCCGTCGGTTTTGTATATATTCGGCTAAGGTTTGGTGTGGTAGTAGCTGAGACTGATTCCCCAACTTGTGAACTGACAGCTACCGGATCGTGCGAGATCCGCGTTTAAAACTTTGACATGGATTCTTGGAGTTAACTTAGTCTGTCTGTTAGCAAAATATTTTATGAACCACTGGAAGGATATCAGCTAAACTTTCAGGAAATGTTTATTGGATGCACAGCTACAGCTGTTTATCATTTGGAGTCATTTCAACTCAAGATGGCCACCACAGCCAATGGATTGTAGAAGGCACAAAAATGGCTATAACTCAGTCAAATTTGTACAAGTTGAGCTAAAATATGATATGAAAGTTGAAAGTTGCTCATAAGATGATCCAGTCCAAAACTCTGACAAGAAAGGCGGCGGGCGATAGACATTCCTTCAAATAGGCCATTATTTGTTCTGTTGTTACTTTTTGTCAATATGGTTAGATATTACCCAGCATGCTTCTGGTGTGGTCATATTAAACCTCCTGTACCATGGTTCACTCTAGGAGGGGCCCCAGTTGAGGGTCCACTATCGTCACGAGGCAGGGCGCGGTCTCTCTCCGCCCTGAGGTGTTTGTGCAGCCAGCCCTGAGTAGTGTTTGCGTGTCACCCTCACACTTTACCAGTTGACATTTCATCCTGTAATTCATTATTTAATGTAATTAATTAAAAACACATTTATTTTTAAATGACTTGGAAAAGCCGCTGGCGACGAAACTGAAAGAGCGTCGCGCGATGCAAAAAAAAAAAAAAAAGCAAAGAAATTGGACGGCGTGCGCGTCCGCGGCGCTCCAGCGCTGCGGCAGTTGCCAGGGGAGATAGGAGGGGAGGAGTTTTGATTGGCTGAAGTGGACCTGTTGCCATGACGACGGCGAGGGGTTTTGGTAGCGTTGCCGTGTGGCGCTGTGTGATCCGCGCGCTGCGTGTATGGAGGAAGCAGCTGCTGATCTGATCTCTGACATTGTGTGAGACAGACATCTGAATAAAACTGCGCATGTCTTTTACAAACACACCGAACCGGGACACGACTTGAATGATTGTGAGTATTAATATTATTGTTAACACTATTTTTGAATTTAATTCGGCAGGAAACGAGCTAGCGTGTTCGAGCAGGCTAAAAAGTAAAATTTGGTCAAGTGACTTTGCTTAGACGAGAGCAGCCAGCATGGCAGAGATAAGCGACAGCATGTGGCCAGCTAGTTCTTGTTCTCTCCGTGTTCCCCGGGAAGGAGGAAAGAGGGTATTTATAGAAACAGAACAGCTCTCGGATGACACACGAAAACACCTAAAAACCAAACCATGCTTAGTTTAAACGCTATCTTGAAGCTGACTCATCGAGCGACGGCTAACGCTACTTCTTCGCCGCGTTTCTGCTGCTCAGATTCGCTGAACCTGGTTCTGAAACACGTAGTGAACTTAACTCGAGTTAATGGTAAACAAAAGTCACCTAGCTAACCGATAAAAGTGGTTCGTCAGAAAGTGCTATATGGGCTAACTTCATGCTCATTCAGAAGCCAACTTCATAAGCTTTATTAGATTTCTACGCGAGCAGCACTTTCATCTTATCTTTTTCCACCGGCTTTTAGTTCCATTAAACTGCTTGGGTCAAATATTATCCGAAGCTGTAATACAAACCGATACTAAGTAGTTTTCTTTGTTGTTGTTGTTTTTTTTTTTTAATGGGAGACACACATCTTCCCTTTTTTTTACTATCTTTGAATATTCATATATGAATACAGCACCAGAGGTTAGAAAGTGCTCTGGCTAGCTAAGCACATGATGTAATGGATTATCACAAGATTGTCCCAGATTCGGGGCTCTGCAAATAATGTGAGCGTGTAGAAAAAAAAATATGGTGATTCAGGCTGTGTATTTAATGAATGCCGAACAGGCTTTTAAACAATTTATTTGTTTGTTTGTGGTGGAAAAGAAAGAGGCAAAACAAAATGTCTACTGAAATCAGTTTTTGAGGAAGCATGCATTTTAAATTACAGTTCCTAATTAAGGGTTTGTCGTTTCTTAAGGAAATGCATATCACCATTTTGTGTCAGACTTTTAGACTAAGATCATCTCGTGCAGAGAAATGAGGAAGTTATAGCCACTCTGGGGAATTTTGAAAACATTGTCCCATGCTGTCTGTTAGTGCTCGGAGTATTTGTTGAGTATGACCCTCAGCCACTACCACACCAGATTTAAGCTCAAGAGCTGTAAAATTGACTGAGTTATAGCCATTCATGTGTTGGCTACAGTAGATTTGATGTGGCGGCTATCTTGGATTAAAACTCAAAAGTTCAGTTGTAGACGTTCATCCGTCAATGTTTATTTTCTGAGAGTTTATTTAGCATCTATCCAGTCGTAAATGAGATATTTTGCTAACAGCCAGCTGTTAATGTCAGTGTTTTACCGGCTGATCTTGAGCAGCGAGTAGCCTTTGTTGTATACAATGTGAATGACTCTCAGCTACAACCACACCAGACTGATGCACAATATCTGTAAAATTGAATAAAACATAGACATTCTTGTGTTATCTAAGGTCAATTTGTTGTGTCTTGAATTCAAACTGTTGTTGATGATTATTTCCTGAAAGTTTCATTGGAAATGGTTAAGTGATTCGGGAGATATTTTGCTAACTGATGAAACTCAAAGAGTAAAAGTCCAAAGAGTAAATTTTCATTAAAGATCTTGTGCAATCTCTACCACAACGGATTTTAGGTCAGTGTTTATTAATTGACTTTGTTTACCTGTGGTGGCCATCTTGAATGGGTTTAGTTAGTTTTTGTTAGTTGCAAATGCACATCAGCGATTATTTCTTAAGTTTCAAAACTATCCATACTTTTGGTTCATGATATATTTTGCTAACATTACAAACAGACAACATTATCGCCGTCACCTTCAGATGATAATCAAAGTGTTCACAGTGTCAAATTTGTACCTTTTTTGTTAAATAGATTTTTAGAAATTGCTCTGACTTCCAGCTGACAGTCTCATGAATGCATTTGTTTAGGCAACATGTCTGCCATGCCTGCGACCAACCGACTGTGTCAATGTGGGTGAGTGGTAGGGCATGTTTATCTTTCTGTGCTAGAAATCTAACTTTATTTACACCGTAAAGTTTCAAAAATACACTGATATAATTATGTAGTCTTAAAAACTGTCATCCCGTTACTTTGGTGTAGTTGTTAAAATGACAATTTTACATTTCAAACATAACCGTGCCCATACAGCTTCCAGTTTATTGGACAAGTCCACTTTTTCTGAACCCTTGGAGTTTTTTCCCCTGTTGTCTGTCAGCATTGTATTTACAGGACTTATCAAAATGTGCTTTAAGCGTTCTCTAAACCTTTGAACAAAACCGTGTTGTTGTTTTTTTTCACATTTTGTGAGGTTGCGACTTCGCCGTACACCGAGGCTGCCCCCTTCCTTGTGCTTGGCAGTCGGTAAATCTCTCGTGATAAATAGAGGACAAAGACAAACGGGACCCCACAGGTCAAAGAACGACAAGGAAAAAGGAACAGATGTTGTCAATCTGCCATTATTTTATAGTCAAGATGGTCTTATTGTGGGTCAAAGCACATGTTGTCTTAGCAGTGGTTTGTCGTAGCAAGTATCCACTCACAAACATGCTTTAATGTACAGCAACTCCTGAAGGGTAAGTCTCCCAGAATAGACGAGGGTTTCCTGACTGTACTGACATTCGGAGCTATAAATAAGACCTGCAGTAACCCAGTATAGTGAGTATTAGAATGTGAATTTGATTTAATGGCAGCAAGGATGTAAAATATCAGAGCTGAATTGTCTTTACATGTAAACAAGGGTGTTTGAACAGCCTCTAGCAGCACCGCAGTTCAATATGCAAACTACTTGTTTTCTACTTGTAGGTGAAATAGGAGATAAAGCTCAATTTTTGTACACTTGTTGGTCTTATTTTTTTTTATTATTGCACCCGCTCCTAATAAGGCCTGTTTAGATTGCTGGAGTAGTTGAAGATGAGAAAAGTCAAAACTGCAAGTTGAAACTGAAACTCACAACTCGGCAATGTGACAAACTATGACATCAAGTTCAAACTGAAATTTAAATAAGTTGTCATACGGCCTTGATGGTACTTTCACAGGTGTTGGACAACTTTTTTTTTTCTTTTCCATCTGTTAGTTGTATCTCATACAATTGGGCCCATTTTAATGTGACTATCAGAAAGTAATTATCAGCTGTTCATCTACAACTGATTAACTTTTAGAGTCACCCCATTCAAGATTCAACTGACTTTAAAAACACAAAAGCGACACCTCAGCCACCTTTACAAATAATGACCCCAAATTTTGTGTGTGGCTGACACTAACCCTAACACAAAGTTTGAGCAATCATTACGAGTTGTTTGTTGAGTTAAACCAATTCAAGATGGCCACCGCTGCCATCTGCCCCAAGAAGAACCTCACTGCTAACAGAACCACACTACTAACAGTACCATGCTGCTAACAGAA
>NC_056498.1:52313966-52358385 GCF_014905685.2 Nematolebias whitei
ACCATGGTGCTAACAGGACCATGCTGGTAAGAGAACCATACTGCTAATAGGACTATGCTGCTAACAGAACCATGCTGCTAACAGGACCATGCTGCTAAGAGAACCTCACTCCCAGCAGAACCTCTTTGCTAATAGGACCATGCTACTGTAGATGTATTTCTTTTTCACTTTTGGCGCCTTGTTTTTGTAGTTTTGTTGCATGCTTTGTTTTTGTTTTTTTGGTGAGTCGAGACAGCTTTTCTCGTCCTGAACATTTCATTGCATTGCTGACGTTGTGTTGATCTGCATATAACAAACCTAAACCCCTGAGCTTGGCATTTTGCAATATTGCATGAGATTGTGCAAAATGCATTTTCTAAAACCAACATGGCTTCAACATAAGACGTTGTTCTGAACTGTATGAAAGGTGGCATGTGAAATGCATTCCTTCAAAGAATGCTAGGTAAAACTTATTTCTGATCGTCATTTTCTTCATTGTATTTAGGGATGTTGACACTCTGATCACAATTTTCTTGCACTAAATACATCTAAAGCTGTACTTTATTGGGTATTTACTCCATTGTGCTGACAGAACAGGAAGATGTTGAGCAGAGGGTGTGTGACAGGTAAACAACGAGACAAAACAGACCGCCAGAGCAACAGAGGGCCGTGTGTTCGGCTACCAGAAGTTTTTATATATTTTGCTTAAAACAACCTAACAAGTTAGTGACTCACTGTTGAAATGTAGAACGTGTCTTTTTAGCCAAGCAAGAGTGGCACCGATCAGCAGTTTAAAATGTGTTATCTGTCTTATCACAGAACAGCGCACTTTGACCTGAGGCAAATAAAAGGCAGAGTCTACTGAAATCCACAGCAGTTGAGTGGCTGTGGTTTTGAGTTGGTTGCGAAAGCTGATCCATGTGGCAGAAACTTTGGGGATTGCTCAACACAACCTAAATCTGATTTCTCACAAGTTGGCTGAATGGAAAACCTGGAGGCTTTGCATTTGCCTGCTGTTCTGTGAAAAACCTGCCATTACCAGGTTGTGACTTTGATTGTACTGAATAGTTTAATGGTTGAGTTTGGTTACTTGTATTCTTGTAATGTAAATGTATAGGTAGGAAGCAGAAAATGAAAGAAAAACAAAAATAAGTTGTGATTTCCTCTATTGAAGTGACCCTATTTCCACAATTGTGTTGAAAAGCCCCATCGCTGTGAATTTTATACTCTGTTGAAATCCGATGAAAGAAGCAAAAAAAATAAATAAGAGCTTTTCTTTCTAATTTCCAGTCAACAAAATTAAGTAATCTTAATTTTTTTTCCCCTCATTTTGTCCGTTTCATATCAGCCGATGCTCAGTAAGTTTCAGCTCTGTAAGAGTCTGTAAGGTTCTGTAGTAGTTTGCTTGAGTAGTTACCCACGCAGCCCCTGTGTGATTTAGGAGGGACATCCCCGGGAGGATGTAGTCTGCTGTCGTTCAGTGTCCGTGACATGCTGCTAATCAAACATGGGTGGCAGCCCTGAATTTGTGCTGTGAATGGGAACGCCTTCAGAAGCGTTGCGTTTTCAACTGTGTGCTGCCTTCATCTTTAAATGTACATCCTCATTCTTGCTACTGAAAGACAGGCAGTAACGTTTTTGCTTGTGTATGTGAGCGTGCGTTTGTTTGTCTGTCACCAAAATATTTCACGAACCTCTGGAGGAATGTTATTGAAACTTTCAGGAAATATTAATTTCATGTACTTTTGGAGCCGACTCAATTCAAGATGGCTGCTACAGCCAATTAACCTTTAATAGATATGCTAAATTATGGTTCAGTTGTAGCCGGTGGTGTAGTCTACGTGACACGCGGGTATATGGAGTAAACCCACTAGAAAGGCGTAAGAGTTTCAGTATACCCACTAAGTGCCCAATGAGACGTGACACGTTGCACGTGTCATTGATACGTTAAACACTTCCGTAACAATCGCACTTGTTTATTACATTCGCTTATCCAGCGAATTATTGTATAATTAATACTTTTGTACTTACTACTTAATACTTGAACATGTTTTGCTTTGATACTGTTCTATAAATTTTACATGTTTTTAATATAAAGCCAACTGTTCTACAACGTTTGTTGTTCATTTATTCAAATATAAGCGAGAAATTTGGAAATGTTCAATACGCTTAAAAAATCAAAATAAATTACATTCTACTAACCAGTGTACTTTGGTTTCTAAGCACAGTATACGGAACGACCGTGGTAGAGTTAGTTTTATGTTGGACGTTCGCGCTCCGTGGCTTCAATGGTGTCCCAACGTCCAATGGAAAACTTAACTTTACCGCGGTTTACGCAATACAAAAATGTAGACTACACCACTGGTTGTATCTGGTATAACTAACCTACTACAAATGCTCCTCATTGTGCGACATCTCTATGCATAAATCTTTTCGCATTAATAGTTGAAGTTTACTCTTCGCACAGCTAATCCAAAAATGGCGATAACGCGGTCCATTTACAAATACTGGGCAAAAATTGTGCGTGGTAGCAGCTGAGAGTCATTCCGGAAACACTCTTGAGTGTGACATCTCGCAATAGAACAAGAGACTGCACGTGATGTTCTTCTTTTCAGACTCCTCAGTTTTGCCCCTTTAAATATCTGTGCGCTCTTTTAGAGTTGTATGCGGTGTTTTTATTTGTGTAGCACCCCTCAGCCTCCTGCACTTTTTTTTATTTTACATCTTTTCATCGATGGTCATTTCTGCCTCTGTCTCCTCCCTCTCCTCCTCCTCCCAAATGCCTGACTGCTCCTGTGCTCATCTCATTTCTGACGGGGCGAACTCTAGACAGCCCATTAGAGCCCGCCTCACTGAAGGCGACGGTGACACGACCGTTTCCTTGATTGGGAGAAAGGAAGAGCGAAGGGACAGCTGTGCCCTGTGCCTCACAATGGGTCTTTGTCTCAATATCACTTTTAGAATTAGCAGGATTTGTCTTATTGGCTGCAACGTGACAATAATAATGCAGGCTGTGTTAAAAATGATCAAATTCGTCTAATATAAGTAAGTTCAATGAGTTTGGTTTGACCTAAATGAAAGTCAACAGAAAACTGACAAGGCTATTGTCACTTGGTTGTGTACATAAGAGATCAGTCTAGCACTTGTGTCTTTATATGTGTCTGATATGTATTGATTTGTCCAGCGTTCTTTATAAAGAATTAAATAAAAATCTAATAAGGTTAAGTCAGGTCTTCTGGACGGATTCTTCTTCTTGATGCGTTTCGTCTTTTATCCAAAAGACTCCTTCTGACTGAAGAAGTCTTTTGGATAAAAGATGAAATGCATCAACAAGAACAATCCATCTACAAGACCTGATTTAACCTTGTTAGATTTATCCACCTGGATTACCGAGCATGCATTAGGACTATTAAATAAAAAGTTTAATTGCGCACCTTAAAGCTTCTTTAGTGTTCAATACTTTTTGATCACGTTGCTCTTTTACGCAGTGTAGGGAATCATACTGCGATTAAGAAAATGGTTTTGAATCTTTTTTTTGGTGTTTTATTCAGGACTCCAACAATTTTCAGTCAGGTCATCTGGACAATTTATTGTTTTGCTGAAACGTTTCACCTTCCATCCAGAAGGCTTCATCAGTCAGGGAAAAACGCAACACTAAACTGATTCTTCCCCGAACAGCTTACTCCAAAGTGGAACAAACCAGTTATGCTGGTGCTAAGAAGGTGCCCCCGAGCTGTTGGCTTTCAGAAACGGCGGCCCACTGAGTAGTTTTGTTGAATAGCCTTGACATAACATAACATGATTTGTGCACGCACCCATTGCATGTGGCATGCTTTAATATGAAACATTTTGTCTGCATTTTAATTTTATTGCCCACCATCCAAGGCAAATAATTATGTTCTTGCATTGCGCTTGTGTGTTTGTGTCTGTTAACCAAAATATCTCATGAACTCCTGGGCAAATTGTAATAAAATCAATTCTCAGAAAGTAATCTTTGGATGTACATCTACACTTGAATAACATTTGGAGTCAGTAAAATTCAAGATGGCCTTCAACAGCTGATCGACTTTAACCAACACAAACATGTAAACTTTCCAGAAACCGAGCTAATATTTGATGTGGGAGGAGGTGCAATGAGCTCACAACATATACTCGTGACATATTTCAATATTGCAGGAGATCACAAACTTATGCATTATGTATTTCTTAAAGTAATGCTAAGAGTTTAGTTTGTACTCAGCAATGAAGGCTTAATGCAGGGCCTTATTTATGCTTAGCGCTCTTGTGTTCCCTTACAGTCTCTTGCACAGAGAACATTAATGTGAGCTGGTTCAAGCTGTTAAAGGCATTTCCTCCATAAAACTATTGAGGAAAAAAGCTTCTGTCAGCCATTGGTTACAAGGCTTTTGACTGCAGTTTACAGGTTCTTGTTGATCAGCGGTGAATGTTGGTACACTGAACCTCACAAACACATGACCAGAGAGATAAGGTTTCAGTGTTGGCTGGGGGCTGGCGTGCACTTTGGAAGGCTTCACCTCTGTTTACAGTCAAAACTCGATGTGTTTGAGTTTGAAGTCTCTGTGTGAATGTAATGCATTCGACGAGCATAAACGGAATTATAATCTGTTGTTTTTGTTGTGTTTTCCTCCGAGGAATTGCATCGTCAGTGCATCAGGATCGGCCTGTGTTTCTCCACGCTACTTGTTGATGAAATTCACAATTTGCCGAAGTAAAGAGCGTCCCTGCATCTGGGCCTCCTTCTTCCAGTATTTTGCTGTAAAGAGGGCCTAATCAACTTTGTGTGAAGTCTGAATTTGTTTTCTGAAAATGAACTTCCTCAACAGGCGGGGAGGTGTTTCCTTTCCCTCCCAGGCCCCTGTTTGAAACTGCGAGGTGAATACTGAGCACTTCGGAAACATGACTAGAGGAAAAACAACCGCTCCTTTGTATGGGCCGAGTGTGTGGGCCCAGTTGTAATGCTTTGTACAAGCATTTTCATTTGCCTTCACCTCTTCCACCGATTAAACGGTTAACACTTAACCGGTCTCTTTGTTTAAAAACGAACCATAAAGCCTGATTAAACTTCACACGGAACAGAAACTTTATGTCTTGTGACGGAGTTTGACCCTACTGTAAAACGAACAGCGTTTGCCTCTTCCTCTGTCCCACTCCACCTCACGTTTGTGCTAATAAGAGCTCCAACCAGACTGGGTAGTCGACCAAAATATCAGTTAGAGTTTCAAATAACAGCCGTCACCGTGGGGCTTTGTGACAGACACACCTTTGTGTAACTGGTTTGTGTTTTCGTGCGAAGAGGGTGTGGTGTGATCACATGACCACACGGCAGTTAACATCCGCAATCTCTGGACTTTTTGCTTTGGAGTCGTGCTCAGCTGATCAAATAAAAAATAAAATAAAAAAAAAAACCCACTGAAAGTAGATGTTGGTTTAGCCCAAGCTTTGCCGTTCGGCGCACGGATCGATCTTTACAAAGCGTGTCTCAGTGGACTTAGGAATGCCATAACATCCAGGTTGGCTGCTGCCTCTCCCTCCGCTCTTTGTCAGACAGGTTTGTGGAGAACAGCAGCAGACTGCTGGCCTCAGCAGTTTCCGCCTGTATTGATCTCTGCACATTAGCTCTCTCCATGCACAGACATGAGCACAATTGCTTCTCTTACAACATCGGCTGTCGTGGCAACCGAGTCCCGATCGCGAGACTTACCTGTACTCGCAGAAAGAAAAAAAAAAACGCCTCAAAAAGCAACACCTCTTCATTTTGTTAAGGCATTCTTGCGTACATATTTGACACGCCAACTGCTTGATTCGCCACTTACAGCCATCTCCATGTGTTTTTGTGTATTTTTGAATAGGCCGAGTGCTTAACAGGATAAAAGAGCAGTTTGAAGGGAGGGGAAGATGTGCCGTGGCACCTGCTGTTAGTCTGCCTGTTTGCACATGAATATGATGAGGCTGGCAGCGCGCAGGGCTTTTTAACTTGCAGATGAGCCATTAGGTCAGCACCATTGCAGCTTGGGTGTATTTTCAAGGATGAGCAGCAGTCAACAGGCCAGACTGCTTTATTAGCTTCCTCTCCACTCGACTCACTAGTGTCCTATTATTTACTGCAGTTTCAGCCGCCTCTCTTTGATGCCTTTTTTTTTGTTATGCTCCATAAGAGCAGTGATAACTGTGATCATTGCAAAAGCTGTGGTAATTGACCAGCTGCAGTCATGGTAAAATGTTTCCCGTGTTTGGCTGGATGCAAGGCAGCCCTCTCATCTGTCCACCATGCCTTTGTTGATATTTAAATCAAAGTCATTTGGCGGTGCTCCTTAAAGAGGATCCGCTCTCGCTGCGACCCAAGATCCCTGCAGAGAGGTCAAGTTTGTGGAAATAAAAGGACCGAGACAAAAGTTCTTTTCTGCTTTTAGTCTAATCGCGTCAGTCATTCTATGATTTTATTGCATCTTGACTCCATAAAACTCAGCCAGGTTTACAGGGGGTGTCATTTATGAGCTGTTTAAGTAGAAACAACAATCATGTTGGAGTGTTTACCGAGCCTGCACGTTTCAATCAAAGGACTCAATGTTGTCACATCTGGATTTAGAAACACCTGTGTCGGTTTGTGGTTTACCGTGACCTAATTGTTCAGCGTCAGACCGGAGTCATCGGGTTAAAATTAAAGTCCCGATAAACAACTAAGGATCCTTGGGAAACTGCAAATTCAGTTGTTCTTCCTTTGCTTAATGTCACTTGTTTTCATTCAGTGGTTTGCCTGCCTAGAATAAAGATTATTGTGTGGGACTTTGTAATTTTCTTTTTCATCTCTTGCTCTGCCATGTCATACTTTCTTCCTATGTGCATCAATTTTTATTCATACCTTTTGTTTCTACCACCCATAGCCAAAAAGAAGACCTGAAGGAATATTTGAACTTTAGCCCTCGCCATCCTAAACGCAATAAACAACTTTCAATATTTATAACAAGCCATCATAATGTTAAAGATTCTTGAGGCAACAGAAAACAGTCTAAATAAAAATGTTTTAATGCCTAAATTAAACTTGTGGGCTTAAAACAGGTTTCAAGTTGGTTTTGGCGGAACCAGACCAAGAAAACATGCTTTTATCCTAAATATTGTCAGAAGTGTTGTTTAACAGGCAGTATGTTGGAATATTAGTAGGTTTATAAGAAGACACTTTTTGACCAATCATCTTCCAAATGTTTTGTCTAAAAATGCAGAGAAAGGTCTGAAAGAGTTTTTCAATATAGATCCACCCATCTGTGTAGGAATTGAAGTCCCCCAGCAGAATAAAGGAGTCCCCAGCTGGCACACCTTCCAGCACCCCAGCTAAGGACTCCAAGAAGGCCAAATACTCTGAACTGTCATTTGGCTTGTAGGTGCAAACAACCGTTAGAGCCTGTACTCCCACCTAAAGGCGCAAGGAAGCTACCCTCTCATCTACTGTGGAAAACTCCAACATACAGGCACCAAGTCAGGCGGCAAAGAGTAGACCCACACCAGGTCGCCACCTCTCACCATGGGCAACTCCAGAGTGGATTAAAGTCCAGCCCCTCTCAAGGAGATTGTCTCTGGAGCCTATGATGTGCATCGAGGTGAGCTCAACTAGACCTGTCACAATAAACAATAAATCAATCAATTGCATGATAAATGATAATTATCAACCTCATTTTCATTTATCGGCGTTATCGTTTCTTCGTGTCTCTTTCTACTGGATGATAAAAGGCTCAACTCCGGTGCTCTTCACTGACCCCTCCCTTTCTCGTTTCTCCTTAACATCTGTTTTAACCGTCCAAAATCGTGTTTTTTCATCGTTAAAAGCAGCTAAGCTGAGAAGCTAAGTTACGAGCTAAGCTAACAGGCTGACCTCAGGAAAAAAACTCCGTCTTGTCAAAGCTCCAATATTCACAGTTGAAATACGTGCCTTTGTCTAAAAAGTTGTTTTTCTCTGCAAAAAGAAGCTGAGAACTTGTTTAATGATTTTTTTAATTAAAAGCTTTGTGTGAAAAATACTATGCTAAAGAGCTCAAACCACACTGAGCGTCCACCATTTTAAGAACTGAAAAACAGGAAGGAGAGACAGCCCATGCCACATCAAGGGGCCTCCCTCCCATTTTCTTAAAGAGACACGCTTATTGCTCCCTCACTATCCATCCTTCAGTTCAAACAGTCTTATACAGCCATTCAGTGGTCAAAAAAGGTACTACACACAAAAATTAACAAACATTTCTTCTTAAATTTGACATTACTAATTATTGTCAAATTTCAAACAATATCATTGTTTATCACAATAATTTCTGAGACAATTAATTGCCCAGCAAAATTGGTTATCATGACAGGCCTAAGCTCAACTATATCTAGTTGGTACCTCTCAACCTCACGCACAAGCTCAGGCTCCTTCCCTGCCCGAGAGGTTACATTCCATGTCCCAAGATCCAGCTTTGACAAGTCAGGGTCAGAGCGCCAAGGCCCCTGCCTTCAGCCATTGCCTATGACATCATGCACCTAACTCGTACGGCCCCTCCTGCAGGTGGTGGACCCACAGGAAGGCAAACCCATGTTGCTCATTCAGGCTGAGCCTGACAGGGTTCCATGAGTAGAGACCCAGTCACCAGGCACTTGCCGATGAGCCCCTCCCTCAGTCCTGGCTCCAGGGTGGGGCCCCGATAACTGAGTTTCTTGTTTTCTTTGTACACGTGTTTTGACCTGTCACCTATGACCAGTCTGCCTTGGGAGACCCTTCCAGGCTCAATTACAATAGCCCCTGACTACATAGCTCTTAAGATCATTCAGGCGCAACAACTCCTCCACTACGATAAGGTGGCAATTCAAGGAGGAGTCCACTTATAGATTCCATGAAGAATACTTTCTTCTATTCAATGTGCAGTGCTTGACAATAAAAGACAATATGGCTATTCACGAAGTAAAAAATGAAGTTGCCCATCCCTGGTATACAACTACTGTAAATGCGCTCTTCAGGACTCCATAAAAGCAGGATGACTCATGTCAAGGGGTTATAATGATACAATAAAGTTCTTCAAACCCTGGGTCACAAATGTTTTTAGCAGCATAAATTATATATTTTTTGTAACTGTACACTACTTGATCTCCTTATTGTTTGCAAATTAAATCAAGGTAAGAAACTATTATGTCAGGAGATATCTGTGAGCAGAAATTTACGTTCGACACAAATAAAGCAGTCCTCATGCTGCCTGACATGTCTGATTGCTCTACTTTCCTGAGAGCTGTGATTCATCCTAGACTGGAAAACCTGCACGTCCTACCTTCCCACCACTTATCTTTGTGTTTTTCCTGCATGTTCAAGTCTGGCTTTTCTGTTTTTCCTGCACAGCTTCTTAAATTCATCCAACCTTTTCTCTATTGTTATCTCTTGCTTCGTCCATGCTGCATTTTTTGCATTTAGATGGGAAATAAATGTATGGTCGGTACTTATTCTCTTTTTGCCGGGGACTGAAAAAGCAGAAGTAGATGCAGTTCCCCAGGACATGTTGGTGAAGCTGTAAAGAAAACTGAAGCTCAGATAAGTGTATTGTAGACAAATGTCACATACAGAGCAGCCAGGATTTATTACAGATGCAGAAACAAAGTTTTTCTTTAAAACTGAAGATGATCTTGGATTCGAATGCCATTCTTAAGTTAAACAGAATCAACTTGCTGTATGTTTATCTCTTGGTGAGAGCTGAAGGGTTGTTCTGTAAATGCATTAATGCCTCCTTCCCCCCCTTCCTGTCCTCTCTGACTGGCTTTACAAACTGATTTGTGTGTTCATACACTCCCTCTCCTGTCACAGCCACTGTGCAAACACTCTCGAGTTTGACCCAATTCTTATCCTATCACAGAAATGAGAAGAGATGTCCGTTCAGTACATGGCACGACTTTACCTATCCAACCTTGATCAGGTCCCAGAACATCTCGGACTACCTCAGGAGAACCCAAGCGTGTGGCGTTCGCCGGGGATGAGTGTTTTAACATGGTGGGGTGGGGATGATGAAGAGCGGGGATGTTTAGTGGTCATCTGTGGCCGAGTCAGCCAGCGTGGATTACTTATTATCTTACTGACTCTTGTTTGTGGGATTTCTGCTTGTACTGAAGAGATGGCATGGTTGTCATGGTGACACCCAGGACATAAAGCTTTTTGTGAGCTGAAACAAAGACTGAGCTCTTCATGCTCTTGTCCTCTCCAAGCAGCGTGCAAAACCTTTTCCTACATTATATAGTTTTTTATAATAACGGCTGTTGTTAAACTTGGAGTAAAACAAGGGGCTTTATTAAAATGACATCTCTTTTTATACAATACAATGCATTAGCTTCTACTGAAACCATGGTAGTGTCTACTTAACAAGCTTTCTCACAGCCCATGTAAAAACAAGACGAGTGTCATTGTCTAAATAAGGGTACTTGGGTGGAATTTGTTAATGATAAATCACCGCTGACATAGAATTTCTTTGTGCCATTAAATGGCTGCTATCTCACGGATTTGCAGCCTCTTTACACTACTTCATCTGGCATGCAGCTAATTGAGGCTTGATCCTTGCTGAATGTAGAGGAGTCTTTAAGAGCCATCCTTTCGGTAAGATGCGGGCCTTCTGCTCATTCCTGCAGCGACTGGATGATCTCATGCTCGTTTCCACATAACGAGCAGCTAGGTTTTTGCTTTAGATGAGGTAGGTGTGGAGAAGTGGAGTCTTAAGTCAGTTCAGTTGTTTGAGAGGATGTCCTCGAAGGTCCTCTGTTGGAGTCAAGAGGAGGGAGAGCTTAGAGCCTCTTTGTCCCCACTAGACATGAAAGAAAGGAACAGTAGGAAGACCAAGTAGGGCGGATGTGGCTGAGTGGTTAAAGCAGTTGTCCGCCAATGCAAGAGTTGGGGGTTTGAATCCACCAGCAGCCACATGCTGAAATGTCCCTGGGCAAGACATTGAACTCCGCATTGCCTCTGATGTGTGTTCCATCAGTGTATGAATGTGATAAAGTACTGATTAGTCTCTTTAGAATGATTTGTTCAATTAGCTTTGTAGAGATCTAGTAGAGTGCCGTATGAAGGGGTAAATAAGGACACAGATTGTAGTGTAAAGCGCTTTGAGTGTCTTGATAAGATAGAAAGGCACTGTATAAGTAGTCCATTTACCAAGAAGTGTGGTAGAAGCAGCGTTGGATACAGCGATTTGCTTCCAGAGAAACAGCAAAACGAGCAATTCTTGAAAGAGTGCATCATTCTAAAGTGTCACATCCAGTTATTTCATGCTGCCAGTTTTGTTTTAAAATAACTTTATAGTCAAACCTCTGATTTAGCGTTTTTTTTGTTGGTTTTTTTTCAGCCAAGAAACACTAACGACTTCCTCTTTCTTTTCTCTCCAGACCACTTGGATTTAATGGGTCCAATCATTGGGATGTCACCAGATAAGAAAACGGAAATTCCGGGTATGCAAGATGAGCGGACAGGACTTCGAGGTGTTTGTGGCATGGGAACCCTGCCCGAGGCAGAGTGTGCATCCAGCCCGCTCGCGACGAATGTGGATCGTACCGGAGGCACAGAGGACGAGGAGCTCACCAACCTCAACTGGCTCCACGAGAACCTACTTCAGAACTTCACTCTCGGAGGGCCCGAAGCTCAGCCGAGCGGCAGCTCCCTCTTTGACATAGAAGGAGATTACGGGTCAAACCAGGGCCCGTCATCCTCCCCTTCATCATCTTTGTCTCACAATAGAGGCAGGGAGCGGGACTCGTTGAAGTCTAAGCCTCCTTTCTCATTTTCCCTCCTCATCTACATGGCCATTGAGCAGTCTCCCAGCAAGTCCTTGCCCGTCAAAGAAATCTACGGCTGGATACTCGAGCACTTCCCCTACTTCTCCAACGCTCCCACCGGCTGGAAGAACTCGGTTCGTCACAACTTGTCTCTAAACAAATGCTTCCGCAAGGTCGACAGGAGCTTGGGAAAGGTAGGTGTGCAGAGGTTTGACTTCTTAACACAAATGCGCACTAAGAAAACTTTTATATTAATAGTTACAATGAAATTTAGCAAAACACCACATGGTTATGTTGCAGTGTCTGGGAGGTTGATACAGCTGGAGGGACCTTTGTGACTTTTGCTGTGATAACAGCGGAATCCAGTCAAGGTTACAGACACTCCTACAGAGGAAATGCAAACGCAGCACAATAAGAAAAGCTCTTATTTCCTGTAGCACTTCAAGATAGTTCAACTATTTGAATCAGGGAGAAACATCCAGATGGTTTCCCTAAACATCAAGCTGCAGGAATAAAGCAACTTTAAACAGAGAAAAGTTTGTGGGAACAATTTTAATTCACTAATTGTTTGAGTTGAGTTTAACATGCATACAATTAAAAAATTCTAAAGCTGCATGTGCTTTTGACAAAATAACACACAAATACTTCATATACTGTGCAAATGTTCCTTTAAATAAAACAGAAAAGAACTGACTAGGGCAGGAGTCTGCAACTTGCGGCTCATGGGCCACATGTGGCTCTTTAGTCCCTCGTCTGTAGCTCTTTGAAGCTTTCACCAAAACTTAATTAAATTTAATTGTATTGATTTTTATACCCACAACAGAAAAGGCTAGTTTTGACCGTTTTATTGTCATATTTTTGTACATTTTTGCCCAATAACCATTAGTAAGATATGATAAGAACTTTATCGATCCCACAGGAAAATTGTTGAAGTACCGGTAGTAAGTAACTTTCTTTCGTCTGCTCCCTTCTTCAGGGGTCACCACTTGCATGAAAGTTTTGGCAATTTGTTTTACGCTGGATGCCCTTCCTGACACAACCTGGGTTCAAACCCGCAACCTCAGGGTTACAAGACCGCAGCACTAGCCACCGAGCTACTGCAGCCCCGCCCGATGCTTACTTATTATTCCTCACATAGGCCTGCAGAGTTCAGTGTTTTAATTTTTTTTAATCAAAATCTGTATAAACTTTTTTTGTTTACGTGATATGGTCTTTTTTTGTCTTAAAATGTAAAAATATTAATAAATGTTAAAATTCATGATATAATTTTAGTTTTATAATGCCACCCCCACTGGCCAGAAAAGCCCCCCTCCAACAAACTCGGTGGCCCATGGGCCATCAGTTGATAATCACAGTTGTAGTTAGGGATGCACAATATTATTGGTATGGTATCGGTATCGGTATCGGCTGATATTAGCGTTAAAGTTCAACATCGGACTTTTCATCAAAATAACTCACCGATATAAAAGGCGCTGTTTTTTGTGACAACCCAGTGACAATGATACCTGCAGCGGCAGCACAATGTGATGATGTCACGCGCACCTACCTGATCTCATGGCAGAGAGGCAATTTCAAAATGTCGGCGGTGTGGAATTTTTTTTTTGTTGAGGATGTCGGATTCCAAAGATTTTTAGACTACGTTGATCCTCGCTACATCGTCTCCAGTCGGGGATATTTTTCCGACGTAGCCTTACCTGAGTTACAAGCCGTCATTTCCGACATCAATGAGAAGCTAATAGCCGACAGCACTTGGGTGAGTCTTTCCACAGACATTTGGACGTCGTGTTAGCCCCGTTAGCATGATTAGTCTTTCAGCACGACGGATAGACAAAAACTTTTGAACTTAAAAAGTCTGTCCTTCATGCACAAGAGTGCAGAGGATCCCACACTGCAACTAGAAACCCAGAACAAGCCTCCACAAGTGAGACAGCATCACAGGTGACTAATGCTAATAAATAATATTTAACACTTTTCATTTAATATAAGTTAAAGTGTTATGCATATGGCTGTTACTGAATATATGTCACCAGCTCTTACAGCTGTTACACAATTTTTGGAGCCAATAAGCCAAAATAAGAGGGCTATGTTCTGACAAAGGAAAGTATATATCGATAACGATTTTCGGCCAAATAAGTTTTAACATATCGGATATTGGCCAAAATTCAATATTGTGCATCCCTAGTTGTAGCAGGTTTTGTGGCTCCAGACACATTTTATTTAGTGAGCGAAGGGAAAGAAATGGCTCTTTTGATCACAAAGGTTGCACACCTCTGGACTAGGGGGTTTAATTGCCATTTTATCATTTGTGTAATTAAATGTGTTGCAACATGTAAGTGCAGGGATTTTAAGTGCCCTATCAGAATTCAAGCGTGGAAGTTGAACTTTCACTTCACTGATGCTGTGTGTGTGTGTGTGTGTGGGGGGGGTGGGGGTGGGGGGGTTTGAGCACCTGATATTTTCCCACCTTGGGAGGTGACGGCTGTGAGCAGCAGCGTGGTGCAGTGCAGGTGCACAGTGTGAGCCCTTCGTCTGCTGAGACGCCAGCGCCAGATTCACATGACGCTGGCTGGTGGTTTTCGTTGCCATGGTGACATTTCCTTCTTCCTGCATCAGGGCTGGTTGGTAATCTGAGTCAAGGTTATTCTCCTCCCTCCCTGCTCCGCTCTGTTTTATACTGAGGCAGAAAACGCCACCATCAGATAAAGCGGAGCACACTCTGGTCCTCGACGCAGTCATTGTTCACACAGTGTTGTCAAACAAATGTTTCCTGTTTGTACAGGTCTTTAAATATTTTAAGTTTGAACAGATTTTTCAGAATTTGTGCTGTAGAGAATAGAGTTTGACCGTTCTACGCTGAAGCTGATGTACAACACCAAAATGTTTTTTTTTTGTTTATCTTATGTATTTTCCATTCAGCAAAATTAGAACATTTGTGCTTAACTTAAATTTAAATGCGTTTTAAAAACAAGAACTAAACACGTTTTAGTTTTAATTGAGAGAGCTCTCTGGATGAGTTTCAAAAATGTCATTCATAAATCAAGTCCAGTTGCCTTTTTTTGACTGTTAAGATTTATTCAACACCACTTAGAACATCCTGGACAACTAAAAATGTGTATTTATAGAAGATAATCTTCTCTTGAAAATGTGCTTTTGCTGAATCATTCACAAGTTTGCACAAATGTGCTAAAAGCTCAATATTTTAAAAGTGCCTAATATTGGCTAAATAACTAATCAGTCTACTTTTAGTGGAGAACCATCGCCTGGACATTCATGGAAAACTTAGACTTACTGTGGTGAAATTTGAATTATTGTACTGTATTCCCACATAGGTACCATTTAGCTACAGGTGCTAATGATGTTTGCCAGTATAGTTTGTGTTTTGTTTAAAAGGTATACAAGTTTATAATTGTTCAAAACAACTTTGGTATCAAGTGCTTTTTACGTGGCAACAAATCTGCAAAAAGCTTTGGTTCCACATCATTTTTCAGTAAAAAAATAAAAAGGTTTATTTAAAGTAACTCAGTTGTACAAGTCACCCCAAATCGATTTCAAAGTGTCCCTTAAGGGCCCATGCTTCTCCATCCGAAGCCGAACAATCGACTCGTGGTCATGTGGTTGCGCAACGTTTGTTTTTGCGCACACCTTTCATAGTCCGCAAGACACAGACGCAGAGCTCTTGGAAAACCCTCCCTTCTGCAGTATACGTCACCACACTGGTTTTTTCCCGCCAGAGTCTCCACTCCATCCCTGCGTCTGCCGTCTGGCCACAAATCTATCATGAAGAGATCGCCACACTTTTCAGCAGACTCCTCTATACACGTCTGCACATCTCCATCCAGGAGTTTTTGGTCCTTTGACTAATTTAGTGTTTGTTTAGTCGTACAGCTGAATGTCCGAGCGTATTTCCGCATTGATGAACACGCCCACAAACTTCTAGCCCGGGCCTTGTGTCGAGAAGAGTCGGGCGAAGCTGCTCTGAGGACAAAATTATGCAATATTTGTCACACAACTACCTCAATGAGAGCTGATTTCACCACTTTGGATGGAGTATGCAGGACCCTTTAATCTTTAAAGATCTTTACCCGTTTCTTTACTTATCAGGAGTAAAGTGGGGGAAAGTACCCCTGTTGCTACTGTTGACTTCTCACTAATCACTTGGTCACAGTTGCTGATGATAACCCATGAAGAAGTGTTACACTGAGCTCAGAAAGACTAAAAGAACTGCAGGATACCAAATTAAACAGGCTAACATTAAAAATAAAGAATGCTTGGCAAATGTGTATTGAACCTGTTTGGTTGAAGCAGACGGCCGCTTGTCCTGAGCCTGGTTCTGCTGGAGGTTTCTTCCTGTTATGAAGGAGTTTTTCCTTTCCACTGTTGCCTTTTTGCTTGCTCAGGATGGGAGACTGCGACGAAATGAAGACAGTGCAATCCATTGGCTACCCTACCCTACCCTACCTTAGATAAATAATGTTAATAAGTGAATTTTCATGTATATGAATGTATTTGTTTAGTGCCTGGAGATGACTTCTGTTGTGACTTGGCGCTATACAAATAAACTGAATTGAATATTTTTTAGGCCTCAGTAATGCATGAATGCCCCTGCCAGCTCCTTGCAGATGTTGGATGCTGTCTACCATGGCGCGCTAAGATTCATAACTAGTTGTAACTACCATACCCATCACTGCACTGTACTCCTTGGTCAGTTGGTCATCATTATCTACACATAGGCTCTAACACTGGTTCATTTTCATCTATAAATCCCTCCTTGGTCTGCTGCCTTCTTATATCTCCTCCCACGTGTCACGTCGTCAGTGCAGTGACAACATGCGCTCTCAGGACATCATTACCTGCAGCGTTCCCTCAGTGCGGACTGAACTTGGCAAAAAGGCCTTTTCCTACTCGGCTCCTGCAAATTGGAACACCTTGCAACAAGAACTGAAGCTGTCCACTTTGATTTCTTTAAGGGGTTTCAAACATTTGATAATGTCAATGGAAAAATTAAGGCAGATATGTTCTTGTCTTTAGTATTTCACCCCGTTTTATGACACCCTGATTTATTGTTTTATATACTACTCTTATTTTAACTACATTTTTTACTGTAATGTATTGTTGTCATTGTTTATTGTTATTGTTGTCTGTACTTTATATGTTTGGTCTGGAACAGGTCCCTCTTGTAAATGAGTCCTCATGGCTCAATAAGACAACTTGTATAAATAAAGGTTGAATGAATGCATGCATATAATGAAAACCTTTAAAAAAATTAAGTCTCCCACTAATTTTCCGTCAAGTCTCTTGTTGTGTGTTTGGAGGTGTGACTGAGCCTGCTCTGTCCTACAGGTCAATGGGAAAGGTTCCCTCTGGTGTGTTGACCCCGAGTATCGCCCCAACCTCATCCAAGCCCTGAAGAAGCAGCACTTCCCAGCCGCACATGCCTTCTGCACGCCCCCGGCCTCCCCACCCAGGTAACTGTTGCGGATTTGTCAAGCAGGAATTTGCTCTTTTAACCTTAACCAGCCCTAACCTTAACTTTTTAACTTTAACCAGTTGTTGAATTCACACATTCGTATTAAGGAAGTTTGTACGGACCTATTCTTTATTTTTCTCAAGACCACAAAATCTGACCATGTCCTCTGCTAACTTTCTGCAGTGCCTCCTCACCTCCTCGTCATCTCTTTCTTCAAGGCTGCTCATTCAAAGGTGAGACCAAAGGGAGAAATATTTTAGTTTGTGACATTTTAATAGGAATAATAGAAGCTGTCTGCCAAACAAGAATAAATAGTGCAGTGTTTCTAATTTGTGTTTGTGCACTATTTTGATTGTGTTGCTTTTGCCACATCTCAGTCCCAAAACATCCAGCATCATTTTGTCCTCAGCTCTTGGTTTGATGTGCTGCTTTCAGTTCATTGATGCCTCATGTAGACCATAACATTAAGAGCTCTCATTCGATGTCTCGGCCACCCTCACCCCCTTCCCCTCTTCGCCTCTTGGATTTGTAACCTTGACAACAGGCAGAGTTTCTGCTGGTGCTCAGTGCTGAGCACTCAGTCTCACTGTGATCATTAATAATTTAGAGCTCCAGAAGTGAGCTCCGAGGCTTTCAGACACTTTGTTGGATCTAAGAAGATCAGATGCACTCTCTCTGTCAGTGGCTTTATTTATTTTTTCTCTGGGTTGTCTCTGTTTGTCCTCTAAAACATTCAGTAAACGCTGATTGGATCGCCCTGAGCCAAGCCCAACATTTACTGACGAATCCAATCCACCCAGTCAGAGTAGAGATGCCATGCCGCCATGCTTTCATACCTTAGATTGACCATCATGCATGTTCTCTCCTCTTCCAGAGTCTGATATTGATGCTGCCACTGCCATGATGCTCTTAAACTCTGCCCCCGGGCACCACGTTGACCCATGTAAGGAAATCCACAAGCAGCCAAGCTTTCACCTACACTTTGTCTCGCACCTCTTTCATGCCTCCCAGCCATTGCTTATTTTATTTTTTATTTTAATTCGTGTGCTTTTATATGTCATGTAAAGCTTGAGTTCTAGATCTATGATTTAGGAATGCTACTACTTCCTGATTGTAAATAATTATTCCCATTGATATTTGTTTTGAAACGCACTGAAGAGCTTGACATTCTGGAAACTGGTGATAACAGCCAATTCTCTTAGCTTAGCTTAGTTTAGCTTAGCTTAGCTTAGCTCATACTTGCACTTGCAGCTCTTCTCTGGGAACTGGCTCATTTGGTCTGAGTCGGTTCAGGGCTGTTGGACTCATCACTAGCTTAGCTCAACTTTGCACAGTACAAAGACTGAAAACAAGGTTAGCTGCTCCATCAAACTGCAGCATTTCCAACAGTAGTTTTATTGTTCTATCTTCTTTTATAAATTCCTCTCTAAATTAAAAATGCATTTGCAATCTGCTCTTTTAGGGGTATTTTATGCTACATGGCTTCATGGCTGATAGCATCTGCTAAGCAAGTGTCTTATTGATTACATTACAAATTATGTGTGGAAATACTTCTTACTTCCTTATAATACCGGTACATACAAATAAACTCAGTTTCACAGTGTTGTTAGCATTATCAGATCTTTTAACATTGTAGATAATAAGTTGTGATTTTGAAAACTTTGTCATGTTTTTCCTTGAAGTTGATAAGTTGACCTTTTCTGCCCTAGTCTCATTTCCAGCATTTCATAATTTTGTATTTATTGCAGCTGTTTTTAAAAAAAGATTTTTTGTTGTTGCTAAGATTACCGTAGGACTGTTTCTATCTGTGTTGATTCTGCTTTCTCATGCGTGCAGTAAACTATTTTTGAAAGCAGCTTTTCCCTTTTGGGCCAAGACATATCTTAGTTCTGCTTTTTACAACGGAGCTTTAGGGCCGCACTAAGAAAAAAAATAATAATTAAAAGCCATAAAATTACGAGAATAAAGTCTTAATATTATGAGAAAAAAGTCGTACAAGATTTTTTTTTTTTTTGGCTGCTCTCGTTTATTTATTTTTCCACGAGTCAGATCCACGACGCGACCTGTGAATCAATCCAGTAGGCGTGTCAACAAATCACCAATCCGAAGCTAAATGAGTCGTAATATTATCCAAACTCCGACACGATAAAGCAGGGTTTACCTCATTTTAACTGTGGTAAAATGATGAATGTTGATCATCTTGTTAAGTTATACTTTTGTATTTGTTTTACAAATAAAGAGATAATCTGTTAGCACATCAGCATCAGATTATTATCAGTATCAGGACTTTGAACCGGCTAACAGTAAGGTGGTACATTCCAACTCTCTGCAGGTAAGGAGCATTTAGCTTCGGCTTGGTCATTTGCCGACACGCCTACTGGATTGATTGACAGGTCGCGTCGTGGATCTGACTCGTGGAAAAAATAAACGAGAGCTGCAAAAAAAAAAAAAAAAAAGTCTCTCGTGACTTTATTCTCGTAATTTTATAGCTTTACTTTTTTTTTCTTAGCATGGCCCTTTAGCTCGGTCGTAGCTTTTTACTTTTACTGCAAAACAAAAAAGATTAAACCTGAACATAAAGGGCATGTCTAAATTCTGCTTTTCATATTTCCAGAAGTCACGATAGACTTTGTGTTTATTAAAGTTTATTATTCCTTATTACAAGCTGGTAAAAGGTCTGATGTATGTATGTCTGCCAATCTTTGGATCTTCTGCTCTTCTCAGGTAATGCTGACGTTCCGTTGGACCTCTCCCGACCCGATGCTGTCCTGGTCAGTAGCGATCCAAAGCAGGACCACAACTACAGCAGTGTGGCGTTGCAGCGCTGCTCCTCCCGCTCCTCCTCTTCCTCCCTTTCCTCCCTGGACGAAGGCGGCTGCGACCGCGGACAGTCTCGCCGCGCTGGCAGCGAGGGTTTCCACAGCGACGAGGACTCCGACCTCTGGGACGAGAGGGGCGTCCAGCAAACTTCTCGACGGTCGTCCGCCATCAAGTGGCCTATTAGCAAGAGGGCCCGGCGCGAGGTCAAGCCGGAGCTGGACGAGGAACTGAAGGAAGCTGCCGGCTCCTTGCTACATCTCGCCGGTATACGGAGCTGCACAGAAGGGTCCAAACGCACTGTCAAGAGCACAAAACTTAACAGGAAATGAAGGTCCTTTGGCCCCCAAAAGACTCCGGACCCTGTGAAACCTATCCTCTGACCCCCGAGCGTGTGTCCCAGTGTGCCTCATTCTCCTTACCTGATCGTTCTTTGGCCATTTTGAGCCTTTTTTTTTTTTTTTTGGTTAGGAGTATCTCTGTCCTTCAAACAAATGGCAATAGTATCGTTCACACAGGAGAACAAAGCCATATAGAGTAACTCAAGGGTGTGGGGGGGGACTCCTGGGGAGGGTGGGTATTTGGGCAACGGAGAATGGTCAAGATACCTATCCAAAAACGATCTGCCTGCTTCTGCCGGATGAGAATATTGTGATTCAAGATTCCTTTTTTTTTTTTTTTTTTTTTAAAAGACAAAAAAAGGGGGGAAAAAGCTGAAGGATTTATAACTGAAAGCGTTGCATGCTTCCTCCACAAACCTCTATCCTCTTCCAAGTGAATCTATTTATGAAGCAAATGAGTGCATGTTTGTAACAAACAAAATCTAACCTCCTGGTGTTACCAGTTTTTCCTTGTGCTACAGAAAAAGACAGAAAAGAAAAGAAAAAAAAAAAAACAGAGCGCCACTATTTCAAAAAAAGTATCTCTTTCTCAATGAGTCCTCTTGTGAAACATGCAATAATTAATCCACAACCTTAACTTTCTGACGTTAATTTATGGCAGACTTTTCGTCGTTCATCTTTCCAGTGAAGAAAACAAACGGAGTATTGTTAAGATCCTAATCCACACGAGCTCCGGCTCCGCTTCAGAATAGACGAGGTGTGGAAATAGTATTAATCTGCCACTGCCAAATTCAGTGACGAGGTTAGTTTGAGTTCTTTGCTCAGTTTTTTGTGCTGCCATTCACTGTTTGCCGACCCACTGCTCATCCTGTCAGTCATTTTCATTGACGTGTGTGACTTTTTTTTTTAATTTGGAAAAGTGATGTCATGTTTGGTGGCAGCCTATGCAAAGTGAACATCTGCCACACACTGCCAGATGTTCACTGTGTGGTTGTAGGTTATTTATGTGCTGATTTTATTATGATGGTCACTATGAATAGTTTGAAACTACGTCACACACTTGTTTTTATTCTTTTTTTGACGTGGTTTAATAATCGAACACGTTTTTATTGTTTCATCTGTGCGTTAGGTCCAAAGTTATATATATTGGTAGCCCGAGTGTCCCCGCTTTCTCTCGATTTTGATAATCGAAGCCACAAAATCTTGTTTTTTGTGTGTTTTGGAACCAGAGTCTGTGCTCTAGAGATGTGGGTCTTTAAGCCCCGCCCTCTTTCCCCCCTCACCCAATCATGGTGTCACATGTGCACATGCTTTATTATGGTGTGCAGAAAAAAAACAAGCGGTTTACTGTTTCTCCACTGTAGAGGAGTAGTAAACCACTTACAAGAATGTGTGTCTGATTTAGTTGAGACGTCGTAGATTATCTTCCAGTTGGATGGGACCGTCGCAGCTAAAGAGAACCGAACTTTGTCAGTCGCATGCGAGAAACCGAAGACCCGTGCTGACCTCAGCTCTGTCTGGTCGGGAGCGTTTCGTCGTCGCTCTTCCCGCTAGAACAAAATAAGGAAGTTCACGTTCTCAAGCTGTGAAATGGAGCTGGTGTCTGTTGATTGCATGCAGCTCACAGAAGGGAAGTTGCTACATGTTTCGTGTAGATGGCAACAAATGTCAGCTGAGCTTTCATTCAGGGTGCAAGATTAGCGTGCACTTTAAATTTTTTTTTTCCTCCCTGCTGTAGTGTCACTTGGGTTTGTGTGGGTCGGTGCCAAACATTTTCATGTGCCACTGATGTAAAGGGCCAAAGCCACTAAATTCCCCTGCTGCCATGATGTATTTAAGTTCTGTGATGGAAAAAGGAAATAGACGGCTTCAGTGACATCATCGCCTTTTTTTTATTTTTTTGGAGCTGGAACTGTCGATTGCAATATAAACTTCAGTTCTCTGGCATACACTGGTCTTGTTTAGCTGTGAAAAAGAAGAACAAACTGTTCGTTATTAATCACTTTATTTATAATTTTAATTTATGGGATTTATTTTTTGAATAGATACTTTATCAAACACTGGTCATGTGAAAAAAAAAAAAAACTCCTACTGAGTTTTTCCTCCTCGTTTATTTTCAGCAATAGACTTTGTTGTTACAGCGATTTAGGATTTTGCCAAGCAGTTTCTTACCCCCACTTTAACCACGACTGCCAATTTCTTCTTTGTTTTGCTGTTCGTTCAATAGACTGGATAGAAGACGGTAAATTATCGTAGATCTCGAAAACGTTTTGCTGCCAAAACCGGTGTAGAGCGAAGTTGCATTCCCGGGGGCCTGCACCAGTTCTTTCGTTGTCTCCTGGATGTTTAAGGGTTTTTGACTTGAATAGTCAAAATAAACTGTCAGAATCGCAGATTGGATTCTTTAAAAGTAAAAACGACTGCCGCTCATGCTTCCAAGTGTTATTATGGGATGCTGGAATGTTTGAAATATCACTGTAAACTGGATCGGACCGACTCGGGTCAGGCAGCTGCCGCGCAGAGTCAGACTTGCATTTAAATATAATGACAATTGCAGAAAAATTATGGAGTTTTCAGTGTTTGTTTTTTTTTTTTATAGCTTTGCATAAATAAAGATTTGTTGGTCCTCAAAGGACAGAACCGATGTGCGAGCTAGTTTTCAGGTGCCAGGACTCAAACAACAAAATTTTAAGTTAATTGCTTCATTGCTCAACAGTTATTGGATATTATGTGATTTTATTTTTTGTTGCAGTTCCTTTTGGGTGTTTTTTTTTTTTTTTTTGCGTTTGACAAAGCTGCCAACCCAGTATAAGTTTTATCTGTTGTCTGCCATGTCTGTTGGACTGACACACTTTTTTGGTTTTTGTATGCTAACCTCTGTTGATAAAATGTTTATAAGATTTATTTTCGCCAAAGATATGCAATTGCATTATATATGGTATTACAAAATATTAATAAAATCCTGTTCTCTTGTTATTTTCTTCGTGTTTAAGTTTATTTTGGCCTGCTCTTATGTAAACCCTCATGGAACGCTCTTGTTTTGTATTAAAGGTCCTTATTGCAAACTATGAAATCAAACATAAAAAAAAAGATCATACTCAGTCAGTGCAGTTTGAATTTTTTTTCTCCTGTAGTTTTCCGAATGTGTTCTTTAATTCTGTCAAATTCAGAATAGAATTCAAAATCTTACTTCTAACCTACAAAGCCCTCAACAACCTAGCTCCATCTTATAATTACAGATCTTATTGTTCCATATTTTCATAGCAGAGCACTTTGCTGTCAGACTGCAGGCTTACTTGTGTTCCTAGAGTTTCCAAGAGCAGAATGGGAGGAAACTCTTTCAGTTCTCAGGCTCCTCTCTTGTGGAACCAACTTCCAGTTTCTGTCTGTGAGGCCGACACATTGTCCAGTTTTAAGACTTTTCTTTTTGATAAATCCTATAGTTAGGGTTAGCTTGTTATGTTGCTATAGGCTTAAACTAATGGAGGACAAATTGACCTGTTCCTCTCAAACCCAGCCAGTTGAAGCAGATGGCCGCTTGTCCTTTGCCTGGTTATGCTGGAGGATTCTTCCTCATGAGGGAGTTTTTCCTTTCCACTGTCGCCTTCATGCTTGCTCAAGATGAGAGTTCTGTGACGGAGTTAAATTCAAAGCAGTCTGCTCCTCAGATACTTAATGTTATTAACTTCTATACTGGTATATGAATGTTTCTGTTCAGTGCCCTAAGATGACTTATGTTGTGACTTGGCACTTTATAAATAAACTGAGTTGAATTGAATGTGTAATGCTGAAGTGCAGGTATGCACTCACTGTAAACAAAGTACTTCTTTGCTCAGCAAATCGTGAGTGTAAATATGTACCACTTTATAAAAACGGACCAGACCTCTTAATTTCAAGGTTTCTTTATTTGTCATTCGCATCATATGTGGTGGAACGGAATTGTGTACACAGGGTCCCAGTTAGATCCAACAGAAGTATAAATTGTAAAAGAAAAACAGTAATAAGATCTAAGATATGAACTGAGTAATACGCTAAACTAAGAATATATTAATCACTAATAGTACAAAAACAATACGCCAAACAACGGCAGCACGAACATGAGTCTGTGTGAGCAGATGAGTACGAATGAACACAGCAGCATGAAATTAATCAGCAGCGTGAGATCAGCAGCATGGATAATCGGCAACACGTATCAGCAATCAAGTGGCATTACAGTGATTTTTTTTCTCAGTGATAATCCTGATTCATGAGTCTTAACAGCCTCAGGGTAGAAGCTGTTCCTCAGTCTAGTGGTTCTACACTTAATGCTCCTCAACCTCCTGCCTGAGGGGAGCGGGGCAAAACATTTCCAGTGGCTCTTTCATTGACGCCACCATTTTTTACCTATTTTTAATCACTTTGGGTGTTTTTTTTTATTAAACAAACTCAAGTGTTTGGTGGCAGCTGTTTATAAGTATTTTGCTTACATTTATTTTAATTTTATTTAAGGACTCTTTTAACATCTACACCTACATCTACCGGCAGAGGGCCACCTGCATCATGAAGGACCCCACTCACCCAGCACACACACACGTTTTGCTCCGCTCCCTTCAGGAAGGAGGTTGAGGAGCATTAAGTGTAGAACCACTAGACTGAGGAACAGCTTCTACCCTGAGTCTGTTAGACTCATGAATCTCTAACCAGAATAATCACTGTGAAAAATCACATCATGTTGCTGCTGATGTGTTTCATGCTGCTGATCTGTTTCATGCTGCTGTGTTCATTCATACTCATCTGCTCACACAGACTCATTCATTCAATCTTACAGGTCCCACTGAGCCACGAGGACTCATTTAATGTCCGTGCTGCTGTTCGGCGTATTGTTTTAACGCTACTAGTGCTTAGTGTATTTTTAGTTGATGTTTTTCTTAGTTCATATCTTAGATCTTATTACTGTTTTTCTTTTACGTTTTATTGTTGGATGTAACTGGGACCCTGTGTACATGTCGTTCGCACCACATGTGCCACATGTGGTGCGAACGACGATAAAGAAACTCTGATTTTAACCATTGATCCAAAATAAACTAATTAGCAGATTTTGGTTCTTGCATTTTGGATCGGCCTTTTCATCGTCACACTGAGTCCCTTTAACTTTGCAATCAGAGCCGTACAGTTTTCCCACGTCCGCGTCACAGTCTGCAAATATTTCTCATCCAGTCCAGCAGTTCGCTTCTTGTTTTGACTGCACAAGCTATGCTCGGCACCAAGAGTGGCAGCTCCACCTTGCTTTCCTTTCCCTTTTAAAATCTTGCTTCCTACGGCATGTGTTTGGAGTGCACCAGCATGGCCGGCTGCCAGAGACGTACCTCGCAACGGTGTAAATTCCAGGGCTGAGAGCCTGTGATGGATGCAACATCAAATGTGCTAACGACACTCTTCGCTGTAAGTTAATTAGTCATGGAGGACTGTGGGATGAACACAGTGTGACCCTGAACAAGGGCTCGTCTGACTGGCCTCGGGCCCTTTGACACAGCTCTATTGTTCAATAGAGTCCTGTGTGTCGACTGGAAGAGAAGGAGAAGGGGGGACTTCTCCCTACTGACTGCCTCAATTCAGCTGGAAATCAGAGCAGCATCACTCCCTCCTCCCCTCCACACACGCAGCCCTAGCAACCACGCCACGCCAACAGTTGCCAGGCAACCAGACAATGCTGGAGCCACTGGCTGCGGTGCACGAGTTTGTTTCGCCCGCATACGTTTAAGCACATCCAACGTATCAAACTGCAGTGATACGCGGTGAAAATCTACAGAGATTAGGATGGATTAGATGAAATTAATCACGTAGGATTTGTGCTTTGACGGGTGCGTTAGCAGCACGTCATTTCACTTCTGCGTTAAATGAGGTCACCAGCATTTTAAAGGGAAACCACAGGCTCGTCCTCGCAGCGCCACAGCTTTGTTTTGACCTTGTTTTGTTTTGTGCTGCAACCTGTAAAACGGTAAAATCAAGCAGTGACTGTATTATGGATCAATTTAAATACTTAAATTAATCAAAAATTTTAGTATGCCGCACATAGAAATGGATGCAGCCACAACGGTTTGCAGTTTTAACCTCATTAGCTGGGTACATCAAATTGTCCCAACAAAACTAATATTACGAGAAACCTATTTGAAATGATTTAGAATCTGTTTCTTACTTTTTAAAGCTGCTGTTTGTCTTTAAATTGACTTTTGTTAATGCAAGAGGAGGGAAAAAAAACCTTTACTCCTCCTTTTTGGTAAATAAATTGGTAGTCGTTGCAAAGTATGAAATCAAAAATAAAAAAAGGGTATCCTGAATTCTATGAAATGGTGCAGGTTGAAAAGGTTCAGTAGTTTGTGAATTGTGAACTGCAGGTCCACACTCAATGTAAACAAAAGTCGAATCCAGAAAAAAAGCACACGAAAGCTTGAGTCACGTGATTGACCTACATTAGATAGTCTGTGAGCAGTCGGTAACTTTAGTGTCTGACTCATTCTCAGTCACTTCACTTGTAGGTAAACAAACACATGGTGGTTGGCAAATGGTCACTAATTATGATTAGAGATTTTTTTTTATTTAAGGAAACGCAGCAAATACAGCAAGCTGGCACAGGAGTATTCAAAGATAATTCAATTCAGTTTATTTATATAGCGCCAAGTCACAACAGAGAGCACTGTACAGAAACATTCATATACATAAAAAGTACGTTAATAACATTGTTTATCTGAGATTAAACACTCATCAGTATGAAAAAAGTATTGTGTGAATTTATTTATTTATTCTTTTTTATTTTTGGTTTGGTCTTCATGACTTTGAACATTGAATTAAAACCAACTCAATTAAGTCACAATCACAAATTTGCACCTGGATTTAAAAAACAAACAAACAAACAAACAAACAAACAAAAACACATTCCGTACATGTAGAAATGTTCAAGTTAATTTATTCCAACAACTCTATTATATATATATATATATATATATATATATATAAAAAAAATTTTATTAATTTTTTATTTTTTATTTTTTGTGTGTGTGTTTTTTTTGTTTTTTAGCATTTAAAGCACGTTTTGAAATGTTCAGTGACGCTCCATTTCATTGTTTCTTCGTCCACCTATCTGTTTTTCAGTCGCCAGGGGGCGCTGTGGCAACAACCGCTCTGCAGTTTCCTGAACTTTGACCTTTGTTCTGTTGTCTCCGATCGGTTCTCATTTGAGGAAAAGATTTGCTGGCTAGCTGGATCATTAGAATCATACTTTAAACGAGCAACGTTGGGACGGCTTCAGTGCTTAAGCAGTGGCAACCCTGAATATTAAAGACAAATAATTCACGGACGCCGCTGGATTCCCGCGTCTGTTCGTCGGTGTCGGCATTATTTTTGTTGCTACATAGGTAGCTTAGCTGCTAACTGTGTTAGCTTAAAACATTTAAGTAGCAATGAGCTGGTAGTGTAAATCGAAGGATGAACGTCTTGCTCGTTATCAGGGACTCCTGACTGTCCCTGTTTATCACAATGAGTAAGCTTGTGTAGCTTCTGGGTAGTTGATAAAACCAGACGACGGTAAACTAATCACCGGCTCGGCTCGCTGGGACACCCGAGTTTTTTTTTAACAGCATCAACTGTTTACGGATTCCCAGCGAACATGGCTGCAGACCTGCAGACCAAATACAGCAAGCTGGCGCAGGAGTATTCAAAGGTAAATATTTGTCAATGAAGACTGTGCAACTGAAACGATTCAGATTTCATGCTTCCAAGTTACCTTGATTATTATGAAACTTAATTACTGCACACTTTTATGTAATGTAGAAGTAACTGCACCAACATATAGATTTAAACAGGAGTTTTAACCACCCAAATGATTTTTTACACTTGACTCTATAATGAGTCGAGCATTATAAAGCTTTTAAATTGATCTTGCTCTCAGATTTTCTTACAACCTTTTAAATGTTTTCTTTGGACTTTGAATGGTAAAACTATATACTTTTTTACATTTATGACACTTGTTACTGTTATGTGTTAAAGACTGAACGCTGACTGTCAGTGTGCTGCCTTAATTAAGTAACCACAATGCAGAAAAAGCAGTAAAACACTGATCTGGAAGCAGTCATTTAAAGCCTGTTTTCTGTGGAGCTGTGTTCTTTCTGCAAGTGCTCTTTGTGTTTGTGTGTCAGCTGACATCTCAGGGAGTTTGAGCCATTTCCTGTTGATCTCTGATCTCTCCATTACCCTGCACAAGAAAGTGCTGACTATGAAAGAGCAACACACATTCTCTGCTTCTATTACTTATTAATAAAAATAAAAAAAATGCACTAGTTTTGTTTTTTTTATAGTGAACATCATTGAATTTTGAACAGTTGGTGACTCTTCATTGTGCACAGAATTGATATAAAGCTGCAACGGATGAGTGAAGAACAGAGCATTTTGTTGGTATAAAACTTAACTTTCACATTAGTAGACTTTTAAGTTTTATGTGTTTGTGTTTTTACAGCTCCGTGCCCAGAACCAGGTGCTGAAGAAGGCTGTTGTAGACGAGCAGGCCAACTCTACTGCTCTAAAAGTACATACACAATAATCCGTTTTATTGGCCGTGTAAAAATTAAAGTCATGTCTTATTTATGGGGAATTCCAGATGGGATCATTTTTGTTGATTTAAACAAGTGCAATATTTACCCCAAATCCAGTTGCAGATTTATGTTAGCCAGTATTTTTATTGTATTTTAATCTTCACATTAGGATCAGCTGAAGCAAAGGGACCAGAGCCTGAGAAAGCAGGAACAGGAGATGGACAGCCTCACTTTCAGGAACCAACAGCTTGCCAAGAGGGTGGAGCTGCTACAAGAGGAGCTCGCTGCTAGTGAAGCCAAGGGCAAAAAGGGGAAGGTGACCATGAGGGGGAAATAAGGGTGTTGGGATGAGGGGGAAAGGCTGTATTTCTTTTTAATGGTCATGAAAATATACACTTTTTGGGAGTGTTCATAAATTTTTCAAGTAAAAAAAAAAAAAAAAGCCCAAATTTCTGTAGTTAAAATATTAACGGCTCTTGTTCTTGTTTCAGAACAAAGGAGACTCTCCCTCTCAGCATCATAGCCTACAGACCCAAAATGTTTTTGATGAAGACCTGCAGAAAAAAATAGAAGAGAATGAGCGGCTACATATACAAGTAGGTGGCTGCACTTTTTTTTTATTTTTGACTTCCAACATTGAGTTATTGTGAGGGCATTCATGCAATGCTCTTCACTTTTCCATGTATTTGTTAGTTCTACGAAGCGGATCAGCAGCACAAAAGGAGAGAGGCTGAGCTGAGGGCCCGACTAGAGGAGCTGGAAAGAAACACAGAGCAGCACCATGCTGTTGTAGACAGCCTTACCACAAAGTATGTGGAAACAAACGAACGGCTGCAGAACAACAAAGCATGTTTGGAGGTCAGGATATCCAGGAGGAAACACTCATTTTGAGAGATTAGCAGTTCTGATGGCATTTAATAAAAAAATTGTATTTTTCATATCGTCTGACAGGTGAAAGTACAAACACTGGAAAGAGAAGCAAAAGAGTGTAGGATGCGAACAGAAGAATGGTAAACCTAATTTTGTAACGGCTTGAGAGGGATATGAATCCTCCAGTTTTACCATGGTCTACTTTAACTCTTAAAAAAGAAAATATACCATGTACAGAAAATGAATATTGTAATCTAATAATTTTTGGGCGTGTGTCTGCAGTCAGCAGCAGTTGAAGCGATGTCAATCAGAGCTGAGAAGTCAGCTGAAACAAAGCAGCAGCGTAATTCAGGAGAAAGTGCCCTTCAATGACACCAGTGAGTACCGAACTGGCCCAGAGCCACCACGACAAACCAGTCTGCCTCTGAGTAGACGACCCAATGAGAACATTTACATTTTTATTGCTGATGCGTTGGAGTGAGTTTTGTCTTCATATTGCACTTGAAACTGGGTCAGTCATACAAGTAGATCTTGGTGCTGAAGTTGAGATTCTGAGCTCATTTTAGTGCTTTTCTCTCCCGTTCTGCAGAATTTAGTGAGTACAACAGCCTAAATGTACCGTCACACAATCGAAGGCATCAGGTGAGTGAGAAAACAATGTGTTTAGTGCAGCAATGTTCAGTCAGGCCATCTGGACGGTTTCTTTTGTTGCTGAGATGTTTCATCCGAAGGACTTCTTCAGTCTGAGGAGCCTGAACATTGTTGGATTTATACCTGGATTAATGAGCATGAGCTTTGGTGTTTTGAATCACTGGCATGGTCTGCTTTAGAGGAGTTGACGGGGCAGAGGGCGGGCCCCGGAGGCCATCTTATCACCAGCAAACTGTTTTTTTCCACTCTGGGAGTGAGTTGGTTATGGGATTCAGTATGGGTTGGTGGGCTCGTCAGACTGAAGAGGTCCTTCGGATCAAGGATGAAACATCTCAGCAGCAAAATAAACCATCCAGAATCAGATGACATGACTGAACATTGCTGGATTTATACCTGGATTAATGAACCTGAAATTTAGTGAATATGTTTAGTGATTTAGTTCCTCTTTTAAACCTTTTTTGTTTGATCAGTTTACAGCTATTTTGTGCCCAAGTGCATGCATGTGCTTGCTTGTATTGTTAGCAAAATATCTCATGAACCACTGGGTGGATTTCTGTGAAACTCACTGAAAGTAGTCACCGGGTATATATATCTACAACTACTATACGTTTGGAGTCAACCCCATTTAAAATGTGTGCTACAGTTGAGTGATTTTACTAAACACCAAAATGGTGATATTATAACCAGTTTTACAGATTTTAAGGTAAAATTTGGTGCGATGGCAGCTAAGAGTTATTCTAAGTGCTAACAGATTTCTTTTGCATTTACATTTGCACATACAATGTGCAAATGTTACAGGGACAGACATGTGCTACAAATTGATGCTTAAATTCATAAAAAGAAGAGGCTACTAAATCAGCTGTGTGCTTGTGTGTGTTCAGCTTAAAGCCCGGGACGTCACGGGCCAGGCCCTGAGCTTCATCCAGGACTTGGTGGCAGCTCTGTTAAACTTCCACACGTACACAGAGCAGAGAGTGCACATCTATCCCCTGGACTCCTCCATTGAGATCATCTCTCCTCTAAACGAGAAGGTCAGTGAGATGCAGAACACAAACTGTTTGTTCATGTGGAGCACTCCTTCTAACTTTGATGTGTGACTTCTAGTTTTCCCAGTATCTACATGAGAACGCTGCCTATGTGCGCCCCCTGGAGGACAGCTTTCTGCAGTTTTACCAAAGCATCACAGAAGACACAGTCACAGTTCTGGTGAGTTCAGGACAGGATGTTTAAAAGCTTTTTTTTTTTTAATAAAACAACTCTAAATAAAGTTCTTTGCTTATGCTGAATTGAAGGAGACTGTTGTCACGTTGAAGACTTTCACTGAGAATTTCTCCTCATACACCCACTTTCTGCAAAAGATTCTTCCGTACCAGCTGAAAAGGTCAGCGCTATGTTTGAGAAAGAGAGCAGGGGGGAGTGGAGGGTGAGGCTGCGCTAATGGTTGCGATCTTGTGTTTTCAGCCTGGAAGAAGAGTGCGAGGCACCTCTTTGCACAGCTGCTCTGACCGCCAAAAACCGAGAGCTACGGAGCGACATGAAGAAAGTAACATCTGTGTTTGAGAAGCTGCAGAGCTACATTAACCTTTTGGCCTTACCCAGTAGGTTAACACACATCAGCTGATTTAGTCTCAAAGCTCTTGTCATCTGTCACCGTTAGTGCTGTGTTGGGATTCTTATTGCATGCTCATGAAGAATATTTATTTTCTTAAGAATAATTAGTAACGTTTTTCATGTAAGGATTAACAGGGTGTCCGTGCAGCCTTAAAAACTCTTTGTATGTAAAATTAAGAACCAACCTTCTCTGAACTGTTGCATCTAAAATCTAACTTTGTATTAAATGTTGATGTGTTTGGAGCATCTTCATCATCATCATACAGACATGTGCAACATGCACGCGTGACCAAACTCTAGGACTGAGATTTGCCGTAGGAACTTGCAGCCTGATTGTTTTTCACGTTGAGACAGGCTGTTTGCTGCTTTAGTTCTTATAATTAAATAATATTAATGCTAAAAGACCAATATTTTTATGCACCAGATTATAGCAGTTTCTCTGTTTAACAAAAAATTTTCCCCAAACTCACAAAGTCTGTGAGAGAGTAAGTTTCAGGTGTTTGTAGTTTACTATAAATATCTGCAAACTTCATTTCTACACTGTTTTAGCAACAACAATGAGTTGTGGCTGCTTGGAGGAGCTAAATTTTATACTGAGTGGTGATTATACCGTGATACGTGTAATTCAATAAATAATCAAATGTATAAAGGTTAAATGGACTGCGACACTTCGGCATGTGACTGCCGGTGGAATCGAACCCCCAACTCTTGCATTGGAGGACGACTGCTCTAACCACTGAGCCACAGCCGCCCCAAATATGAAAAATAAATACATGTAATATAAAATTGACATTTTTTAAAAATAATCTAATTTTAGGAGGAGAAATCTGGCAAATAAAAAATAATCGTTTTAAGTTGCGGTAATTTATATTCTGCAAAGGACTTCCTGTGCTACAGTTTTTTTTTTTTTAATGTATATATTTGACAGCCCTTCAGTTGAAAACACTGAAATGACATAAAAGTAAACTACAGAAAAGTTGATCAAAACTCCTCTTCCTTCAGAATATTGGTCTTGAAAATCTAAATGCTGCTGTTTAAAATCTTACAACTCAACATTTCATTAGAGAACACGATACTGTGTACTTTTACTAAGGTCATGTACACAGTGATGATGCTTGGGTACTAGTGTAGAAAACATTTCAGTCAAAATATTTGTTTCTGCTTTAATCCCTGGGACAATTTAAGCTCTTTCTACGGGTTGTTTGCTTCACGCTTGTGCCGTGTGTTTCAGGTGTTCGGCAGGATGCCGTGCCGCAGAGCAGCACCTCAGCTGTCTTCACCCAGCTGGCTGCCTGCCTGCACAGTCTTCATGATGCCGTTAAAGGTGAGCAGCGCTCGTGACTCAGAGCCGTTCACACAAGCTCACATTTCTCACATGCATCTGCTCAGCTGCTTTCCCCATTCACAAAATTCACACCCTATACGTGCCATGTGTTTATTCTGGTTGTACTACTTCCACTTTTACTGCAGGTGAAAATCTACAGCGCACTATTTGAATGCCAGACAGTCAAAGCTGGACAGAAACTCAAAAGATGTTAAAAAAAAAATACAATATTCCTTAGTAATACAAGAGAAATTACATTTTTTTAATGAAAAATCAATGTGAACGATGCTTGCTGAAATTTGCTGAAGGAGCTGAAACCGAGTTGGTAAAGCTAAAAAAAGTCAGACCGCCTGATAAGAGCTGGAAGAAGTAGAACATTAGCTAAAAAGCCGAAAAAGCAAAAGGGCTAGCTAAAAGTAACAACAACAGCAGCTAAAATAGCATAAGAAGACAAAAATGGAGCAAGTATGCCGAAGAGGATTCTGAAGAGAAACAAACTTTTGAAGGAATTGAAGAGCTCTCAGTGTGTTTCTATTAAAAATAAATTTGTAAGTAAAGTTAAATATTAAAAAAAAAAACTAACAGAAGGAAAAATCTTCTGAATAAGCTAAACTCTTTGGTGCTCAAATGGCTCAAATATCACAAAGTAAATTTAAGTTAAATTGCAAAAATGTGGAAAAACAAACCAGGAAAACGATTAATCTCTTGTCTTTTGCGTTTAGAGATGTCAAAGCATTACAACCAGAAGGCGGGCATCGAGCAGGATCTCCCCACGGTCACCCAGAAGCTCAGTACCACCACAGAATGCCTCCTCGGGTCTCTGGGCTCTCTGACCAGCATCACTGGCAAGGTGAGGCCAACAGGGGGCAGGCAGCAGCCGAGTTTATGTTCTGTTGCGTCTAACCTCCTAGGGTACGCTTGTTGCAGTGCCTTGAAGCATAACTGTTAGTACTACAACTGGATCACAGATCCAGGAGGACTCAGGTGGACAGTGGATACATTTTGAAGATAACTGTCCAAATCACAGTTTGAACAGCTGCTGTCTGGTTAGAGGAAAAAGTGTAAATGATGTAAATATGAACCGAGCGGCAGCATCTAGCATGCAGGTGTGTGGCTGCGTGCTGAGGGCAGCCAAAAGCTTAACTCCTCAGACATTCATCATCCTGGACACAATAATGACGGGGGAATTATCTTTGCTTTAAGCCCTCCAGTTAAATTACACTTGACAGACTGCTGACTATCTGAAAAGGTGTTTTTCTTTAGCTAAGGACGCTGTAAATGTATTTTTGTTTGAACGACGCGAGACGTAATATCGCAATCATTTGTCGCAGATTGCCACTTTCTTCAGCAACAACTTGGACTTCTTCACATCGCCGGCCTACAGTCCAAGAGGGAGCACGGCCACCCTCAACCCGCTGCAAGCAGAGACCATGCTGGCCAACAAAAAGAAAGCAGCTGCCTACATTCAGGCTATCCAAAAGGTTGGTGAGCGCTTTAAAGCCTCAGACGAAGACGACACGTTCGAGTTAAACGTGAAGCACACACACACACGTTAAAATACTTTTTGTCTTTAGATGATCAAGTTCATATTTCTGTTGTTTTTGAAATCATCACAAAATGGTTATTACTGAGGGTTTTCTGCCTTTTTTAAATGCGTCTTTTGTTCTATTAATGCATTATTTAAGGGTTTTATACCTTGATTCCCAATTTATTGACTACTGCTAAAAAGATGAAGGCAGATGTTTTTGCTCGTGCCTGTGTGTGTTTGCTCGTGTCATTCTGTTGCCAAAATATCTCACACCACAGCTTTAAATGATAAATTTAATAAATTAATAATAATAAATACAATGTTGCTGGTTCTTTCAGGGCAGGCCGCAGTCGGTTCCTTACAGAGAAGCCCTGTCAAATCGCCGCATCCTCACCAGCTCCACTGAGAGCAGAGAGGGACTAACTCAGCAGGTAAAGCACGCACATAACGTGGTACTGTACTTGTCGCCGTACATGTCGCTTCACCGTATAAGTCGCATCTATTATGCGTTACCGCTGACCACCCGGAAATGTGGGCTGGTGTGCCAAAAATTGATTGGCTGCCAAATGGCGGCCGCGGGAGCATGCACAGGAGGACTTTAACAAGAATTTAACAAGATTAACACTTAAAAACTATTATTTGTTTGCTCAAAATTATAGCAAAGGTGTGTCTCAGTTTAACTTTTCCTTAATGGATTCACTTTAACGGTCAAATTAACTGCATTTCAAAAGCTGATTTGCGGCTGCGGGAGCACACAGGGCAACTCGTTGTCCATTTTTTTGAAAACTAACAAGATAATCATCTAAATCAATTATTTGTTTGCTCATCTTCATAGCAAAGGTGTGTCTCAGTTGAACTTTTCCTTAATAAATGCACTTTAATGGTCAAATCAGCTGCATTTCGTCTGGGCAGCGCAGCAAATGCAGCTGATTTGACCGAAGGTGACTTTGTATGGCAAGCCAAGTGGCTCATTAATAGCCACTTTACCTATTAATGAGACACTTGGCTTGCCATACTAGTCGGGAGCCCTCTAATGGCTGAAAATTATTGTTTAATATTTTCCACGTCACAATGAATGAAATTGTCAGATCTCAGCCAAAAATTGGATTATAAATATGGGGAAAAACATAAATATTTCGCTTCACTGTATAAGTCGCAGGCATGCTAATTTATGCAAAAAACTGTAACTTATACAGCGAAATGTACGGTACGTCTTGAAGCAGTTTGAGGATTTTAATGTTTCTTTTCGTTATAGTTATTACATATGGATAAGAGCACTCATCAGTAAATCATGTAAACATTATAGTTGTGTGTAGGTCAGTGGTCAGCCACGTTGGGTAGCTGTGAATGCTTTAATGATGTTAAACCAAGCTCTACATACATTTGTTTTGCTGTAGCTTTGTCTTTGGCTCACATTGTAACTAAACACAACTATCAATGTGAACTGGAAGCAGTGGAAAACAACAAAAGGCACAGAGGTGTGGTGAAGTTGGTTAGGAAAACAGAAATTCTTCAGCGTTTGCAACACAGTCATGTGACGCTGAAGAGTTGCTGACGGTTGCTCTTTAGGGAATGGGTGTGAAGGACGGACATGTTCATGTGCATGCTCTTTTCTGTTTTGTATAAAATAAATTTCCACTTTCATTTCTTCAAAATTGGTTTTAAGTTTCCTTATTAAATACTGCTGCCCTTCCACCTTTCCAAACATCTGCTCACGGTCCACTCCTCCGCCCTCACCTTTGTGCAGGTGCAGCAGAGCCAGGAGAAGATTGCTCGGCTGGAGCAGGAGAAGGAGCACTGGCTCCTGGAGGCTCAGCTGGGGAAGGTGCGGCTGGAGAAGGAGAACCAGCGGATTGCCGACCTGGAAGCACAGCTTGCAGCTGCTCTGGGGGGGAGTCCAAACTCGCAGCCGGCCGGAGCCAGCCGGCTCACTCAGAGCCACGAGGAAGCAGAGACGGAACAGAAAGCCACAGGGAAGGAGACAACTCTGTGCACCAGTCTGGTACCGTCTCTCCGCTCAAGCTGTTTGTTTTCACCAGCAGAGGAAATGTTCTGCCCACGGCGCGACTGTTTGATTAGTGTCAACAAAGGGAGCGTTATCACTTTCTCCTTTTAGCTTCAACACAAAGTAACCTTCTGCTTAATAAACCGCAGACTTTTAATGTGCTGATGTAGCAAAATAGAAAAATACTTTTTTCCCCACTCAGAATCGGTGCTGAGTTCAGAGTGAAGTCACAACTGAGCTGTTTCCCTCCCCCATGTCTCTGTCCTACTTGGGTTTTATGTTTTTACTGTTGCCTCCTGCATGTCTAGTCTGTCCTCTCAGAGGCTCGTCTGTGTTTGAAGTGTTTTTTTTTTTTTTTTTAACATCTCACTGATAATTAAAGTCTAAACTAATTATCTGTTTTGACACCAGGTTGGCATGTTGTGCACAACCCCCACGAATGAGCATGTGAGTCACCGTCGCATATCTGGAAGAAAATAACTGAAATAATTTAGTCCTGTTGGAGGTTAAAACGAATCCCATCCTGCTGGATGTTGTGTCTGCGCTGCAGGTGGGAGACGAGGAGTCCCGGGAGCAGCTGATAAAGACGCACTATATGGCCCGAGTTGGAGAGCTCACCACCCAGCTCCAGATTTCAGACAGCAAAGCCGTGCACTTTCACTCAGAGGTGAAGCTCTCCACATGTGTGTTTATCTCAGTAACTGCTTCTTTTGGCAAATAACTGACCTGTTCACCCCACACTGCCTCGAACGTTGCAGTTTGTCAGAAAAGAGATACAGAAACTGTTACTTTCTCTCCGTGCTTTGGATAAGCTCTCGCCGTTACCGCAGCGTTTTTATTTTTTCCGACAAAGCGTTGGGGCCACGCAGGACAAAAAATGAGGAGAAAGTTTCATTTTTGTTTTTAATTTGAGAATAAAAATTATTATTTACAAAAAAAAGTTAAAATGTTTCGAAAAAATGTTTGAAAATGTTACGTCACGCGCACCTACTTGATCTGATGATGGCGGAGAGGAAGTAGTCAAAATATCGGTGGTGTGGAAGTTTTATTTATTTTTTTATTGAGGATGTCAGATTCCAAAGATTTTTGGACTACGTTGAGCCTCGATACATCGTCCCCAGTCAGAGATATTTTTCAGATATAGCCTTACCCGAGTTACAAGCCGTCATTCCCTACGTCATTGAGAAGCTAATAGCACTTGGGTGAGTTTTACCACAGACATTTGGACGTCAAGCGTTAGCCCCGTTAGCATGATTAGTCTTACGGAACAATGGATACACAAAAACTTTGAACTTAAAAAGTCTGTCCTTCATGCACAAGAGTGTAGAGGATCCCACACTGCAGCTATAGGAACCTGGAACAAGCCTCCACAAGTGAGACAGCATCGCAGGGGACTAATGCTAATAAATAATTAGCACTTTTCATTTAATATAAGTTAAAGTGCTATGCATATGGCTGTTACTGAATATATGTCACCAGCTCTTACAGCTGTTACACAATTTTTGTAGCAAATAAGCCTAAATAAGAGGGCTATGTTCTGACAAAATATAAAAATATCGGTATCTGTTATTAGCCAAATAAGTTTTAACATATCTGATATCGGCCAAAAATCCATTATTGTGCATCCCTAGTACCTGAGCGTTATAGGTGCACTTTTTCTGGGTTAACTACCAAGAAACAGCTGAATCAAACAGGGCTTTTTTTTTTTTTTTTTACTTAGAATATTTTTAGTCCTTCACAATAAGAGACTGAAATGTAAAATACTCTATGTAAATATCTGAAGCTTATGAAAATAGTTTAAGTTCATGTTCCACAATAAAACACTGTATGTTTGAAACTCTTTTTAAGTTTTCTGTCACATTTTAATCGCAACATTTTGACATTTACTTTAACATAAAAAATTCCATAATTTATTTTGAGTGTCCCTAAAAGTTTTAGAAGTATGTTGTTATTATTATTTTTTAGCTATTTAGATGCATATTATCTGACAGTAAAGACATAAATGACATCAAGGTTCTGTTCTGAGCCCCTTCTTATTTGCTCTGGCGATGGATAACAGATGAGTGGATTATGATGTTTGCAGATGATGATGTCATCTGTGGTGAGAACAGGTGGAAGAGAACTTGGAGAGGTGGCAGTGTGCACTTGAAAGAAGAAAAATTAAAGTTAGCTGTAGTAAAACAGTACGTGTGTGAATGAGAGGGAGGCCGGTGGAACAGTGAGGCTACAAGGAGCAGAGGTCACAAAGGTGCAGGACTTCAAGGACTTGGGGTCCACTGTCCTGGAAAACAGGGAGTGTGGTAAAGAGGTGAAGAGGAGAGTTCAAGCAGGATGGAGAAAAGTTTCAGGTGTGATTTGTGACAAAACAGTGTCAGCAAAGGTCAAAGGATGGCACTGACAGAAGTGCAGGAGAAAGAACTGGAAGTGGCAGAAATGAAGATGCTGAAGTTCTCCTTAGGAGTGACGAGGATGGATAAGATTAGGAATGAGATCGTCAGAGGTACAGCACAGGTTGAACGTCTGGAAGGTAAAGTTAGAGACCAGACTGAGATGGTTTGGACAAGTCCAGAGGAGGGACAGTGGGTATATTGGTAGAAGTATGTTGGAAATGCAGCTGCCAGGAAAAAGACAAAGAGGAGATCTATGGATGCAGTTAGAGGGGACATGGGGGTAGTTGGAGTGAGGACAGAAAAAGCCACACACTTGACCTATTGAAATTGTTTACATCTTGACGTTGAATCAATACATTTACTAAATCAAAAAAATTATTCATTTCGGAAAACCTCCCTTTTCCTTCTCTTTTTAGTGTCGAGCTTTGGCAAAGAGATTAACCATCGCAGAAAAATCTCGGGAGACTCTGAGCGAAGAGGTCAAAGTGGCTAATCAGAACATCACACGCTTGCAGGTAAAACGCAAAGAAGCCTCTCGTGTGTAGTATAATTTAAAGTACACGGTGGGCTCCCTTCAAATTGGAAAACTTTCTGAGTCCGTTTATCTTGTGCAGGATGAGCTGGCTACAACCAAGAGGAGCTATGAAGACCAGCTCAGTATGATGAGCGACCATCTGTGTAGTATGAACGAGACTTTGAGCAAGCAGAGGGAGGAGATCGACACACTCAAACTGGGTGGCAAGGTACAGCGCCAAGACCAAGGTTCCTACGCAGCCTGCTGGAGAAGTCCTGATTTTGGTTTTAGTATTTTCCAAGTCTGGATAAGCTCAGAAAAAAATCTGAAACCGGGTGTAGGAAAAGAAAAAAAAAAACATGCTTCCAAACTGTTGGTTTTTCTCACAAAAATTAGTGGCAAAGTATTTTTTGCACTTTAACCGTACTGTATTTTCCGCCGTAAAATTCACACCGCCGTATAAGTCGCATAAGTCCAAAAATGTCTAATAAAGTGGAAAAAAAAAACATAAATTAAGTCGCTTCTCCATATTAGTCGCATCTATTATGCGTCACCGCTGACCACCCAGAAACGTGGGCCGGTGTTGTGCTAAAAATCGATTGGCTGCCAAAATGGCGACCGTGGGAGCGCACACGGGAGGACTTTAAGGTCTTTAAAGGACTTTAGTGGTGTGTGGTTGCGTCAGGAAGGACGTCTTCGTGCGAGTTAGTTCACTTTGGTGACCCCTGAAGAAGGGAGCAGCTGAAAGAAGATAAAAAGTTCAACTACCGCATCAAGCTTTACAGATTTTTTTTTTTTTTAAGTAAAATTGCTTACACTTTTAATGAAAAGTTTTTTTAAGTCATAAGCTAACAAGAAAAACTACTTGTTGTCCACCTTTTGTGCACTTTTTGTGTATTTCCGTGGTGTTCCAAACCACTGTATAAATGAACATCCTCAGATGATTTGATGTTAAAAATGGGTGGAGCTTTCTTAAAATTGAGTCTTACGTATGGAGTTTTAAAACTGAAAGCCGTGTTTGAACCGTGCACGACGCATTTTTCCTACAAGCAGAAACCTCCGAACCGTACAGTGATATCAGATGTCGGTGAGATGGGGCTGAAAGGTTCCTGTCAGTGAGGTGAACTACAAGGTCATCCGTGTTGTGGTTCCTGCCCGAGTTTCATGTGAAAAGCGCCTGCTGGAGCCGTCTGAAAAAGTCATTAAGGAGAGGCCCATTTGTCAGTCCTGCTTACGTGCTCACAGAGAGCTGTGTGTTGGGAAGTCACGGGCCAGAACATGTTTGTGCTCCACCTGTGGCGATTTCTCTCAGAAAAGTCACAGACCAGCCTCTGCACGCTTTTAAAATTTGAAGGAAAAATGCAAGCCTGGGCTACGGTGGCCCTGAGGTGTAAATGAACATAAAAAAACAGAATTACATTTTGGGAAAAATTGAATTACATTTGAAAAAATTGAATTACATTTGAAAAAACAAAACACAAAATTTACATTTGGGGGGGAAAAAACGAAATTACATTAAGCCAAACCATAAGTGTTTATTTTTCATTTTTTTTAATTCTCAATTAAAAAGCATTTGAACAAATGGTACATGGACCCATAGGCGTCACAACCATTATATGTGAAGGGGACAAGTCCCCCCCACATTCCAAAAACGTTCATTTGGACCCCCCCCCCCACACACACACACACACTTTTACTATGAAACATTAGTTCAGGCGGCGCAGTTTCTCTTTCTTTGTGAACAAATCCATTCCACTTGATTAATAGGAGAATACTCAAACCACTAAAACTCCACTCCAGGTTTTCCTGGTTACTTCCAACTCTAAACACAGCAGCCTGTTGCCACGGTCACAATATACCGGTGTAACACCTGCAGTGTTTCTGTGCGTCTCCTCCTGCTTTGGCAGAAAACGCGCACAGGTGGAGGAGATGCTCGCCAGTTTAGCGAGCTTTGTGCAGGCAGTTGTTGACCAGGGGGTTGATCATTAACATATATTTATGTTAGAAGGAGAGAAGTGCAGCGCTACGTCTGTAGCATCTTAGCTGAGCCGTAACTGTGACGCTGTGTGTTCAGGTGCATTAAAGTTGAAATGTCTTTAAAAAAAACACTCCTTATTGTCCTGAAGCTTCGTGAGAAACAACATTTAGATGAGTCGTGTTGAACACAAGTAAAAATGTCTAGTGGTGATGTTTTTTATTTCACAATAAACACAAATAGTGCCGACCTGACGCTCTGTGTTAAAGTTAAAATGACTTTAAACCCACAGCTGAATTGACACAAACTTGGTGAGAAACATGTTTTAAATGTGTGGAATTAAAGGAAATCTAGGTGAAATGTTGCTTTTTTTTTTTTTTTGTACACTAGTGAACACCTTTTTTTAACGTGCACGCACATGCACACATGCGCGCACGTACACACACCTACACATCATTGTGTCCCCCCCACATTACGGATGCTTCCGACGCCGTTGCATGGACCCCACACCCTTAACGAGCATTTGTATCTTGTTGCTGTACATTATTCATTTGTTCTATGTTGTTAGTAAAGTTGAAAATAAAAATAAAAAAACACGGTTTGGCTTAATGTAATTCCATTTTTTTTCAAGTGTTGTGTTTTTTCAAACTTAATTTAGTTTTTTTTAAATGTTGTTCATTTGCACCTCAGTGTCACCGTACTGGGCTGCCTCAACCGACTGCACTGAAATACAAAACTTTGATTTTTAATACCGATTCTGGATGTCGACTTTTTATTTTATTTTAATTTCCTGTCAAAAATCGAGTTTTTCTGTTTGTATCTTCTAGGGAAATGCCAAAAAGAACAAGGGCCGCTAGAGGAGTCTTCAGGACGCCTTCGGGAGAGCTTGAACATCTCTGTACCAACACTGCCTCCACACTACAGGAGCATCAGACTCTCCCACCGTCAGGCAGCGCAAACAAACCCTTAAAGGATCCAACACGTGTGACAGTCAAAGCTTTGATGTCTTCTTTGTCACATCGCCTGGAAAATGATCAGCTAAAGATGTTCAATGCACGACTGAAGATTTAAACAAAGCAGAGACGCTCAGTGAAGTCGAGACTCGAAGACCAAACCCTGTTAATGTGTCGTTTTTGTTGCGAAAGAAAACGAACTGTGCGCTCCGACTGTGAGTAGGTGAACGGAGTAAATGCTGGTTGTTTGAGAGCAGCAGAGTGACTCCAACACACTTTACAACACGAGAGTATCGTTTTACAATGAAGGGACTAACTTGTTAGTTTGAGCTCATTTGTTCAGCGGTGAGTAAACTGACCCAAAGTACGTTGCACCTTTTAACACGCAGACACTGTATTACAAGCGCCCGAACGAAAGGCTTTTGGAATGTGAGTGAAAAGCGAACGCTTGAACTCATTACTCTTTATTTTCAGCCCTCTGGGGGTGGAAACAAAGCTCACCTTCCAGCACTGATTAGCTGGATTTACTTCCATAGAAAAGGGACGGACAAGTTGAAGCTCGTGAAAATTGTGTCTGTTTGTGTGTGAGACATTGCTCTGTAACCATTTTTTTTTTTTTTTTTTTTAATCGCCAGAGGAAATGTGGATTCACACTTACAGCTCCATAAACTGGCGAAATATGTAAGAATACAAAAGGTTAATGTGAATATACGTTAGGTTAAAATCATAATGTAATTGGACTTATCCCTGTACAAAATATGCATTCATGGAGACGTTACAGATCTTTATTTTACCCAGATTTCTTTTATATATACATATATACTAAAACTACAGCTAGTTGTTGTGGCTCCCCACATTACAGGGAAGTGTTATGTGATTATTATGAATCATGGGCGGGTGGAGTTCACTAAAACTAACCCTCAGTCATGCAGCAGCGTCAAGTTCGTGCATTCAAACCTCTTGTTTGCTGGATGAGACCTTTGATCGTAAAGACCTGAACACACCCTCCGAACCGGAGAAAAGAAACGACGTATTTCACGTGTAACCTGTTTCAAAGCACATACAGAGATGTGAAGCAGAATAAAAATCTTGACGTACATTTGGACTGCTGGTTATTAATAACTCCGTAACTGTTCTGACCCAACATTACATGCTGCATTTCTGTGTGGGAATGTAAATGGTCTGTAATTTAAGAAAGAAAAGCGGCCTGTTACACACCCTGACTACAGGGAGATGAGGCAGAGCTGTGACGCGTTGAGAGCTGGAGGATCAGATTTTTAGTTTTTTTACAGAAGAAAAGCTGAATTTTTAACTGGAGAAATTGTGTTTTATAAGAAAATGCCACATCTACGCCGAGAACTGAATGACTGCAAAAGTTTGATGAGTAAAATTATTAACTGTTAAACAAGAGAAGCTAAACTCGTTGAAACACAATCAGCAAAACTAAAATTAGCCAAACTGGCAAAAACCTTTGATACAAAAAGTAGCTAAAAGCTAAAATAATAAGTAAAACCCTAAATTAGCAAAACCTTAGCTAAAAGTTAAACATAACGAATCTGTTTTGAGCTAAACGCTAAAAGTTAAAATTGTAAATTACCAAAACTTCTAGTTAGGGTTTTGCTCATTTGTTTTAGCTAGTATGTTTGCTA
>NC_056498.1:52358485-52389817 GCF_014905685.2 Nematolebias whitei
TATATATATATATATATATATATATAAATAAATTACCAACAACAGGTTTGCTCATTTTAGCTTTAAACTACAGTTTTGCTACTTAGCTACTTTTTTAAGCTACAGGAGGATAATTTGCTGTTATGACCTCTGAAAAGGGAACAGCCAAAAGCAGCAGCAGCATTACCCATTTTAGCTAGTTACACTACATTTAGCTTTTAGCTACTTTTGATAATATCAGCTTTTTACTTGTTTTGCTCATTTTAGCTTTTAGTTACAATTTGCTCATTAAAACTTTTAGCAAAAGCTTTGATTAGCAAAATAGCAGCTAAAAGGTAAAAATAAACAGTAGCTAAATGCAGCATGAATAAATTTCAGAGAACATATTTTGAATGACTTAATCCGATCTTAATGTGTATCTTTGGGGATACTTTGTAAATAAATTTAATTAATAAAAAATAACTAAAAGTCATAGTATTATACTTTATAGAAATAAACTTTTGACATTAAAAAAGCACAAGTTTGCAGTAGTTGAACTCAACAAAACGTACAAAAAAAAACAAAAAAAAACTATAAACAGGGAAACAACATGCACTACTGGTTCATACCTTCTGTAGTCCAAGTATTGATAACTCATTGATTTATGCAGTAAAACAAAATATACAGTTGTGTTTATTTACCTAGCAAGAAACAAGTTTCACGAGGCATTTAATGTCCAGTAAAAATGTCGGCCTAAAAATTTAATCGAAAAGTTGAGTTTATTTACAAAGCGTGTTTAAAACCTCTACTTTTTCAAAACTTCTTACGCGAAATGGAACAAAATAACATCGTAATGTGTGCAATAATCCTGTGAAATATTATTTTTAGTTGGCAGAATCTAAGTTTGCAGTTCGTCTCGCTATCTGCGCGATTTTTTTCCAATGGAATCCCAAATATCGTACTGCAATGAACGCATCATCGCTTGATCGCGTCCCGTTGGAGGACAGTCTGTAAACTCTGCAGCGAAAAAAAAAAAAAAAAAACCTCCCAGGAATTACGCTCTGCCATTTTGAGTAAAACCCGGGGCCGACAGCGGAGTTTGGACGTGTCCGTCAAGCAGCCGCGGTCATGGCCTGATTTAAAGAGCCGCCACCAGGATTTGGTGAGTATTTCTCAGTTTTTGGTTGCGTTCAGGTTCCTGTTTGTGATAGTTGAGTTGACGTTAACGCCGTGTTGGTGCGTTTGAGGACGCGGTTGACTCGGTTTGTTGTGTTTTGGCTCAGTCGCCGTAAAAGTTGTCATCTTCACTTTGTGTTTGTTTATCAGAACAGCAGAACAAAAAGTGATGTCCCGGACTGGGCCCCCGTCTGTCCGGGTCATCATGGCCTCTGTTGTGGGTGACAGCACGCTTGGACTGTTTTTGTTTTGATAGTTATTTTTTTTTTTTTAGTTTGAGGCTGAGATTTATGGAACTTCTGGACACAACTTACTTGCTCAAATAAATGAAAGTCATTGAGAAATACGAGTCTTTATAACACCAGTAACTTTTAAAGAAAGTGAGATGAAGCAACACAAAACAATTTAGAAATGATGTTATGGTCTGTGCGTGTCTGTTAGCAAAATATCTCATGAACCACCGGGTGAATTTTAATAAAACCTACAGAAATAATTCATTGGATGTACATATCCAACTGAATAATTGTTGGAGCCAATCTGATTAAAGATGGCTGCCACAGCCAGCTGACTTTAAAGCACACCAAAATAGCTATTACTGATTCATTTTTGCAGATGTTGACCTAAAATTTGGCATGGTAGTAGCTGAGACTTATCCCCAACGCATATTATGAGCACTAAGAAAAGTCTCACAAAATATTTGTTTAGTTGGCCAACAAATGTCAAACTAAACGAATAATGAAATATTCAGTGCATGCGCATCTGCAATCCAGTCGATCCATTTTGACAGCAAATTAACGTTATCAAACACAAAATGGCTGGAACTCGGCCCGTTTTGCAGACACTGAGCTCAGCTTTGGTGTGGTAGTAGCTGAGAGTCGTTCACAACGAACACTTTAAGCGCTCACAGACCTTGCAGTGCTGCATGAGGTTATGCATACCATCTTTTACGAAGTGTATCCACAACAGTTATACCTCCATCATTTCTCTTCATAAGGCAGGGCTATTCAATTGGCGGGCCGGGGGCCAAATCAGGCCCACGGGTGTGCTCAGTTCGGCCCTCCGATGAGTTCATTTTTAGCCTCCTGACACCCAGGGTTATATGGAAACATTTATTTATTTTTTTTTTTTTTTTACAGAGAGAACTGCATATCATAGAAAGCTGACAACTTGTTTGCAGCGTAGTCGGGACCTTCTGATCCCAAATCGCACGGAAAAATATAAAATGCACAAATAAAACTACTGCCTCTATTTTAAAATGTTTTTGTGCTTTCCGTTTGTCAGTTTTCACCGTGAACAACTAACGTTCAGCATCGTAATTAATGACCACGAATCACCTCGGATGTTATTTTATTCAGATAGTTTCAGCTTTATAATTCTCATTAGTTTTCAATGAGTTCCTCTAATTTCCTAAATATTTTATTCCTCCTCCTCTTTTTTTTTTTTTTTTTTTTACTTTTCCAGACATTCTTCTCTGGGTCTGAACTAATCTTTCCACTCGGAGCAGGAAATGCTGGATTTAACGTATCCCACTAATAACATTTCTGCAGTGCTGGATCTGCGAGTGGACAGAAACGGCAGGGACTGAACTGTCCGTCCTGTTTTGATGGGAGGGGCGTCAGTTTGTGGCAGCCTGGGGGTGTGGGTCATCACATTTTCAGCTCTGATCACTGTGGTCGCAGCAGAAGGACCCGCTTCTCTCGAATGAAACTGAATCATCTTTCATGTTCTGGGATCGTTTTTTAAAATTTGCTTAGAGAAACTAGTCCTATCGATGGCACGTGCGTGGACAGGAAACGTGAGGACGGTCCAACAGGAACTTGTCTCGTGTCACCAGGAAGCATGTGTTCGCCAAACACTTAATTTTTTTAATTGACTCTGCAACTTTTGAAATGATCCCTCAATCTTCACTTGAACTCGGATTATAAAAAACTCTGGACCAGTTTTTGCTACAGTCAGATAGTTTTTTTTTTTCTCGCGTTCTCCGTCGTTTTTAAGTTGCGAGATTAACAGGACTCATCCGCGCGGCGTGTCGGATGTTTTGCAGTCTTTGACATTTAATCTGTGAAGCTTTGTCTAATTTTATTTAATAAATTATCAGAGTTTTGTGGCATTTTTTTTAAATTGGACTTTTGAACAGTTCTTGACATCTGACGTTTTACTTTATTACCTATAACCTTTTACTCATTTTTTGCTACGTAAGTCAAGTCAAATTTATTTATAAAGCACATTTAAAACAGCAGCTGTTACCAAAGTGCTTAACAATACGACCAAGGCTGCAAATAAAAAAACAAGATGTCATTAAATACATCGAAACAAAAAAACCAAATAGTAAATCACGCTGTGTTGAACGTCCGTGAATACAGGTGAGTTTTTAGCAGAGATTTAAAAGCAGCGAGTGAAGTTGCGTGTCTAATGAGTTTCGGGTCAATGACTGGAAATCGATCTCCTCTGAGCTTCAACCTGGTTTTTGGTGCAACCGAAAGCAGCTGATCAGATGATCTCTGCGCCTGAGAAAGAGCATATGGTTGAAGTAGGTCAGAGAGGAATGAGGGTGCAAGGCCGGTAATGTGAACAGGAGAATTTTAAAATCTATTCTGACACGGAGCCAGAGAAGGGAGGACAAAACTGGTGAAATATAATCAAATCTATAAGTTCCTGTTAAGAGCCGAGCTGCAGCATTTTGGACGAGCTATTGACGTGAAAGTGACACCTGACTGACCCCAACATAAAGTGCGTTACAGTAGTCCTGTCACGATAACAAATTCTGCTGGGCGATTAATTGTCTCGGAAATTATTGCGATAAACGATAATGTTGTTTGAAATTTGACATTAGTAATTATTGTGAAATTTAAAAAGAAACGTTTAATTTGTTTTGCATGTAGTACCTTTTTTCGACCACCGGATGGCAGTATAAGGCTGTTTGAACTGAAGGACGGAAAGTGAGGGAGCAAGCAGCGTGTCTCTTTATGACATGGGCCGTCTCGCGTCGGTTCTCAAAATGGCGCACGCTCTGTGTGGTTTGAGCTCTTTAGCATAGCATTTGTCACACAAAGCCTGTAAAAAAAAAAAATCAGTAAACAAGTTCTCAGCTTCTTTTTGCAGAGAAAAACATTTTACACGAAGGCACGGGTTTCAACGGTGAATTTTGGAGCTTGTACAAGACGGAGGTTTTTTCCTGAGGTCGGCCTGTTAGCTTAGCTTCTCAGCTTAGCTGCTTTTAACGATCCTTGGTCCTTTTAAATCGAAGCTTAAGACTTTTTTATTCCAACAGGATTTTAGTACTTAAAATATGTGGTGACATTTCTGGTTTTCTTTTTGTTGTTTTGTTGTTTGTTATTGCTTTTAACTTGTTGTCATTTTAATTGCTGTTTTTGTTTATCACTTTGGTCACCATCACCCTGGTTGTGTAAAGCGCCATAGAAATAAATAAATGAAATGAAATGAAATGGTCCAAAAACGCAATTTTGAACGGTTAAAACATTTTTTTAAAGAGAAAGGGAGTGGTCAGTGAGTTGAGCTTTTTGTCATCCAGTGTCTTCAGAAAAAAGAGAGAGAGACACGAAGAAACAATAAAGTCGATAAATGAAAATGAGGTTGATAATTTTCATTTATCATGCGATTAATTGATTTAGTTTATCGCAACAGGCCCACGTTGCAGTAGTCTAGCCGAGTTGTAACGTATGCACGGACTAGTTTGTCAAGGTCAGATCTGGTCAGCACAAACTTAAGCTTAGCTATCTGCCTTAATTGGAAGAAGCCAACCATGCCTTGATGTCATCAAGACATTTTAACAGAGGGCGAATGGAGCTGGAACTGTCGGGTTTTAATGGCAGAGAAATCTGACAATCATCAGCATAACAATGAAATGAAAGGCCATTTTTCCTCAATATAAATAGATTACCACTAATTAATTAATTACTTTTTCTGGCAATCTTTTCAAAAATCTATTATTATAATAAGCCTAATTTTATTGTGTGGGTGTGTTTTTTTTCTTTCCCAGCCACTCAGTAAAGTTGACAGGAAGTGATAGGCAGACATATCGGGCTGTTTGACCCATAGATCTGATCCCACATGTGATGAGCTGACATTAAGATAATATTTGGTGTCACTTCACACAGCTGAATGGTATTTCCTGTGGGTAGAGCTGCTTCTCTCTCGAGGAATGTGTGCTTTTGTCCTCTGTAGAGTTCAGCAACGTCCCGTTTCTATATGGAGCCCAGAAAGAGACAGCCAGCTGGAAATGGGACTGTGGGTGATCTTTACCGTCCCATACCTCATCAAAGAACTCATCTTTCTTCTCCAATCACAGCTGACGGCTTCACTAAGTCGGAGAGGCGGGACGGACTTGTTATGAAACACGTCATTTTTTGTCATTTTCTCAACGCAAGATGATTTTAGTTTAAAACACGGGCGTGGAAGGTGGGGAGCAATATGCATTCCTTCAAGAACTGATGGTCTGAGTCAGATTTTTAAGGGAGGAGGGAGGCTGTAATTGAGGCTTTCAGCTGCTTTTTTTAACGTGAGATGAAACTTCAGCAGTTTAGATGTGGCTTCTGTGTCTCTGCGGGGTCGGAGCTGACGTTTCTGAGAGCGCAGCTGCCAGCTCATCAGAAGGCCGACTGTGATTGAGGAACAGGGAAATTAACTGCAAGACCGCTGTAAGAACTGCAGCCTGTTTACTCTGCTAACTGCTGTTAAATTGGCCTCGTGATTAAAATCTCATATTAAGTTTGCTCCACGAGGACGCCAATCACCCTGAAGCTTTGGCGTACACATTAAGTCAGCTTTACTATTTAGAGTTTTGTTCCTTACTAGCTGCTGTGACAGATATAAAGCTGGGTAAAGATCCTGGATTTTTGCTGCAAAGGCTAAAAATTCTCTCAGATGTGTTTTGGAGAAAGTTCACTATTAAATATTTATGGCCGGCCACTGAAAGGCATGTGTGTGTTTGTTACCAAGACAGACTGGACATATTTTAATGAACCCTGCAGCAAATAATTATTGGTTGTAGAACTACATGGTCAACCTTAGACAACACAAACATTTTTTTTTACTCAGTTAATTTTGCATGTTATGTTAAAATTTGTTAAAGAGTAAAATCAGATAAGAAAAGCAAATGGTGGAAGCTGAAGAAAGAAGAATGTTGTGAGAAATTCAGAGAGGAGCTGTTAAAGGGTCTGGGTGGTAAGAAAGAGCTGTATACTAAAATTTGTGCTAAAATTTGTTGCGGTTGTAGCCGAGATTGATTCACAGCACATTCTCTCTTTCGCCTTTGACAAAGACGGTCGCTCTTACCCTCCCTCCTGCTTTTTTTGCTCTCTTGTCCTGTCAGCCTCAGAGCCTCTCTACACATCTTATGAATGGAAAATTATTATAGATTTGGTCAGCTGGTCCCTCAACGCAATTGATAACATTTTTTTCCACCGGACGACAGGGTGCTGGAGAGCCCTCATGCCCTGAACGGACCCATGCAGCTGGGTATGTGATTGATTCCTGGGGTGAGTAGAAGATGGTGTGCCTATCTGTGCTGTCCGTGGAGGACGTAGAAGATAAATGGAAATGGACTGCACTTATATAGCGCATTTCTATCTTGTCAAGACACTCAAAGCGCTTTACAACACAATCTGTGCCCTCATTTACCCATTCATACAACACTCTACTAGATCTCTACAAAGCTAATTGAACAAATCATTCTAAAGAGACTAATCAGTGATTTATCACATTCATACACCGATGGGACACACATCGGACGCAATGAGGGGTTCATTGTCTTGGCCAGGAAAACTTCGGCATGTGACGGCAGGTGGAGTCGAATCCCCAACTCTTGCATTGGAGGACGACTGCGCTAACCACTGAGCCACAGCCGCCCAAGATGAGTACATTATTGGATTTATGAGAACAGGGTTTCTGCTTTTTGGAAGTGGTAGATACCTTGGATATCGACAAATTAGTAAGATGTCGGCATCAGTTTTGGCCATGGTAAAGCTGCCAGCTATATGTGAATGATTAATTTGTTCCTTGAGCTCTCAGACTCGTATGATTACCAAACTCAACTACAAGCTGGATGCGATTCTGAGAATCGTAGGCCACTTACGGCTCCTGGAACTCGCCAGCATTAAGGATTCAGTCTTGGAGAATGCTAAATCGAGCATGGACCGGGTGGAATGTCCACTAATTCTGTCTGTTTGGATTCACCATTGAGTGTACCAGCAGAACTTGAAGGCAGACAGAAAACAGAGTGTGGCGGCCAAACAATTGTTGCTCATCTTAACTGGTACAGGCTATAGAGAGCACATCACGCCAGTTTTGGCCTCCCTGCACTGGCTACCCATTCACCTTGGGATCCATTTCAAAATTCTCATGTATGTTTTTAAATCACTGAACAGTTCCGCCCCATCCTATCTCACTGATCTTCTGCAGCCATATGTCCCACCGCGCTCTCTGAGGTCAGCAGACCAGATGCTTCTCTCAGTCCCAGAAACCCGTCGTAAGCTCAGAGGTGACAGGGCTTTCTCTGTTGCAGGTCCACGACTGTGGAATGAGTTGCCACTGAGTGTCCGGCAGGCTCCCACACTCTCAGTCTTTAAGTCTCGCTTGAAGACCCACTTCTATTCGCTTGCCTTTAACACGGTGTGATTTGTTTTGGTCCGGTCTGTTCTCTACTCTGTTGGCCATTTTAGTTAGCTTCTGCTGCTATTTGTATCTGTATTTCTATTTTATGTTTTCCTGTCCGCTGTGCATGTTTGTGTTCTTTTGTACATCACTTTGGTTGGCCTTGTTGCTGTTTTAAGTGCTATATAAATAAATTGGTATGGTATGGTATGGTATGGTATCTGAATTTGGCCTCCCCACTGGCCTTGGACAGGCCAACTTATCTCATATTGCTCCTGGAGGATACGTAAACTAGAAGCTTTTAGCTGTTTTAAATGTGCTATATCTGACTTGACTTGACATCTGTGTTGCCCACCTGCTAGCTTAGTGCCATGTTGATGCCATTTTATTCGATGACGGGATGGGGGGGGGGGGGGGGGGCGGAGTCACGTGCGTGTTGTTCACCCGCTAGCTTAGAGCTAGATTGCTACTGGTAATTGTCATCCGGCAGGCGGGGAGCGGGTAGCGGAGCGGTACGTCATCAGTAACATTTTTGCTAGCGTGTTTGTATCGCGCTACATAAATACTGACAGTTGTCGATGGGGTGTGGGGGTTGGTGGTGAGTGTATTTTGGTAGACAGGGCGCTCGGTTCCGTTGATGGGGCGGGGCGCCCCGCTTATATAATGATAGGAAAAACACTGTAGTTTAACTCACCTTTTTTTTTTTTTGAACAGGGCGGGAAGGTCTTTGGACTGAAGGAGCAGTTTGTTTGGACTCCTCAGCCATGTGTTCCACAAATCCTTCAAACTGGGTCACTTTTGACGATGACATCACACCCATCTCGTCGCCCCAGAAGCCCCCGCAGTCACCAGATTTGATCAAAACATCATTACCTCGGCCCAACGGCATGAAGCTAGTGTTTCCTCCAATCAAAGATGCATCCTGGAGCTTAGGTGGGTCCCTGGAATCTCCTCAGAGCCACTCGAGTGGAAAAGCTGCTGGGCTGCGTAAATCCTCTTTGTGCACTTCTGGGACTGGAACTCCTAGCACCGCACATCCGCTTTACTCCAAGTGTGAAAAGAATGCCTTCTTACGGAGTTTCTCCAGCTCGTCAGGCATCTCGATTCCTTCACCAGCACTAGAAACTCCAAGTCCTGCCTCAGAAGGATTGAGCCCATTCCGTTCCTACCAGAAGAACTCTGGGCACTTTAACCCCTTCTGGGATGATTCCAGAGATGGTACAGATGTCTGCAACTCATCCTCCGACTCGGATACAGACTCAAACAACAGTCTGCCACGTTTCTTTATTCGGACCAAAGATGGCAGCGAACCTCCACGCGACCAATTCCAGAACTCTTTCTCTTTTGTTTGCAACAAACTGGGTGATTTGCAAACAGGGGTGGCTAATGAAACAGAGGCACAGAAAGATCAGGAGAGGCGTCAAAGCTGCAGAAACGAGGTGTTGGGGGAAGGTTTAACTCAGTTTGTTCCTCGAGACCTGTTTCGTAGCCAGAAAAGAGACGGCTGGCCCGTCATGCTCAGGATTCCTGAAAAAAAGAACCGCATGTCCTCTCGCCAATGGGGGCCAATCTATCTCCGCTTGTTACCTGGAGGCGTACTGCAAATGTACTATGAGAAGGGCTTGGAGAAGCCGTTTAAAGAGTTCCAACTTCTCCCTCAGTGCAGGCTCTCAGATCTCAAGGTTGAGAGCTACAGCGAGCCCCGAAAAGTCCTCACGGTCAAGGTGGAGCATTTCTCCTACACAGAAAAGAAACGCTTCCACCCAAAGCTGGAGGTGAGTCACGAGGCAGAGGTAGAGCAGCTACTGAAGTTTGGCTCCACGGTGTCCAGCGACATGGAGGACCTGGTCGTCTCTATGGAGGAGGAGATCTTCAAGCTGTGCCCACCTCACCAGCAGAGGCGGCACTACGAGGAGCAGGAGCTGTCGCTGCAGATCACTGATCACATCTGGACACAGCTGGACACGTCAGGGGAAGTCAAAGAACGAGTCGCCTTTACTCAGATCCACTGTCTGGCGTTCCTGAATGAACAGGGGGACTGTTTTCTCGCTCTTAACGATCTTGGGCTGCTGCACTCTGACTCCAGCTACGGGTCTGAAGAGGATGGTGACCTCTGGATGGAGATCGCTGACTGCCATTTCCACAAATGCGTTAACGGGACCGAGTTTCAGAGGTCCCGACTTGTAAAGTTCTCACCTCCTGACGCATGCAGAGTGGAGCTGATGCGGTACAAAACATCAGTCTTCGGTTGCACTGAGATTCCCTTCTCCATTAAAGCTGTGGTCACGGTTCAGGGCGCCTATGTGGAGCTGCAGGCCTTCCTCAACATGTCGGCCACCTTTCTTTCCTCCCTCAACCTTTCAGACATCCACTACCCGCTGTGTGAGAACGTAGTGATCCGTGTACCCGTGCCGGCTGACTGGGTCAAAGTGACGCAGACTGTGGCCTTGCTCCGGCAGAGATCACTGAAAGCCCGGATGAACAGGAAACCCTGCCTGGGCTCCATCAGCGCCATAGATTCACAGCCGGTCATGCAGGTGTCAATTGGAGCTGTCAAGTACGAGAGCGTTTATTCAGCCATCGTGTGGAGGATCGACCGACTGCCTGCAAAGAACACAGGTAATGCGTGCTGAGCTTGAAAACGTAACATGCAAACATCTTGATATGCACTCAATAATTCAGGTAAATTAATCGAACAAGGTTGTTGTTGAGCATGCATGAGGACATAACATGTAAACTGAGAAAACACTCATACACATAACATTTCAGAAAACTGAAGACTTCACAAAGCAGAAAACTCAAAACGGACAATACAAAAAAAACAAAACTTTTTTTTTCTCTTTTCTACAGCAGTGGATCATCCCCATTCGTTCTCCTGCAAACTGGAGCTGGGATCAGATCAGGAGATCCCCAACGACTGGTACCCTTTTGTCACGATGGAATGTGAAATCATGGGAGCAGTTGTGTCGCAGACCAAGGTGAAATCCTTTGGCACCGTGAACGACATCCAGCCGCAGAAACACATGACCAGTTGGACACGCTATCATTGTCAGGTGAGACATGTCATAGAGCTCTCGTCTCACTGGGCTTCGACAGCTGGAGACTAGTTGGCGACTCAAAATTGGGAGAAAACCGTCAAATGTTTGGATGCAGTCTTACCGACACGTGAGCCTGCAGATGCATTTTGCATGGCCAATTCTATAAATTTTCTTGAGAGTGTGAATGCGGATCATTATCTAGAGAAATTGCATTTCCTGCGAAAATGCAGTGTGAACGCTTATTGCAGAAGAACTTGCTGAAAAACAACTGAAATTAGCTAAAATACATGGTGAAATGTAGCTGAAATGGTAGAACAAGCCTAAATTAGCAGAAGAAAGCAGAAAGAACAGATTTGCTGAATTTGGTTTAAATAAGCAGAAATTAGGAAATTAGCTTAAAAAAGCTGAAATTAGCAAAAAAATAAAAATTGATGAAAAGTAGCTGAAAGGCAAAAAATGCTTTACCAGAAGCAAGTGGAAAGAGCTGGAATGAGCTAAAAAATGTGAAATTAGCTGAAAAAGCTAAAATTAGCATCAAAATAACCAAATAACAGGTGAAAGAGCAGAAAAAAGCTGAAAAGGAGCATTGCAAGCTGAAATAACAAAGAAATTAATTGGGCTGAAAGTAGCAGAAATTGCCACAAAAAAACGACTATATCTGAAAACAGCTGAAATTAGCTAAAAATGCCAAAATGTTAGCTGAAAAGGTAGAACAAGCTTAAATTAGTTGAAGAAAGCTGAAAGAATGTTTGCCCTATTAGGTTGAAAGAAGCAGAAATGAGTACAAAATGGAAATGATCTGAAACCAGCTGAAAAGTAGCTAAAAAGGTAGAAAAAATATTAAATTAGCAGAAGGAAGTAGAGAGAGGACATTTTTGCTGAATTTGGCTGAAAATGTTTAAATGAGTGCAACAAATCTGGAATTAGCTGAAAAACTAAAAGTAAAATAAAACAGCTAAATAGTAGCTGAAATAGTAGAAAAAACTTTAAACTTGTAGAAATGAGCTGAAAGGACCATAACAAGCTGAAATTAGCAGAAAGAACTTAGAAGAAGCATATAAATGTTGTAGTTAGCAGAAAGCACCTGAAAGGAGCAAAAACAAGCTGAGAGAACAACTGAAATTAGCTGAAAATGGCTAGAAAAAAAGTGTAAATTTTCACAAGGAAGCTGAAAGAAGCTGAAGAAGAACAAAATGTGAAAGGAGCAATAAAAGGTTGTAAACAGTTCTAAAGATCTGAAGGATGTAAAATGAGCTCAGTTCATTTTCTATGAGGAAAAAAATGGCAGAAAAGGCTAAATATTTCAAAAAGTTAAGTTGCACCGATACCAAAAATCATAGCAGGATTTTTCTGAACGAGCTGAATGTTTTGATTTATGATTTGTTGAAATAGCTTGAAAATTGTGGAACGGGAAAGATGCAGGAAAAAAAACTTACGGAAGAAAAATGGATCACAATAGTGGGAATGCAGATCACGAACTAGTATCAGCCCAGTGAGATACTACCTGAAGTCAAGCCACACTGGAATCTTGATACTTGAAGCTGATTTAGCTAAAATTGCCATATTTTTCTTTTTTTTTTATAGGTGGAAGTGGAGAAGAAGTGGATTGAAACAGAGTCACAGAGGCAGGCTGGTTGTATGACACAGTGATGACATAAACCTCATCATCCGTCATCTTAAAGATGGATGGGAGAAGACAAAAACAAACAAGAGCGATGAGGGACTTTGTGCTTCTTTTTTGTTTTGCAGTCAGATTATTCTCATTATCCATAACTTGGTAGTATTTAAACAAACGTTGCAGCCTAACACTGAGACTGAATATTATTAGATTTATTTAGCAGTTTAATAGTCTTTTTGCCTAGCACTTTACATTGAATAGATTTATTAATTATAAAATGCCAGTTTATACTACTGTTGGTGTGTATATATAAGCTTGTGTTCGCATCATCTGCACTGCCCTTTTGAATGATTTCCAGTCTTAATAAATTCAAGCCAAATGGAAGATGTAAGCTGTACAACCTCAATATTTACCTGTTTAAATAGAATTAATGTGTAGCAACAGTTAGGGTCAGACCTTTTACTTCTTCAGTGTAGTTTGAAATTAATGAACTGATTTAGGTCTCAACTTTATTACGTTTGTGCTAAATTCTAAATCAGCTTGCAGTCCAAGTAAACCCAACTTTAAAGCAGTTTTTGAAAGAGTTTTAGTGCTGATTCAGCTGCACATACTTTAATGTCTTAATGTAACTGCTCAACTTTACACATGGTGGTACATACATTTCTATTATTTCTATAAAATTTCTATTATTTTTGCAACTCATCTTCATAATCCGTTGGTTCTGGATCAGAGCTGTTTTGTGGAGAACTGTTTTTTTATTTTATTTATGCAAATCAAATCTTTATTATGAGGTTTTTCTTAATCTGGGTTGGGTTTAATAATAAGTCTATAAAAAGTGGTGGTAGGGCTTCAGTGAGAACTTTTCTGTACGAGGTACCTGGCTTAAGCTGGATATTATGCACATCAAGAGTAAAGAAATGAATAAAACTTAAATGACTTGATCTTTTTTTTTAAGTTCTTCATTAGAATAAAACAAAGGTTTCAAATTTCCTGTTATCACTTTGGCTTCTGGCGAGCTAAGAACAAATAATGAGGTTAAATCTATTCGTTGGTTTGTTGAGAAAGTGGTTGTGACTAACCAAGCTCTTACAAATTGCATGTAATTTTCAGGAGTCGCCCTCTAAGGGTGCTGCATGTGGCCATAAAGGTGGCCCTAAGGTGTAAATGAACATTTGAACGTTTTTTTTTCAAATGCGATTCCGTTTTTTTCAAATGTGATTCCGGCCACAATTGTCTTTTTGTAGCCATCAGAAAGCTTCGGAGAAGATTCAGATTGGACATTTGACCACTTTATCTTCAAAGAATTGATGAAGCTAATTTAACTTGAAGCATAATCTGCACATTTTAAATATTCTTAAGGTAAAGGCTTTGAGAAGGCAACACCAGAAGCTTAATGTTCGTCTGTTTTATACATTAAGAAACCAGTTTTTGTTGCATTTTAGGTTTTTAGGCTCATTGTCTTGTTGGAACACCCAATCCAGTACAGCATCATACTACCTCCACCGTGCTTGTCATTTGCCAATGCTCTTCAGTTTGAAAGCCTCATCTTGACTCCTCCAAACACATAATCTTGTCTCTACGGCCAAAAAGCTCAATCTTTGTCTCAGCAGACCTTAAATCTTCTCTCCAGAAGACATTAGGTTTGTCCAGGTGGGCAGCTGCAAATATCAGGCAGCTTGAATTGATGCTTTTGGAGAAGGCTCAGTTCATGTTTTGATGGTTTCTGGGTTGTTCCTGAACAAACTAACCAGTTTACTTTCACCCGAGGATGACCAGTGAGTACTAGTTAACCCAATTAGTGCTTTTAAGATTAGACAAAACTAATAAAGACAATGTATGTTTGCTTTCTTGTAAATTGATAGAAGTCCATCCAGGTCCACACTCCAGTTGGAGATGGTAATGCACCAAAGTGTTTCTTGTTAAATACCATTAAACAAGAAAAAATAATAACTTAACATCTATCATCAAAGATGCATGATCATTTAATCTGGAAAACAATGGTTTAAATCAATCATTAAAAGCTTCACATGAACACAACACAGATAATACCCATGAGTGTATATAAACTTTTGACCACAATATGCACTCTCCACATAAAAAGCAACAAAAAGAGATGCTGGTGAAGACCACTTATAAGACATGAGGGCAGCAAAAGATTCAGAACAAGATTAAAGTGGTCAAACGTGACCACAAAGAGATGCAAGCTGCTTGAACTGACACAAATCATCCATAAAGAAACAACGAAGACCACAGAGTTACATCAACACACTGGCTGCATATTATCTGTGTAAATATGTCTGTGGGGAGCCACTTCTATTACTCAAACACCCACAACAAATGAAATTGTGATGTTTTTGGCTGTTCTATTATTTTTTTTATTATATGGGGGCTTTTACATTTCTCTGCCCTGGGCCCTGGTTTTTCGCCCTCCGCCCCTGGCCTCAGCTCCTCCTCTCATAAATTAATAATTTCTGACACCTGTGTTCATTTAAAGGCCATGAGGTGCGTATATTGAGTTTTCAGTTACAGCCCATCATTATCGTCTCTTCCTCACCGTTAACCTGAAGGATGTTGGCGAACTCGAGCCCAGTGGTGAGTTATCGTACTTTAACAGCTGCTTCTAATGGCAAAATGATTGTTAGCCGTTTCCCCAAAGAACGAGCTGCGTTTAAAGAACTCTTTAAAACAAAAGTGAATATGTTTTTGTTCCTGAGATGTTTTTATGGTCTAAAATTGACAACAAAACCCAGTCGTCTAAATAACCTGTTATTTGAGTGATTTAAGTAGTGGTATAATCTACATTTAATTTGTTTAATCTTTAAAAACCTGAGAATAAAAGCACCCTATGGAAAAGTTTGTTAAATATGGAAATGATTCACATTATGTCACCTGGGTTACTTATCGCACACAAAAAAGCAAAATTATAATTTGGTAAAATCCTAGAAGTAAAGAAACATGACTAATGCCTTTTTTTTAGAATGTATGTTTTTTTTTTTTTTTTTAATGTTTTAACATTTTATACTTTATTCTTTATTTGATGTATGTTTAGTATAAAACCATGACTAGACTTTTTTTTTTTTTTTTTTTTTTTACAAAAAAAAAGCTGCAAAAATTTAACATCAAGTGGATTTAGGAGAATTTTATTTATTTATTCTTTTGGAAGTCGTATGTTTTAAAAATAGCAAATTATTTAAAAGTTGATTTCTACCAAAATTTGTAGTTTTATTTTCTTTTATCAACATCACAAAAGAAATTGAGTTTTTTATTTATTTAAACTTCTTTCAAACAAATTTTACAGGCATTTAAGCTGACATGTATCTTTAAAGTTGATTTTTGGAATTGTATAACTATTGATATATTTTAATGATATATTAATAGTCTGCCAACAACGGACAAAGTTCGAGTGCAAAGTTGAAGTATATTACATTTTTGTATTTTAGGTGGAAAAAAACTGGAGTTTATGTAACAAATAATGCAAATTATAGATGTTTTTATGCCATTTCCTTTTTTATTTATGGTTTTCATTGTCTCTTCCAGGTTTGATTAACCATTTTTTTTACAAAAAATTACATTAATAATTTTTTTTTTCTAATGCTAATAATATATTTTAGGCCAAACTGTACTTGTCCATCATCGATGATGTGATTGAGAACATGAAGGAGCTCTTCCAGGATGAAGGGCTTGAAGACCGAGTCCTGGACGGCCTGAGACAGGTGAGGGGTTTGGATCCGACTCTGCTGCAAAACGCTGGAGTTCAGTCACGTTTCCAGACAGAAAATAAAATCACCACACAAGAGACACCGATCTTTTGTCTGCAGCTCTGGGAGTCAAAGTTGATGCAGTCGAAGGCGATGGAGGACTTCAGGAACAACAATACGAACTCCTCCAACTTTACGCTCCAGCTTCCTCCCAACTACAAACGAATAGATCAGGAAGCTACAGGTAACGACACCTGCTGCTGTTTGGTCAATCCAAATAATTTCCACAGTGATTTAACGCCTCTTGTGTTTGGTTGTTTCTCTGCCCTCAGCCTCAGTTGTGATCCCCACAAGTCAGAACAACAACAGCAGCTTATCATCCAAGGCAAGTGTAAAGGTTTACAGCAGTTTTCTGCACTGATTTTTATTTATTTTTTAATCCACCTATTTTCTTTGCAAGCTTTTCCATGCAAGGTTACAGGAAGCTCATTTCCAGCTGTTTTTATCACAATGGAGAGGATTGGGGTGATTTTTAACCTCATTTTAACCTTCAAATTTGAAATCGGCACCCCGAAAATAATAATGATGATAATAAAAAAAACCATGATTCGGATTTTGCAACGTCTCCTTCTCACCATAACCTTCAGCACTGGCTCCCCTCAGGGCTGTGTGTTGAGCCCCCCTCCTGTTCACTCTTTATCTCCAGAGTGAACAGGCGTAACATCTCACTCTTCTGAAAAGATCACATGAATATTTATGAAGTCCAAGCTGTGATGTCAGCTTGGATTTGGCAGCATGACAGCTCAGTGCACTGTTGCCTCACAGCAAGAAGGTCCTGGGTTCAATCCCCTGTTGTACCTGGGGTCCTCCTGTGTGAAGTTTGCATGTTCTTCTCGTGCTTGCGTGGGTTTTCTCTGGGTACTTCGGTTTCCTCCTGCAGACTAAAAACATGCATGTTAGACTGTCTTCAGGCCCAGGCCTCCCTTGCAAAAGAGATTTGATCTCTATGGGATTTGCCTAGTTAAATACAAGTTAATAATAATGATGGAGTTACAGATGTTCACTTTAATAAGCCAATTTTTTTTAAACAATATAAGTCAGTGCATTTTTCTGTCAAATGTGTATATATATATCTTTATTATATAGAACAGTGCAGATGCACTTGCTACGTTTTCCCTCCCTGCTTCGCTGGCGTACCCTGTGCAGATACCAGCTGGAGTTACACTTCAAACAGCTTCAGGTATTCAACTTTGATTTTTATTTGATTTTATGTGGGGGGTGAAAAAAAAAATCACTCTTCTGTTTCCAGGTCAGCTGTACAAAGTCAATGTTCCTGTTGTGGTGACCCAAGCTCCAGGAGGGCAGCAGCCTGCACCCCATCCCACCTGCAGAGCTGCTGAGCAGAGAGCGTCTGCCTCTCAGCCTGCAGCTGCTCCACCAGAGTCCTCTCTTCCTGCTTCCTGTCTACCTCTGAGGCAGGAAAGCAGCTTTTTCCAGTGCCCTTACGGGCCTGAGGCTCCACTGGGAGACAACGAGCCGACGCCACAACCCGAGCACGTGAACATCGATGCGACTGCTTCACCCGTCACCCAACTGTTAAACTTCCAGATCAGTGCGGTGGAGGCTCTGACTCAGACGGCACAGAGCAAAGACATCGATGAAATCCTGAAAGAAGTGATTGAGGAGGAGAGGGTGAAAGCTGGCAGGGCGAGGACTTTATCTGCTGGGAACACTCACCATCAGGCTGGAGCTGAGGTAGTGAGTCGCCCAAACATTTTCTGAAATTTGACCAATTCTAAACTTAAATCTGGAGTCCACCTCTAACAATGGAGTGCCGTTTGTAAAGTTACACAGTAGAAAATTAACAGCAATATTCTGGTTTATTTAGCCTTTCATAAGAATAATAATAAAAAAATATATATTTTCACGATGTTATTCGTACATTTATAAATGTCATAGTTCAGTAACTACTTAATTTCCAAGCTAAATATGTAATTTCCAAAATATTTAATTTGCTAACAAAGTATTTAGGTCTGACATAAATGCTCAACTTGCTTGCTAATATTTATACTGCAAGTATTTTGTAAACTAAATATTTAGCTTGTAAATTTAAATATTTGGTTTAGAACTGACATTTTATAAATGTAAAAATATGACTTTGAAAGAAAAAAAAAAAAAATTTTTCTTATGAAAGGCTAAAAAACCCCCAAAATATTACTGTTAATTTTTGACTAACTTTACAAACGGCACCTCAATGTCTAACTTGTTGCACATAATTCCCACATATCTTTTATCTTGTGGTTCTTGCTCAGCTGGACTTGGGCTACAGCTACAGCGAGCTGTCTGATATCGTTCAACTGGATGGTCCTGCAGACGATTCTGACCCCGAGGAGGAAGTTCCTCTGGAAGAGAATGACTTCCTGGGTTTAATCAACGCAGAAGCCATAAAAACCCTGCAGGAAGAGAATGGAAGCAGTGACGGGCTCAGCCTCTCCTCCAGCAGCGACGAGGGACCAGATGATCTCGCTGATGTACAAGAAGAGGTGAGACGGATCAAGATGTAAAATTTGAAGCTTTATTTGTTTCCTATAGGAGAAATAAATCATTTCCCTCTGTATTACAAGGATCCTCTTAATTCTGGGGACGACGTGGTTGAGCAGGACACCCCAGATCTCTTTGACACTGAGAATGTCATCGTTTGTCAATATGACAAAGTAAGAATATTTAGTCATGATCTGCTGCCTCCTGAGCTGATCATCATTGGGGAAATCCTCTTAAATGTTCCGTCGTCTTGCAGATTCATCGCAGCAAGAATCGGTGGAAGTTTCACCTGAAGGACGGGGTGATGTGCTACAGCGGCAGGGACTACGTCTTCTCTAAAGCTGTAGGAGAAGCGGAGTGGTAACAAGAAAATAACAGTTTTGAACGGTTCAGAACAAAAAAGAGGAGAAACGTAGAAAATCCAGACCTTTTTTTATGGGCAGAGATGAGAAATGTCATGCAAAGTCGTTATATTTTTCATTAATTATCAAGGCAAGACAGAATAATTTATGCAAAATGCTACTTAATTTGCTCCCGTCTGCTGACAAATAATAATTTGTAAGTGCCTTGTTTCCTTTCGCTACAAATTATTTGTAAGTCCTTAGTTTTGAACAGAGTTAAAATGGCTACTAATTGGGAGGGACAAACTGTAATTTCCTAAAAATTAATAAAAAAATAGACATTTTGAATGGATGGGAATATAAAGACTTACTGGGAAGGGATGTCTGGATATTAGTGGGGGAGTGGGAAGAAACCATACAAGTGCAAACTGGAAAAATAATGCAATTATAAGTATTATTGTTAGAAGCTGCTAACTATGATCGTTAGTTTCTCAGCTGCAGACTAACTGCGTAGTGAGGACAAAAGACTTAAACAGAAGTGGCTGTTATTGCTCCACATTAAAGGAACACTTTGTTTCTGAATTGACGCACAATAAAAGGTTGCATGTGATAATTTAAATGATTCTATTGCAGACATAAGTAATGAACAGTAGAACTGCTGTATGTAGCTCACATCTGATGCTTCACACTAAAGACATGGTGGCGCATGTTTGAAGTAAACGGGTGTATGAACTTGTCAAAAGCCAAGTGATGGAAGGAAAGAAATGATGAAAGGCGCACAATGGATTTGGTAAAAGTAAAATTGGTTTGCTGTTGCCACTAACTGTATATTATCATACACTTTTGTGAGGAATATGATAGATACTAAATCCTCTGGGAAATCTGAGGCATCCAGTAGCTTGTTCCAATTATACAGGAAAAAAGCAAACGCATGAAATCAAAGAAGCGGAATACACAAATTTGGAAAATGTATACAAGGTGGTAGGGAGTACTACATTCATGATGAACCTATGTCAGCAATTTCCTGCAGGATCAATAAAGTTCTAATCTTATATGTACATGTAAATGCGCAAGTGTGTGGGGTGCTGCAGATTTACAAGGCTCTACTTTAATGTACAAATGAGAGTTGAACAGTCTGATGGCTTCAGAGACAAAGGACTTCCTGAGTCTGTGGAACAGGGTTAGCACAGCAATCTACCACTGAAGGAGCTCCTGCTTCATGATGGCGCTGTGCAGAGAATGGTCAGCATTGTCCATGATGGATAGCAGCTTACTGAGGGACCTTCTTGGGACTCCAGCTTTGTTCCCAACGCAGAACCAGCTTTCCTCACCAGCCTGTCGAGTCGCATCTCTCCTCTTAGTGCTGCCTCCCCAACACAAAACCGCACAGAAGAAGATGCCACAGACTGGTAGAACAGCAGAAGTTTAGATGCTGAAGGACCCGGGCCTCCTCAGGAAGTAGAGCCTGCTCTGACCCTTCGGGAGTTGTGTTCACCGACCAGTCCAGTTGGTTCTCGGTTAATTTTTTAAACATCTGCAGTTCGTTAAAGAAACAAGGATTGAACTCATTGCGACTGCGATACAAAATGTGTAAAACCAGTGAAGATGGCGTAAATTTACACGCAGGCGTCAGTAAAACTTTCAACCGCAAGGGTTTGTTAAACTTTCTTTTCTAACCCGGATCATCATCATTGGAAAGCCGACGGTACTTGCTGAAGATGACAAGGTGATAACGTGTCTGCCTGTGTGATTGTGTAATGTTAGCAAAATATCTTTTTGGACCAGTGAGTGGATTTTTCACAGGCCCCTCAATAAATTGATGCACAACTGATGTGCTTTTGAAGTCAACCGCGTTCATGATGGCTGCCACGGATTAGCCAACACCAAAATGACCAGAGCTCAGTCGATTTTTATAGATGAGCCCAAAATTTGACGTAGTAGTAGCTGAGCATCATCCCTAACATGCACCGAGTGCAACACTTCAGTAACTTTTCTAAATCTTGACATTAAAATATGTGTAACCACTGAACTGATTTAATTTAAGAACTTCCAGAAAATAATAAATTGGTAAACAATTATAAAGTGTTAACCAATTATTTATGGAGTAAACGATTCAAGATGGCTGCTAAAGCTAATAAAACTTAACCGATGCGGCTAGCACTCTGTAAGAATTAAAGATATTGATCTAAAGTTTGGTGTAGCTGCGTCATCCTCACATCAAGAGCTAACGGTGATCATTGCAACATTGAAGACTGTCATGTAATTTACAGGGCTTGACCAAAAAAAAAAAAGTCCTGAAAGGACGGTGAGTGGTATGAACTTTTTTATTTTTATTTTTTAATTAAATGTTAGACCTTTTAGTTGTGTGAATGTTCTTGAAGCATTCACTCATTTGGGATCAATTTTTCTTCCGTACGTTTTGCGGCGGCTTTCCCATTCAACAATTTTTGTGCTATTTCAATCGATCGTTTATCAAAATGTTCCACTCGTTCAGAAGGGTGCTTACTTCTGGTATTGGTGCAACTTTAGCTTTTTAAAATATTTAGCCTTTTCTGACACTTTTTTCCTTATAAAAAATGAATTGAGCTCATCTTGCATCCTTCAGATCTTTAGATCGGTTTAAAACATTTTACTGCTCCTTTCACTTTTTGTTCTGGTTCAGCTTCTTTCAGCTTCCTTGTGCAAATTAAAACTTTTTTTTTTTTTTTTAACCCCTTTTAGCCTTTTTTTTTTTTTTTTTTTTTTTTTTTTTTTTGCTCTTCAGATTCTTTCTGTTAACTACAACATTGTTGTGCTTCTAACTTTCTGCTAATTTCAGCTTGTTATGCTCCTTTTAGCTTATTTCTACACGTTTCAGCTTTTTCTGCCATTTCATCTACTATTTAGCCGTTTTATGGTAATCTTAGCTTTTTCAGCTAATTCCACATTTTTTGCACCAATTTAAACTTTTTTCAGCCTAATTCAACAAAAATGTGCTCTCCTGTCAATTTAAGCTTCTTTCTACCTTTTTAGCTACATTTCAGCTGCTTTTTTGTGTGTGCTCATTTCTGCTTCTTTCAGCAAAATTGTTCTTGTTTCTTCTGCTAATTTAAGCATGTTCTACCTGTTCAGCTAGATTTTCTTTAGCATTTTTATCTAATTTTGGCAGTTTTCAGATAATTAGGCTGAAAGTAAATTACCACAAAAATCTTGAATTAACTTCTTTATGCTAATTTCAGATTGATATCCTCCTTTCACGTTTTTTTATTTCAACTACTGTTTAGCTGTTTTTATGCTCCTTTTAGCTTTTTCAGCTAATTCCACATTTTTTTTAAAACTCATTTCAGCTTTTTCCACTTCCTTCTGATAATTTAAACTTCTTTCTGCCTTTTCAGCTACTTTCCAGCCATTTTTTTTTTTGCTAGTTTCAGAAATTTTACTAATTTTAGTGCCCATTTCTGCTCATTTAAACAATTCAGCAAATATGTTATTTCTGCTTTCTTCTGCTAATGTAGGCTTGCTCTCCCATTTCAGCTACATTTCACCATGTATTTTAGCTAATTTCAGCAGTTTTTCAGCAAGTTCTGCAATAAGCATTCACACTGAATTTTCACAGGAAATGCATTTTCTCTAGTTTTATTTCAGTTTGCATGTTTGCATATTTTATATGGATTATTCAAGAGAGGCTGACAGAATTTACACTCCTACATTTAATGCATGTGTTTGCAGCGACTATAAAAAGTAAAATAAATTAGTCTGGGCTGGTGGGGAAACAGGTTGATGGAAAGTACCAAAGGAAATGTTAAAACCAAAGCTTTGTGTTGATATTAAGGTATTTGGTTTATATAATTTAGATCCTGAGAGGGCAGGTTCAAGCCCAGGTTGTGTCAGGAAGGACATCCGGCGTAAAACGATCGCCAAATCTTTCCTGCGAGTTCGCTCGCTGTGAAGACCCCGAATAATGGGAGTTGCTGGGAGAAAAACAACTAAAACCATTCAGTAGCTAGTTGAAGGTGTGGATGAACTTAAACAACATAACGTTGAAGTAAACAAACGCACTCATTAAAATATTTATTTCTCAGTCCAAGACATTGAATTACACCTTTTACTCTGATTAAACAAAGTTTCTGCTTAAAATAAATCTCGTCTTGACGCATCAGTCTGCAGAACAAGAACAAGTAGAGTACGACTAAAACTTATTTCTGAGTTAAAACAAATTCACAAGCATTTCAATGTATACAAGTATTAAAATCTTGGCTTTATTAAAGACAAAATATTTACATAAATTACAAGACAATTTACAAGACGGCTACTTTTAACGGCTTGTAATCCTCACACAATGATTTGTTTTAAAGTTACTTGGTGCAATAGAATAGTCTAAAAAAAAAAAAAAAAAAAAATCAAGTTTGGTAAATAAAAACTTTAAGCAAAAATTACCAGACGTTTGTTCAACTTTTAAAAAATAGCTCAATAATGGCAATGCTCGTAGAAGTCGAGTTTGATGCACCAATACGTATTTATGGTTGTATTTCTTGAATATAGTATGTACTAGTGTTTCCACTGAGTGCACACCCATAGCTGACAACTAGTGGCTTCAACTCTTTCAAACTGCACCTTTTCAGGATTTAATGTTTGATTTAATTGAGTACTTTTTAGAAATTTTTTTTTATTTTATTCCTGCTCCTTACATCTGCTGCTTTGTACCTGAGCACAAATGCAAACGTGGCTTCAGGTTCAAGTTTCAGTTGAAGAAATTCTCATTTTGTGAACTAAACTGGTTTTATAAGTACAATGCAAAACACAGTCTCTCTACGTCTACTTAATTTTGAAATGCTTCAGTTAAAGCAAGTGGGAAAATGTTGCTTTTGAGTTTCCATCCTGCGCTGAAAGCAGCCCTTCATCTTAAGGTGGTAAGCATAAAAGCTGAGCGATTGAGTTTGCCCGTCGGCCACGTTGTTGGAGCAGGTCTGCTGCGATGCCAGAGTCTGTGATCTGTAGAAGCCCGAGCTGGCGGGGTGGCAGCGACTCAGCAGCCGGCACACGTCCTTCCTGAACGCTCGTGTGAAGATGGTGTACAGGAACGGGTTGCACAGGGAGTTGATGGGATAGAAAAGGATGAGCAGGATTTTGGAGTGGGACACGGTTATGAGGGGCACACACAGGGCGGCGGAGATGGCGAAAAAGGAGATGGGCGCCATGCACAGAAAGTCTGTGAAGATGAGCACGGCCATGCGTTTGGCAATCTTTGTGTCTCCGTGGCGGGTGGCGTGCTCGGGGTTGTGAACGCTGAGATACATGCACACGTAGCAGTAGCACACCACCAGGAACGCGACAACGTTGAGGATGAGCACAGCCACCACATACACTTGAGAGGCCAGAGTGTCGATGTCCATGGGCAGGCAGATGCTCACTTTGCTGTAACTGCTGACGCCCACTAGAGGGAGCAAGGCGACCAGCAGAGAGAAGGCCCAGCCTGCCCCCATCATGGCCGTCACGTGATGCATCCGCAGCCTCTTGTTGACATGCATGGCATTGGTGATGGTGTGCCAGCGTTCAAGGCTGATGACAGTCAGTGTGTACACTGAGAGCTCACTGGCAAACACGGTCAGAAACCCTGCAGTGCTGCAGCCAGGCCCCGTCTGCCAGTACGTAGCGTGGTTGTAGTATTCATGGCGGGAGTGATGGTCCATGAAGGCGATCAGCATCAGATAGAGCCCCATGCAGAGGTCTGCAAAGGCCAGGTTGCACATGAGGAATCTGGAGATGCTCAGCTTGCGGTGGCTAACGAGCAGGATGATGAGGACGGCGAGGTTTCCAAACACGGCAAACACTGTAATGATCCAGGTGAGACAGCGCAGGAAGGGGAAGCCCAGCAGGTCCTCACAGGGGTTGAAGGCATCCGGCTTTGGGGTGCACGTGACAAAGGGGCTGTTGAGGCAATCAAATTCCAGGTCTGGATACTGAAAGTTGATGTCGTTAATGAGACTCGTGGCATCATCGGTGGGCTCTCTGAAAAATACACACGTGTAACTGTTAATAAATTGTAAGAATAAAAGGCAAACTGTTTCAATGACTTGTTTCCCACTTTATTAGTGGTTTATCTTTCTCATCCAAGACACCTGATGCTTGTAGGATCAGACGTAAAGAGACAGATTGGAGGCTGCTTTTTAGCAGCTGAACAACCCATTTGCTCAAATGCACCAGACAGTTATAACATTAAAAATAAAAATTGGATAAGGTGTACTGCAAATAGCACACATCAGCAAAACGAGAGTAGCTGGTGTTTTTTAATTTTTAAATATATTTATTATTGCACTTTGCTTTCTGTGACTCTACTACTGTAGATGTTAACATGATGTCAGAGCTGCAAGATGTTTCCACAGGTGAGAAGGAGACCTTTGACTCCATCTAACATGATGAGTACCGTTTCACTAATGGACTGAATGATTTCTACTATTCATTCAGTGTCACTCCAGGTATTGCTAATTTTATTATTTTTTAAAATCACTTTATTCTTTCTAAATATGAATATTATTTCATTAGTTCTGCCATACATACATAAGTTATTGCTTTTTTTAAAGTTAAGGATTTAGCTATCAAAAACACACGCATACCCTATTATACACCCTAAATAAATATGCTTTAATGATCCATAAAAATAATTTGACTTACAATCCAGTTCCACTGAGATTACACAACTTGGTTAAGTTTTTCGAGGCACTTTCCCTTTAAAATAAATAAAGAGAATAGGTTATTTCACACAGTGTCAATAAACTAGAGAAATTACAATCCCGGCAAAAAATACAGTGTGAATGCTTATTGCAGAAGAACGTGCTGGAAAACATCTGAAATTAGCTAAAAAAAAAAATGCTGAAATGTAGTTGAAATGGAAGTACAAGCCTAGATCAGTAGGAGAAAACGGAAAGAACACACGTTTGCTGAATTAGGTTTAAATAAGCAGAAATTAGCACAAAAATTAGTAAATTTACTTAAAAAAGAGCAGAGATTAGCAAAACATAACTGCAAAGTAGCTGAAAATGCAGAAAGAAGCATAAACTACCAGGATGAGGAACAAGTTGAAATTTATAAATAAATAAATAGTGGAATTAGCTGAAAAAGCTAAATTTAGCACAAAACAGCTAAAAATTAGCTGAAATGGTAAGAAAAAACTGAAATTAGCTGAATAAAACTGAAAGAAGCATAACAAGCTGAAATTAGTAGAAAAAAGTGAATTAGGCAGAAAGTAGCAGAAATCACTACAACAGACTTGAATTTATTATAGAAAACTGCTGAAATTGGCTAAAAATGTTAAAAAGGTAGCTGAAAATGTAAAACAAGCTTAAATTAGTTGAAGAAAACGGAAAGAACATGTTTGCCCAATTAAGCTGAAAGAAGAAGAAATGAGCACAAAAAAGTGGAAATTATCTGAGAAAAGCTTAAATTAGCACCCAAAACCAGCTGAAAAAAAGCTAAAATAGCAGAAAGAAGCTGAAATTACCAGAAGGAAGTGGAGAGAGCACAATTTTGCAAAATTAGGCTGAAAAAAATTTGGAATGAGTGCAAAAAATGTTGAATTGGCTGAAAAAGATAACTAAAATTAGCATAAAAACAGCTATATAGTAACTGAAATAGCTGAAAAAGCGGAAACTTGCAGAAATAATCTGAAAGGAGCATAAACTGAAATTAGCAGAAGCAAAAGAAAAGTTAGAAGAAGCACACAAATGTTGTAGTTAGCCGGAAGAATCTGAAAGGAGCACAGCTGAAAACCCAGTTGAAAATAGCTTAAAAATGTTTAAATGTGCACAAGGAAGCTGAAAGAAGCTGAACCAGAACAAAATGTGAAAGGAGCAGTAAAAGGTTGTAAACAGATCTAAAGATCTGAAGGATGTAAAATGAGCTCAAGTCATTTTCTAAGAGGAATAAAGTGTCAGAAAAAGCTAAATATTTCAAAAAGCTAAAGTTGCACCAATACCAAAAGTCATAGCAGGATTGTTCTGAAAGAGCTGAACGTTTTGATTTATGATTTGTTGAAATAGCTTAAAAGCTGAAGGATGAGAACTGTGCCGAAAAATGTACGGAAGCAAAATGGGTCACAATAGTGTGAATGCTTCATAAACATTCACACAATTATCTAATTACCAGCCTGTTGTGCATCCATCAGACAGAACTGGTTTATGCAGATGTGAATGGATCTGCTGCATCGGCTGAAGTGCCGCTCGCTTACCTTCGTTTCCGACGCCCCGTGTGGAAGGCGCAGCAGTGGCTCGGGTACGTCAGCTCGGCCTCCAGCAGCTCGGCGAGGCTTTCTAATGGAGGGAGGCTTTTGAGAGTGAACGCAGAGCTGGCGTTCAGGGAGAGCACCTGGTTCAACCCTTTATGCGGGAGGGAAATCAGAATTGTGGAAGAAACGTCCCTGAATCCCATAAACACAGAATAAGATACATATAAGTGAGAATTAGTAAAAAAAGTAAAAAAAGAATGGTTTCAAATATGCTCCTCCACTGCCATGAGCCACTCCACAAGTCTATTTTATAAACTAAAGGGTTACAAAACCCCTTGAAGCATGGAAATAACTCTTGAGCTTTTTCACGAACAACTGCCTGACTACAATGTGCAATATATTTTTTATTTAATGCTAAATGATGTTAAAACACTTTATTTTGTAACATTACACTCATCAAAGGTAGAAAATGTCCGTGCTGGACCTCACACATGCAACGAGCCGAGCATTTCAAACATTCACGAGAGCGATAAGAGGAACTCTCTCCGCACAGAGACCTTGTGGTCTGTGTGCAACACTTTATTTTCTTGCTAATCAACATTTAGCAGTTTTTTTTTTTTGTGTGTTGGTTGTTTACAAACAGGCTGTCGCAACAATAAAAAAACATAATGAATATTAATTTAGCTTCTTGACGCAATTCTCATTTAATTACCTTATTAATGAGGTTTATTGAACATATTGAATTAATTACAGTGTTGAAAATGAAGCTGCATTATTCTGTAACTTTTTGTTTTTATACTCAAACACATTCAGATAACTATTGTGCATGATTCAAAGTCAAATGTTTCATAAATGACTAAAGACTATGTAGATTATTAAAAAGTGAACAAGTACTTTGCAATGGTGAGTTGCAAAAAACTGGATCATTTAATGTCAAACTAATATAGTTAAAAATGCTTTAGCTGTCCTGTTTAGTCTTTAAAGGATTTAGCTTTTTTTTAAATTTTATGGATCCACTAGTTTCATAATAAAAAAAAAAACATATTTTTCGGACTACACTTAAAATCATTTAATTTTCTCAAAAATTGACAGTGAGCCTTATAATCCGGTGCGCCTTATAGTCCGAAAAATACGGTAAGATTAAGATTCTGAAGCATATCATGTTGCATGCTGCAAAAAATACAACAATTTTAACACCTTTCTCTTTATTTTTGGCTAAAATAGCAACAGCTGAATGTAGCTATGGTTAGTTAAAATAGCAAAAGACTAGCTAAAGGGATTAAAATCTCAGCTAGAAGTATAAGAAACTAGTTAAAAGTAGCTAAAAATTGACATATTTTTGATAAAATAAGCAAAAATATAGTTATAGTAAAATAGTAGCTAAATGAATGATGTCTGGTTTAAGAAGCTGTCAAAGTTTCTCCTTTTTTGCTAAAAAGAGCAAAAAGCTGGGTACATGCTAAAAGTAGCAGAACAGCAGCTAAAAACCCAGAAGACAAATCCAGAGCAAGCTGAAGCAGGTTTTTAGAGAACGTTGTAGAAGGACGTGAATACATCTCGATGCGTTTCTATGGGGAAAATATTGAAGTGTAATATTTTAAGAAATAGTGCAGCTGAATATTTTGATGCATGAATGGCTAAAAAAAAAGCACAAAGTAAGCAAAAATATCTTAACTGAAAGAAATGTACAGAAAAATAAACACATTAGATCAAAGTTCATGCTCAATAATCCAGGTAAAAAATCTAAAAGTTCAGTCAGGTCATCTGGACATTTTTTTTTTTTTTGAGACGTTTCATCCTTCATCCAAAGGACTTCATCAGTCAGAGTAGCCACAACAAACTCAATCCCATAAGCAGCACATTCACATAGTGGACCAACCAGTTTGCTGGTGATAAGATGAGTCTGCCCTCTCCCCCGTCAACTCCTCTGAGGCAGACAAGGCCAAATTGATCTGCTGCTTGTGGGACTCAGTTTGTTGTGGCTCCTTGGACTGATGAAGTCCTTTGGATGAAGGACGAAACGTCTAAAAATAAAGGTCCAGATGACCTGACTGAACTTTGTTGGATTTTTTTTTTTTACCTGGATTATTGAGCATGAACTTTGATGTATGAACCACTTTGACTATGGCTGCCTCAGAGGAGTTGACGGGGGAGAGGGCGGGCCACAGAAACCATCTTATCACCAGCAAACTGGTTGGTCCACTGTGTGGGTGTACTGCTTGTGGGAATGAGTTTGTTGTGGCTCCTCAGACTGATGAAGCCCCTTTGGATGAAGGACGAAACGTATCAATAAATAAATAAATAGCTAAATAAAAAAGAAACCGTCCAGATGACTTGACTGAACTTTGCTGGAGAAACACATGAATGAATTTACACTCGAATTACAAATACATCAGCTTTAATGCGCTTAATGGGTTTTCACGCTCACCTCGAACATGGCAAATTTTCTGCTGCTTTCATAAATAAAAACAATTTATTGGGTTTTTATCTCCTCAGATATTGAAAACGCTTGATTATAGTGATTGCTCTTGCAGCCAACAATGAAACATCTGCCGTGCTTTGCTCGTGGCGAGAGTTCAAGTCAGCAGAAGCGACTCAAATCGTGGCAGATGTGAGCGCAGCTGCTGAGCCTGACCAAATTTCTGAAAGAGTCACTCCTGCCGGTGCAGACTCTGCTCTTTGAAACGCTGCACGTCTTTCCCGCTGTAAAAGTTGCAGCACGCACAGGAAGCTGGAAGCAGCTAATTTTTTAAATAAAAACTGTACTTTGTGACTTACAGGTACTTTGGACCTATGGCTCCTTCAAAAGCATCTTGGTGGATGTGACTGAGAAACTCGTTGTCTCGCAAATTTCTGAAAAACACAAGCAAGAACAAAATAAGTTGCACGTTTTAACCTCAAGCTCAAACTTAAATTTTCTGCTTGGCACACGGTTTTGAAAGAAAACTGGAGATGACACAATAATGGCTGGCGCTGCCCCCAAGGATTATTCATCTGCTTTTTGTTCTCTGAAGTTGACATTGAGGAGGATAAGCATTGTTTTTAGACTGCAGGGTGTCTGTACACATCTCATCCTCATCAACGTGCAGCATTATGGGGCAAGGCAGGAAAACAACGGGGCATCCAATCTTTTGTTTAGTCTTACATAAGGGTTGTTTACTGGTACGCTCATGCCAGATCCTGACTCCACGAGGACACACCGTACAGCTCACGTACAGTATTTGTCTTAACCATCAGCTTACAGAGTGTTGATCTTCGTCCCGTTGAACGCATGAGACTTGATTTCCTTGAAGCCGTTTCTGACCAGGTTCCTGTCAAGGACACAGATGTTATAAATATTGTTTGCTGTCAGAAACGGCTAATGCCAAGGTTAACGATCTGAACATTTAACTAGAGAAATGCTGAACTCCTCTGCTGAAGAAGCCGAAGAAGCTGAAACTGGAATGGGAAAGCTAACGGAAGCAGAGCAACAGCATAAAACTAAAAGAAACAAAATGCTGGTTAATGACTAAAAAGTTCAAAACACTATCTAAAAGCTAAAAGTATCGACACGTGTCAAAAGTTGTAAATAACAAAGGCTACTTGAAAGCTAAAAGTAGCAAAACACTAGCTAGAAGAAGAAAAGGGCTGATACTAAAAGTATCAAATGGCTAGTTACAAGATAAAGCAATAAAAAGGTAGCTAAATATAAATGAGAAGGCTAACAAAATACTGAAAGTAGCAAAAGGCTAGTGAAAAGCTGAAGTAGCTAAAAGGTATTGAAAAATATTAAAAGGCTAGCTAAAAGTATCAAAAGCCTAGCTACAAGCTTAAAGTATCAAAAGGCTAATTAAAAGCTAAAAGTATCAAAAGGCTGGCAACAAGCTAAAAATATCAAAAGGCTAGCTGGAAGCTAAATGTACCAAAGGCTAGCTAAAAACAAAGTATCAAGACTAGCTACAAGCTAAAAGTATCAAAAGACTAGCTACAAGCTAAAAGTATCAAATGACTAGCTATAAGCTAAAACTATCAAAAGGCTAGCTACATGCTAAAACTATCAAATAGATAGCTACAAGCTAAAGGCATCAAAATTCTAGCTACATGCTAAAACTATCAAAAGGCTAGCTACAAGCTAAAACTATCAAATAGATAGCTACAAGCTAAAACTATC